>NW_004444045.1:851023-884954 GCF_000243295.1 Trichechus manatus latirostris
GGAAAGGAGGAGTGTGCTGTCACAGTATGGGGAGAGCAATTAGAGTCACATAACAATGTATGTAAAAATTTTTGTATGGGAAAAACTTTTTAAAAAAAGAGTTAATTGCTATAATTGCTATAAAACCAAACCCGTTGTCAAGTCAATTCTGACTCACAGTGACCCTGTAGGACAGAGTGCAACTGCCCCATAGGGTTTCCAAGGAGTGGCTGGTGGATTCGAACTGCTGACCTTCTGGTCAGCAACCAAGCTCTTCACCACTGTGCCACCAGGGCTCCTCAATTGCTATAGCCCTCCCTATATTCACCGTTTTTTGCCTTAGATGGAGATGTGAGTGGGAGGTGCAGCAGCTTTCTTGCAACCTTGAGGAAAAGGCTAAGAGACTCATAGATATACTCTGATACTACCTGTTATGGATTGAATTGTGTTCCCCTAAAAATATATGTTGCAGTCCTAACCCCTCCCAAAAAAAACCCAAACCCGTTGCTGTCAAGTTGATTCTGACCCATAGTGACCCTATAGGACAGAGTAGAACTGCCCCATAGGGTTTCCAATGAGTCCCTGGTGGATTCGAACTGCCAACCTTTTGGTTAGCAGCCATAGCTCTTAACCACTACACCACCAGGGTTTCCTCCTAACCCCCAGTACCTGTGAATGTCACCTTGTTTGGAAATAGAGCATTTAAAGATGTTGTCAGTGAAGTTAACATGAGGTCATATTGGAGTAAAAACCAAGCCCATTGCCATCGAGTTGATTCCAACTCATAGCAACCCAATAGGACAGAGTAGAACTGCCCTGTAGGGTTTCCAAGGAGCAGCTGGTAGATTTGAACTGCCAACCTTTTGGATAGCACTGCATCACCAGGGCTCTGTACTGGAGTAGCGTGGGTCCTAATCCAGTCTGAAAAAGGAGAAGAGACACAGAGACACAGAGGGAAGAATGCCAAGTGACTCTGAAGCTGCAAAGTCTCCTGGAGCTACCAGAAGCCAGGAGAGACAAAAAAAGGATCTTCCCCTAGAGCCTCCATAGAGAACATGGCTCCCGACACCCTGAATTCAGACTACTAGCCTCCAGAACTGTGATACAGTAAATTTCTGTTCTTATGAGCCACCAAGTTTGTAGTACTTTGCTACGTCAGATCTAGGAAAATAATACATCACCTAGCTTCTAAACCAGCACAGCAACTGCCACCTCCTAATGTCTTGTTAAATTGAAAGATCTATCTCTGTGTGTTCAGACCACTGTGGTCAGTGTAGTCAAACGTATTCCTAAGTGATGTATCTTCTAAGGAGTCTGTCTCATGCTATAATTCCACTAATTAAATGTCTACACTGGTTCCTTATTGCTGACCAAGCCCAAACTCCTTTGCCTTTATTTGAGATACGTGTTACACTGACTCCTCCCTTCTCTCAGCCTTACCACCTCCTATGCCCAACATGAGACCTTCTGCTCCAGTTAAGATGGCCTCTTCACTCTTGCTCCAGCTCACAAACCAACTTTTCCTCTCCTCAAATGCCTGGTGCCCTTGGAGTACTGCACAATGATGTACTGCTCAGTTTCCATCTGGCCTCCCCAGCTCTGACAGTTTTCTGAAGGACAAGAACTAGAGCAAACCAAAAAAACCACTGAGTCGATTTCAACTCATAGTGACCCCACGTGTTTTAGAGTGAAACTACTCCATAGGGTTTCCAACGGCTGTGATCTTCTGGAAGTAGATCACGAGGCCTTTGTTCTGAGGCCTCTCTAGGTGGATTTGAGCCACTGACCTTTCCGTTAGTAGCTGAGCACTTAACCATTTGAGTCACTCATGCTAGAACACGTGGTTACTTTTTCAGCTCCCCTTGAAAACCAGAACACAGCGGGACATGCCACAGGAGAGAAAAACAGAATGTCAGGCATAAGGAGAGCTTAGAAAGATCTACACCAGCCCCTCATTTGATTGGACAACAAAGACCCAAAGAGGTAAAGGGATTTGCTCAGGGTTACACACTGAAGGATTCATAGACCCAGAACTGGAACAGCAGGCTGCTGGCTTCTCAATAAGCATATTCTCTGCTGCACCTCATTGTCTAAAAGAAAAGTGCCAATTTGAGGCACAAAAAGTAACAAAGCTGGTGATGACTCTAATGGATGATTACATCTTTTCAGAGGGCATAAAAAAGAGAGCTGAGTAAAGGCTGATGTGAAGGAGCTTCTTCAGTATATAATTAACTGCTGGCTTCTTTGTATTGTTCCAGTAATGAACTCAGCAATGCTCTGCAGAATTGCTCTGCAGAACAACCTTGCCTGCAGAGGAAAGCCATGTGGTGCCAGCAGCATAAGAAGATTGCTCATGGGTGGGGGTCCTTGGCAGGTTCTGGGTTACTGAGGACATTTCTCACATGAATTTATCATGACACCACATGACAGACGATTTCTGGCTGCTGGCAATTCAGTGCAGGCCAGACACCGCACCAGCAACCCTTGAGTTCCCCCGCACACGCGGACCTTGCAGTTGAGGGAGGGTGCGAAGTCTGAAGTGGACCTCAATGCTTCCCTTCCTAACTGGGCTGAGAAATGTGCTGTGAGCTGCTTGAGGGGACGCGGCTCTGGAAACTCTGGAAGCCTGCAATCCCCAGAACAACTTAACTAACTGGAGGCCCCTGAGAAGATGGGACCTGTAGATTCACAGTCATAAAATCTGAAGGTTTCCAGCTAAAAGGAGCCCTGGAGATAACCCAGTCCAATCTCTTGATTTGAAAGATGAGGAAAGTGGGCCCAGAGAAGGAAAGGGACCAGCCTATGGCCACACAGCTCGGAGGAGATAGAACTGTCCTGACCCCCTCCAGATGTTCCGTCCTTCTCTACTGCTTCTCAGAGAACTAACACAATCCTGAAGACACGCATTCCCGGCCACACTTCTTGAAACTTAGCTCTTCGTGCAGATAGCGTTGACATGTCATGCTGCTCACTGGGAAGATGTGATAATTCCGAACAGAAGGGGGGTCAAGGCCACTGTTCCCCTCTGTTATTAATCGATAGCTGGGCACAGGGCCTCACTGTCCTGAAACAGCATCTACAGTTTCGCGTGTGGTGAGGGATTTGGCATCACTGACCGCCCCTTGCGTCCAACATTTTCTATTTAACTCAGAAGAGAAACAGCCAGACAGCCAGACATAGAGAACTATCCCAAATGATATCATTTGTCTCAATATCCAATATGAGCTTTCAGAAACCTCTAAGTTGGTAACATCATAAAGAATCTTAGAGCTAAAAGGGAGCTTAGAGCAATCCAAACACCTTTATGAGCAAACTAAGAATCAGAGGTGTTCATGTCTGCCCAGAGTCAGACACCTAAATAGCGACAGAAGAAGTATTAATAGGTAAAAATGAAAAGCCTGGACAAGGATGACACATGAAGCTATGAAAAGGCCATGAAATACTTACAAAAGGCACATATAAATAGAACTCTTTAACTAAAAATCCCCACTGCTTTGGCCTGCCTGGTGTTCCAGCCCTACAGTTTCTAATACCTCTGCTGGAGCTCCTTAGGCTGCACCTTCGGGGTGGCGGGGCTTCGTGGGCTTACAACCACTGCAGCTACACAGGGCCCCATCCTTGGAATTTAATGCACTAAGGTCACTGTCTTGAAATTCTTAATTTTATCTTGAACTTGTGTTCTGTAATTGAAGTCTGGTGGGAAAATGGAGCCTGCACAGAAGGAGCCTTGGAGCCTGGGCTCACACTTAGGTCCCACCTCCCACCTCCTGGTGCCCTGACCCCACCCAGCCTCCCCTCATCAACCCTGCAATTGCTGCAGCACTCCACCTGTGGTGGCAGCTGAGTCACCTAGGCTTGGGGAACCTTCATCCTGTTGTCACTCTCTGCTCCCAGTGGGGATCTGGGCACAGGCACGGATGCAGGAGGCTCAGGGTTGCATCTGGGGCCAGGGCATGGCAGCAGCTATTCCAGTCTTGGGCCGACAGCACCAAAGCCATTTCGTGAGCAACTTGGCAGGGACAAGCCTTGCGTCTGTCCCAGTCTAGATGTTGAGTATGTCCCTGGGGGGAGGTTGCAATCCCTTTAGAGGTCACCATTCCACCATGAGTTGGGGCTGGGAGCCTGGTAGAACAGCAGGTTGACTTCCCTGCACCTGAGTGGCACACAGCGCATCGGTCCCGCGAGCCTGGAGAGGATGGACAACGCTGCAGAATCACCAGTGGGCATCCAGGTGCTTCTGAGAGTCTGTAGGGACCTTGCAAGCATCCCCAAGCCCAAGGAATTGCAACATTAAACAGCAAATAAAAAACAACATAATAGACAGAGACTGGAAAAAAACGAAAAAGTTGTATATCCCTATACCCTTAATGGCACTGTTTTCTTGCTTTTTGAAAAAGGGTCCCTACATCATTTTCATTTTGCAATGGACCCCTCAATGTGTATAGCCATCCTCGCCTCAAATTTAGCCCAGGTCCATGCCCTGGGATCCATCACATCCATAAAAGAATTTAAGGACCCAAATGGCTGAGTAACACATTGAGGGAGATGCTACAGTAGTCCTCCCTTAACTATGGAGAATACGTTCCAAGACCAAACCCCATATACTATCATTTGTCCTATACATACGTACCTATGATGAAGTTTAACTTATAAATTAGGCACAGTAAGATATTAACAACACTAACTAACAATAAAATAGAACAATTATAACAATATACTGTCATAAAAGTTATGTGAATGATGGAGCAAGACAGCGTGAGATTTCATCACGTTACATATTCATTTAACATTTTCCCACCGCAGCTGACCACAGGTAACTGAAACCACAGAAAGCAAAATTATGGATGGGGAGGATGGGGGACTACTGTAATTAATCCTATCTTGAATTTGCACCCTGGCTCTTTCTCTTTCTGACTTACTTTGTACCCCAGTGTTATTGCTGAAGTTTGCATCTTGATCCCTTTTTCTCATTCCCTGTCTGAGGTCTTTCTCCATAACCTCAGTCCCTAAGATCTGCTACTGGATGTTCCTAAGGCCACCTACCTGCACATGAGAACTTCCACTGTCACCTCCTGTAGGAACCCTGAAGAGCTCTTGACCCGGACCAGTGGGCCTGTCAAGGAGAGATAAAAGAGCCAATACCTGGCAGTCCAAACCCACCCAGTGGCTCTGTGGGAGAAAGACATGGAGATCCGCTCCCATAAAGATTATGCCTAGGAAACCCCATGGGGCAGTTCTACTCTGTCATGTGAGTTCACTATGAGTCAGAATCAAACAACAACAGATCTGTTAGGTGCCTACTAAATGCCAGATCATCACCTAAATTGGGTCCTCAATTCCGAGCTCTGTCTGTCTGAAACAATCCTAGCCCTAGCTGTGACATAAAAAGATGATATGTTCTGTTTTGCAAAGCAGCTTCTTTTGTCTGTTTCCTGTTATCAGAAGTAACTATACTAGCTCCACAAAGAAATGACATAGGGTGGTTTCAGTGTTCAACCTACTGAAGGATTATTTAAAGAGTTACCATTATGTGGATGGGATTACCGAAAGGATGCTGACGAGTTCCCCCTGCACCAATGATCACAGAACGCAGAGCCAAAGGAAAAGAATTTAACTTTTAGCCAAGAAGAGGAAGTTCCTAGATCTGATAGTTACTTAGAACAAGAGTTTACTGAGACTGTATAGAAATGGCTCCAGATTCCTGTAAATGGATTTGGGTTTGAATTTGCTCACTAACTGTGGGAACTCGCCCATGTACCTTCTTTGGATATCCACCTGTAAAATGTGGATAATAATACAGACCTCACTGTTTTCCTTTGTTAAATCATTCAGCACTCGGTACTCAATAATTTTGTTTTGTATTTTAGTTGGAAACATCATGGTATAGCACAAAGAGAATGGATTTTTGAACCTGGCAATTCTGAGTTGGAATTCCAGATCTGCCAGTTACTGGATTACATTCATAAAGAGGCTTAACCTTACTAAGCCTCAGTTTAGTCACCTAAAAATGGGCTAATACTGCCTTTAACGCTGTATTGTTTTGACTATTAAATGAAATAGCCTGTGTTAAGGTGTCTAGCAAGTAGTCAGCACCCAACAAATAGTAATTTTCTGCCTTTCATCCAATACATGCACACAAAGGCTTTTATCGGTTAATAGAAAGTAAAATGTTGACTAATCCTAATTCATTTTTTATATGCAAGATGTGTGAAAGCCAAACATACTTGTGGAAATTCAAGATTATTTTCATTTACTCAAAGACAGTACTGACCGTCTTAGTCATCTAGCACTGCTATAACAGAAAGTACCACAAGTGGATGACTTTAACAAAGAGAAATTTATTTTCTCACAGTAAAGTAGGCTAAAAGTCCAAATTCAGGGCGTTCGCTCCAGGGGAAGTCTTTCTGTCTCTGTCAGCTTTCTCATCAATGTTCCCCCAGACTAAGAGCTTCTCCACAAAGGGACCCTGGGTCCAAAGGACTTGCTCTGCTCCCAGCACTGCTTTCTTGGTGGTATGAGGTCCCCATCTCTCTGCTTGCTTCACTTTCCTTTTGTCTCTTGTAAGATAAAAAGTGGTGCAGGCCACATCCCAGGGAAACTCCCTTTACAGTGGATCAGGGATGTGGCCCTAGTAAGGGTGTTACAATCCTACCCTAATCCTCTTAACATAAAATTACAATCACAAAATGGGGGACAACCACACAGTACTGGGAATCATGGCCCAGCCAAATTGATACATATTTTTTGGGGGGGGTCATAATTCAATCCATGACACTGACTTGAAGAAAAACAAAATATGGAACATAAAAATCAAGATTCCCTTTAACAATGAAGTGCAAACATAGCCCTAAATGACGATCTTGGTCATTGTGGTTTCCCCGCCTTCAGACAGTGGCTGTTTGGGCTTAAATCTGCACCATAGCCTCTACATTCTGAGGCCCTCACAGACTACACGCTTCATCAGGCATAGTGCTTCAGCCCAAACAAGGATTGCCTCCAGGTTCAAGCTACAGATCCCTCCAGTCAGCATGTCTGTATGTCTCTCACTTCTCTCAGGGGATGAAATGTTGACTCACCGCACACGCACGCACGCACGCACACATTATAAAAACCAGTTTAAGCTTTAATTTGTATTTTAAAATAAATTCTCCTAGTACATGCACCCACCAGAGAATTAGTTACAGTTTTTAGTAGTAGGCATTTAATGGTCATTTGACCAAAGAACAAAAACGGCTGGTATGCCTGGTTTCTTTCTTTCTTTAAACTGCTGATTACTATCAATCCAATCTGTCTTTTCTTTTTAACTACATTTGCCATAAAAGCACTTATTTTATGGCTGCCGTGACATGAGCACCATTTCACCTCATGATTAATAAAGTAATTAGCACCGGTGCTAATATTCTCAGCAAAGGCCGGGCTTTAGCTGTTTCTGTTGCGTTAATAGGTTTTCTAAAGCAACGTGGCACGCAGGGAGGCCGCATGCTGAGGCCTGCAGAATGCATTTTGGAATGTACATCGAGGAGATCAATTGATAAATTACGTCAGTCTGGGTTAGTCATCATACAGAAAATATCATTAGAGAAGAAAAAGGAATGAAAGGATGCAGGCAGGGGTAATTTGGTTTTCATTGTTGATTTATGTTATAGAACTATTCTTGTAGTCAATTACCAAAACACAAAATGCTGGGGGAAAATATAAAAAGTCCAGAAAAGAAGAGCCCGTTACAAAGAGGTATGTGATAAACAGACAAGAATGACAACGCTTTTGAAACCAGCATCTCATGAAGTCAACTGGAAATCTTATTTCTGACTATGTATCCCAGGGTCCTTGGGGCCATGCCAAATGCAGAACTGGACCCTGGGCTCTGTTAACTTCCTTCCTTCCAAAATGTGCTTTCTTAGCATGTGGCTGGGGACACCTCAGGAGTGCAGGTCACAGCGAGGGTGGGCTGGGACGAGGAGACACTGTGGTCCAAGGAGTCTCAGGGTTGGTTTCTCTTGGTAAATTCAAGATGCTGAGCTCAGTCACAAGGGAAGCTCAGGGCCTTGTGGTTGCAAAAATAAAAAATTGCATTTATGCACAGATATTACAGAAATAACAGACCCTCTCTGTTTTCAGGGTTTGCCTTGGAAATCTATTAGAGAAATTTGGCTCTTGGGACAGGATATAAATTTTCTTACCATCCCTACAGTCACTGACTTCACTGTCCTTCAATCATTTATTCATTCATTCATTTAATGAGCACTTACTCTGTGTTGGGCCTGGGCTTGGCCCTGGGAAGACAGATTCCTGTTTAAGGAACTTGTAGAGTGTTGTCCATAGTAGTTTGAGCTCTGGAGTCAAACAAGGTCACCACTTACTAGTTAAGTGACGTCGTGTAAGTTACATGCCCCAACCGAAAATTCCCCAGGTCTAAAATGAGGTTAATAATTGTACCTACATCATAGGGTTGTTGTGAGAATGATATGACATTAATTCACGCTTAAGAGTGGAAGGCAGGGTCTGGCTCATCATGAGTGATCGATAGAAGCTATCGCTGCTACTGAAATAGTGCCACTGACTCATGACTATAGGCAGATGGGTACTTTGGGCTGCTTCTCTGGCATTGGGAATGAATTTCTATAGAGCCATCTGAGTTCTCTCCTTGAGGTCTCCCTGGGATCCACAGCACATACTTACAAATAGTTTCCTCAGATCAGAGAAAGTCAGCCATTGATAGAGACTGAGTAAGAAATCTCAGATTGATCATCCGAGGGCTCCACCAACCAAACTGCGCAATCCAGACAAACAGACAAATCCATTAGGGACGATGGATACCTCTCTCTCTTTCTGTCTCTCCTTCTCTCCCTCCCTTCCTCCCTCTCTCCTTATCTCTCTCACTCCCTCCATTTGGCGCACACTTAGACCCACTTCCATTTTCCATAAGTAAAGAAAGGTATCTTTCATGGTTCTGAATAATCCCTGTCATCTCTCAGGAGCTGAATCAAAGTGAAGCAAGAGTCAGTTGCTCAGAAGAAAAGTGAGTATAATTCACAGCCCCAACTCCTCAGAGCTGGGAAGAGCCTCAGAGATGTCTCCAGCCCTTTGTCTTCAGATAAACAAGTTCTCCTTGCCATTCTCAGAAGAGTCTAAGAAGGGTGGGGTGGCCTGCCAGGCCCCACAGGTGTTGGTGGTGAGGTGGGCTGACAGCCCAGCCTCTGTTCTCGGGGGCAGGCACTCTTGCCTGCCCTGCGGATTCTCACTGTCCCAAGGCGTGAAAAATCACCCCTGTGCTGCTGCTGTATCAGTCACCCCATAACTACTCCGTTCCCTGGGCCTCAAGATGCTCTGTCAGGATTTTTCAGAATGACTCATTCAGCCAAGAGGGAATTTGTCAAGGACTAGGATCACTGTAAACATTTTTGGATACAGGTGAATTTGTCTTTGCTTTCTTTTTCTCCAAAGGGACTACAGGCAACCCAATCTAACTCAACTGTGTCTTCAGCCATCTCCTATTCACCAGTATCTGAAATGGTGTCTGCTTGTGAGAGGCACCCGCTCTGAGGGAAAGTTTGTGGTAGTTTCAGGAGAAGTGAGACTCAAAGAGTCTGGAACTTCAAGGAGGCCCTGAGGGCCTACTCAGGAGTAAGAGGTCTGCGGGGCTTTACTCCCAGACTCCAAACGCCTGTGCTTGCTGGCCGTCACAGCCTGGAGTTACAAAATGGTGGAGCCAGCCTAGTCTTGACTAGCCCCAGCTCGGTGCCCACACAGCTCAGATTCCCCCACAGCCACCTGAACTGCTCAAAGAAGTTCCCAGCTGCTGTACACGTCTGTGTCTGACTACCTTAGCTAAGCCCACGAACTCCCAGCCAGATGCCTGCGTTCATCACTTCGTCTTGGCAAGAGGGGCCAAATGGAATTTCCGACGGTCACTGAGGAGCAGAGGGAGGTTTCCTGAGTAAGGGACAGGACTCATTTCCCTCTTTCCCCTCCTACCCTGTTTCAAGACATAGAGGACATAATCCTGTCACCCAAAGCAAGCAGAATTTTAAAATTAAGCTCAAAACAAGCACACATTTCTCATCCTCAACTCACTCTCTTTCCCAGCCACAAACATTTATGGTCCAGCTAAACCCTCTGCTGACAGTATCTTTTTGGAGTGTGATCCCCTAGACATAAGGAGGTATAACCCCACACAGACACTCGCTGCCCCCAAACACACACACACACAGAGTCCTTCGTCAGCCCAGCCAAAAGAGAGTCACCACATGTTACAGCCCAGAGTCCGAAATGGCAGCTATTTCTACTGACATCAAGAGACAAGGGCAAAGGATTCTCCTCAAGCTGCCTGGGGACAGAACTGAATCTTACCTAACCTGGTTTTCCTTTAAAAAAGAAGGGAAGCCCATCCTGCCAGATTTTCTCTCCAAACCTCGTTAAATTCTGGCCTAGGGGCCCATCCCAAGGAGACACTCTAGTTTCAAATCTAAATCCGATCCAGCATCATTGACCCCTTAAAAAATCAAGGACGATGGCTTGTATGTGTTACCAACAGTGATGGCCCAGGCCAAACCACAGCCTTCCAGCTCTGGCCTCGGCTGTAGGGCTGTGGACAGCTTCCCACAGCACCCATTTTGAGCCCCTGGGACCTCCCAAGAATGTCACCACACTAACTCATCCTGTGGCCTCTCTGGTCTCTCCTCCCTCTTCCAATGGCTTGTGTCCTTCTGATAACAAGCCAGAATGGTAGGTGAGGGATGGGGCATGTTTAAAGGTTGTTGGTAACTCCTGAGAAATTCATAGATGCAAACGCCAGGTCAGAAAATTCTTGCCAGACCACAAAATGTGTAGCTTCTCTGGATGTTCCAAGCATTACACATATACACAGCCTAGGTCTGGGCTGTGCCTTGCTCTGGTCTGTGTAGGTCTCTTTAATCTCAGCTCAAGCTCACTCTACTTGAGGAGTTCAGACACCCCCTCCCCCTAAATCATAGAAAGAATACCAAAAAACCAAACCAACCTCGTTGCCGTCGAGTCAATTCCAACACATAGCGACCCTATAGGACAGAGTAGAACTGCCCCATAGGGTTTCCAAGCAGCAGCTGGTGGATTCGAACTGCCGACCTTTTGGTTAGCAGCTGAGCTCTTATCCACTGTGCCACCAGGGCTCCATAAAAAGAATAAGTCTTTAAAACCCTCCCACGTGCCTACCACTTCCACAGACACACACATGAGCACACACACATGCACACACAGAGATAGCTGGGAATGCCCTTCTTCACATTCTCCTTTAAGATCCAAGTCAAATGATTGCCACCCCTCTGAATGCTTCCCTGTCCCCAGCTGCAATGAGTCTCTTCCTCATCTTTGCTCCTACAGTACTCCCTTCATACCTACACTTGCTACCTCTCACTAGAGTTACCTGACCTGGCTTGTAAGTGCCCTGAGGACTGGGACCTCATCTTTTCATGTTTATATTCACTGAAGCCTTCCACAGAGTCCTGCACAGTCCTATGCTCAGGAAACATTAGAAACCAAAGAGAATGTATCCCAGGGAATACTGGGCTGAACACAACCATTACCCACACCTCAATAAATGGTGCTGATCTTAGATGTGGAGGTAAATTAACAGCACCTACAATCTCCATGATGTACCTTCAGACACAGCCAACTGCTACAACCCAAAAAGCCATCCCACCCCATGGTTGCAGCCTCTACTTGATCTCACAAGACTTCTTGTCCTATGAAAGAAGTTCTTGCTTGACCTTAATGCCTTGAGACATTTTTCCAATCTCCAGAGCAATTTTCATCTCACTGAGCAAGTGGATTCTGTGGTTGACAGTCCACAATGAGTTTGTAGATGAATGTCACAGGCATGCTTTCCCTTATTTCTGGCTCCTTTTTTATCCCCTCCTTCTGCCTTTTTGTCTTCATTTGCTCCACTTTGAAGTTTTGTCCATTGGTCAAACTTTATATATCTTTCTAAGCTGCCTGGAATACTTTCTGGACTAAGGAGAGCATAAATTGTGCTAGGGTATCCATTGTCAGGAGCCCTGATGGCACACTGGTTAAGAGCTCGGCTGCTAGCCAAAAGGTCAGCAGTTTGAATCCACCAGCAGCTCCTTGGAAACCCTATGGGGCAGTTCTACTCTGTCTTACAGGGTCGCTATGAGTTGGAATCGACTCAACCACGATGGGTTTTTGGGTTTTTTTTATCTGTTGTCAACGGATACCACCACCTCTCCCTTCTAAGACTGGCAACTACACTTCCCAAGATCGCCCCTCCCCTGTGTTTCTGGGTTAGAGTTTTCTAATGAGAGGAACTCACTTGATATTTGGAAGAATGAAAAGAAGTGGAAGCCATTATTCTTCGGAGACATTACGGCCAAATGTGTGGACAGATGAGAGATTCCCAACATCCTCATCATTGCAGTAGACAGTTGGTGGGAGCTTCTTGGAGAGTCTCAAGAACCCCAGAAAAGCTTTTGAGATACTCAAGGTCAACTCCTTTGATTTCCATGAAAGCGCCCCCAATCCTTTGACAACAGCTTCTCTGACCTCCACTCCCCTAGATCTTCCAGCTTATGTGTAAGCTCCTAATTTATTTTAACCCCTTTATAATCATAACCTATGGAGTGACTACTGTTTCCCTAACCAAATCCTGTCTGAGACACACATAAACAAATAAAAATAAGGTATTGTGGCAGCAGCAGATTCCCATACATGCGCCATTTTACCACACGTGGTAACATATATACATTAAGGACACAGACTATGTACATGTTACCAAGTACAGATCTCGGGGAAGAAAGAGTCCCATTTTATCCACTTTGGGAAAAAAATCCTACTGAAATCACATAGTTTGTATTCTTTCAGCCTAGGTCTCAAGTCCAACAAATTCCCAGTTTAAGGTTTCCGTTCCTGACTGAATAAGAAAGTATTTTTCCCCATCTACCTGAGACACTTTTTCTCTTCTAGAAAACTCTCTCCCAGCCCCCTTCACCATTCATCTATCGAGCTTCAGTCTTTAGCTCAGCGTGAGTAGCCTCCTGAGTTATCAGAGAAGTATATCCCTTCTGGTCCATGGGTTTTAAGACTAAAATCCTCTGCTTTATGAGTACTCAGCCTCCGATACAGACATTTATCTTCCTCTTTAAACGACTATACTCTTGTTTCTAAAGGCATTGGCCTAGACAATAGACATAGAGCAATCCTCCTTGTTTATTAGTGAACTATTCGTGTGAGTGCGGACACGTGTGTGTGTATGTATGTGTGTGCGGGTGTGTGTGCACACAGGCAGGCTCATGCTCATCTCAACTCACACTATTGTAAAGAAAGCAAAGATACTGCCTTTTAGAGATACATTCAAAAGAATCCATTCACTGCATCCCATTGTCCAGGACTATGGCCCAATACAACTTGAATTCAACACTGCAGGTTTACATATACCCAGCCAATGTTTCAGTGGCCCCACAGGCTCAAGAAGCATTCTCAGGGCAAAGTATCCTCAGAGAAGACCCTCTGGGGGCCACTTAAAATGGGAATCCCAGGCCCAGAAAGGTCAGATGACTCGCCTGCGTCCAGAAGCTGAGGAGCAAGAGCCCAGCCTCCATCCATAGACCACACCGCCTTTTTGTCTGACCAGCTGCTTGGCCCACCTCAAGTATTTTTAGTTGTAAAAGCACGTAGATTGCTGCCGTTACATAATTTCGTGATGGGGCATCTCTCTATTTTGTACACAGAATCCTTGATTTACAAAAGAGTCTAATTACAAGATCGGCTATAGAGACATACGCTAGTGAAAACACCCATCTAGTGGCCTAATTGCAGAACAAGGAGATACCCAACAAACTAGAGAAGATTCTTTGTGGCATTGCTGGCTGCTGGGCCAGCCTCACAGTAGTGCTCAGACTGTATGCTGGGCTGAGTCCTTCTCCTCTCAGCCTCTCCACTCACCCTCCCTCTAATAGCAAGAACTCTGGCCCAGGTGGCCTCTCTGCCTAGTTGCCTTTCAAACTTAAACGTTCAAAATCTTATTTTTCTCCTAGAAGAGGAATACAGTCCACCTTCTCTTCTCTCTAAAGTCCATCCCTTACCTGTATACCAAAAAAACCAAACCCATTGCTGTCGAGTCAATTCCAACTGACAGCAAGCCTATAGAACAGAGTAGAACTGCTCCATAGGGTTTCCAAGAAGCAGCTGGTGGATTCCAACTGCTGACCTTTTGGTTACAGCTGTAGTGGACCTTAGCTCTTAACCACTGCACCACCAGGGCTCCTACCTGTATACAGTATAGGTTAAGTCATCCTGGGTACTGTGTTCCTTCACTCCCAACCACCTGGCTTCTAATCCTGACACTACAAAAATATATAAAGTTTGGGGCTGTGCTTTCTATGGCTGTGCTAATTCCTGGCTTTCCACCTGTACTACCTGTTTTGTTGCTCTGCTGTCCCTAGAGTTTTGCCCTTGTCCACAAGAATAGGGAAGAGGAAGTGAAGATCATGCTCTGTCTTTAAGGAAATTGCACTTTGCCTCAGAACTTGGTCGCATGGCCACAGCTGCCTGCAAGGGTGCCTGGGAATAGTCTTTGACTTGGAGGATGTGTGACCAGCTGACAACTCTATTACTAGTAAGAAGGTATCATGGGTTGAATTGTGTCCCCCTAAAATATGTGTCAACTTGGCTAGGCCATGATTCCCAGTATTATGTGATTGTCCTCCATTTTGTGATTTGATGTAATTTTCCTATGTGTTATAAATCCTAATCCCTGCCTATGGTTAATGAGGCAACATTACGTTATGTTGAAGAGGATTAGGGTGGGATGCAACACCCTTACTCAGGTCATAGCCCTGATCCGATGTAAGGGGAGTTTCTCTAGGGTGTGGCCTGCATCACCTTTTATTTTACAAGAGATAAAAGGAGAGAGAAGTGAGCGAGAGAGGGAGACCACATTACCACCAAGAAAGAAACACCAGGAACAGAGTGTGTTCTTTGGACCTGGGGTCCCTGCGCTGAGAAACTCATAGACCAAAGGGAAGATTGCTGACAAGGACCTTCCCCCCAGAGCCAAGAGAGAGAGAAAGCCTTCCCATGGAGCTGGCACCCTGAATTTGGACTTCTAGCCTCCTAGACTGTGAGAGAATAAATTTCTCTTTGTTGAAGTTATCCACTTGTGTATTTCTGTTACAGAAGCACTAGATAACTAAGACAGAAGGGGACAGTGAATATTAGGAGTCACCTAGGAGTGTCTGCCACACACCCTCCCAGTTGTGCCATTCTGAGTCTATGAGATCATACATGAGGGTGGGGCAACGGATATCAGAATCACAGCAGAGGCAGACACTGCAGGGGTCTCCAGGAGTAGTGACTCCATGTTTGTGTGTATAAAATAACTAGAAGTTCAAAAGAGATTGCAAGTAATTCAGTATACATGTGTTTAGGTTCTGCTACTTACTCCACGTTTTGTTAGTACAAGATCATAGTGAAGTTTAGCTAGCTCATTTCAACAAATATTGATTGGCACCTACTATATACCAGGTACCAGAGATAGAAAAATGAGTAAGACTCACCCCTGCCCTCAAGGCACTTACAGTCTGATGGGGAAATGGAACCCAAATACAAAAATCCAATACAATGCAGTGTTATGATGGAGTCCCTGGGTAGTGCAGTAAACGCACTAGGCTGCTAATTGAAAGGTTGGAGGTTCAAGCCCACCCAAGGTGCCTCAGAAGAAAGGCCCGGTGATCTACGTTAAAAAAATCAGCCATTGAAAAGCCTATGGAGCACAGTTCTACTCTGACACAGGTGGGGTTCCCATGAGTAAGGATTGACTCCACAGCAACTGTTTAACTGACTAAGTGCTGTGATAGAAATGAAATCTGGAGCTGCACTCTCTAATCGAGGGAAGAATAAAAAAGTCATGAGACAACTAGAGAATAACATACAGCTACTAAAATATATGTTAAGTACAATGAAGTTCTACGAGGGCTGATCAGGAAGGAAGACTATGAAAGAAAGGCCCTATTTGAGGGAGTGGACCTTAAAAGATGAGTGGAATTGGAGTGGGAGAAGGAGGAGGTGGTAAGTCATCATAAAGGTTTTGCCTCAGTTTTTAAGTGGAGAGATCATAGAGACCTCGTATCAAATAGAATTAAAGGAAAGAGAGAGCTTCTGAGTTTCAGCCTTTAGTGTAGAAGGTCAAAGTAAAGCTCTTTAAAATGTCTTTCATGATCCATTCAGAAAAGTCCTCAGCATTTCTGATAGCATGGTCTTATTTTTTAGCTTCACAATAACCCTGTGAGCAAGTCAGGGAGAAAGGGAGAAGGAGAGAGAGAGCCTGGACCTCCAAGATGGTGGGTAAGCAGGTTCTGAGTACACAGTCTGTAAGAAGCAAGGCAGAGCCCCAACTCAGGAGTTCTGGCCCAGATCTGGTTCTCTTTACTATGGGCCAGACTACTCTTGAAAAAGGAAAATTCAAGATTTAAATGATCTGAGCAGAAGCAAGTGAATCCAGACTGACCCACAGAGAGAGCAAAAATCAAAAGATTGGAAGCAGACAGAAGCTATGAGGAATTTAGGAACAGAGTCACCCAAGATGGTGACCTACCTCAGATGGCTTGTGCTCCTGGGCTAGAGCACTCACACCCTGAAGCTGAACCCAAGAAGAGCACCTAGTTATATATGCCTATTAGAGCCGTCTCCAAGACTAGGAATAACCAAAGGAAACACAGAAAGAAATTCTAAGATTGAAGGCTACAAGGTCCCTGGAAGGACTTCTTTGGAGGTTGTTAAATTCCAATGGACACTTTACAATCCCCTAGCTTTGGGTGATAGTGGAGGAGTCTGCTGGGCAGGAGATGGGTCAGGACGGCCTCTTAAAGTCCTTTCCACTCTGTGATAATATGAACCCATGGCCATATTTTTGGCAGCAGTGGTGACACTGCCCAATGTCTCATAGACCAGTGGAAAGCACTTTCTGCCCCCAAGAAGTAGCTCACAGGCACTTTCTCTTTAATTCACGAGAAAAAGCAGGATGATGAGTCTGTGGGCGGAAATCCAATTTTATAAGGATTTCAGCGGATACAAATTGTTTCCTGGATAAGGGCTAATGACAGCTAATAGGCCAGTGCTGCGTACCAGCAGATGACCTAGCAGCAGTTTCCTATTTCTGTTGGCCATACTCACAACTTCCATCTGCTATTTTCATCCTCCTCCTATATTATTGGCAGCACCAGTCCCATTTTCACACCCCTACTTCTCCCAAAGGACGTCAGCATGCCTATTTTACATAGGTGCACAAAAGCCTGAGCGTTCCCTCACCAGACTAATGGGAAACGAAGCCTGCGTGAGGATAAGCTTAATATCCAACCTGGTTTTTCTAATATGTATGCACCTTCCAGTTTGGTTTGTTCAAAAGCAAAGGAAATGGAGTTGCTTTAAATTTATGAACTGACAGGGTTCTGAGTAATGGTGAATCATGGCTCGATATTTCACTTAAACCTTGGCCCATGAGCTGGCTCCTGCTGCAGCTCTTTTTGGGTCATAGGAATCCATCAGAGGATCGCTCACAGCCCTGAGCCCCAGCAGAAGAAAGAGAGCCAGACAGGGCCAAGGTCAGCCATGTCCCCAGAGAGAGGGTGCTATGCAGCAGAAAGATGCTTTAGAAAGCAGACTCCAGTGCAAGTCCTGACAAAGCAATAGAAGGAGGGCATTTCTGAGAAAATGAAAGAGAACAAAAATTCTTGTTTAACCAGGCAGGTCTTGGGTGCTGTAGAAGGGCCCTGCAGCTCGTCCCAAAAGCAGAGTTTGTCTTGGGGTTAGCCTAGGGGGTCTATTTCTTTCCTTCATCGTGTTTTCCTCACTCTTGGGACACTTTCCCCGTCTCCAAACTTTGCCTGGCAAACTACAACCCATCCTTCACGAACCTGAAGAACATGACCTTCCTTGAAATTCCCGACTCAGTTTCCCCAGAATTGGTCAGTGTGAGTCATAGTCTGCACCACAATGCATGGTGAAGGTTTGGCTTTATTTCTCTCTCCCCCACTAGACAGCGATCATCTCAAGAGCAAGGACTGGTTCTCATTCATCTTTAACCAGTTAAGCCTTGCTGTTGAGTCAACTCTGACTCATGGCAACCCTATGTGTGTCAGAGTAGAACTGTGGTCCATAGGGTTTTCAATGGTTAATTTTTCAGAAGTAGATCACCAGGTCTTTCTTCTGAGGGGCCTCTGGGTGGACTCAAACCACTAACCTTTCAGTTAGCAGCCCAGCCCAGTGTGTAACCATTTACACCACCCAGGGACTCCCTCTCGTTCATCTTTACACTCCCAATAACTATTATACCAAACCAAAAACCAAACCCATTGCCATCGAGTTGATTCTGACTCATAGCAACCCTATAGGACAGGGTAGAACCACCTCATAGGGTTTCCAATGAGTGATTGTTGGATTCGAACTGCTGACCTTTTGGTTAGTGGCCGAGCTCTTAACCACTGCACAACCAGGGCTCCATAATTATCATAGTGCTTAATAAGTGCTTTTTGGAGAGGGAGATATAAGTGAATAAATAGAAGAGGGAAAAAAAGAAGGAAGGGAGGGAGAAAAGGGAGGGAGAAAAGCGAGGGTTAGGCTTTCAACTCAACAAGATACTTCTTTAAATCAGATGAGATGATACGAACTGGATTGTACTATGAGAGAGCAAAGAGTAATTACTTTTTAAAACTGCTTTGAATACTACTGATAAGACTCTATGTTTTCCATGTTTGACTGACAAGGAATATAAAAAGACCTGGTAAGAGACTTTAAAGAAATGCTCTAACAACAGGATGATCTTGTTTTAGATACTATGCCACTCTGAAACCCTAGCTGCTTGTTCTGCTTGGAAATGTTTGGTCTTTACTCTGTCGGGCCTAGTGAATCAGGGTCAAAAGGAACCCAACATTTTGTTCACCACTTTGATCCTCCAGGGGCACTGGGAGGCTCCCCCAGCCGAAGGCCTCTGAGGGATCTTGACAGGTCTCCAAACTACCCCCCTTACTGCTGTCAGGGTTGGCTCAGACCTTCCCAGAGAGATGAAATGCCGCCATGGGACAGCTTGGAAGGCAATAATAAAATGCCTCTCAAAGACAAGCAAAAGCAAGAGAAGCTCATGTCATACTACCACTCCTTCAATTTGGAATCTTCTTCCTTCTCTGTGACAGATGAGCTTGACCCTTCTCCTGGCATCCAGTACGAGAGAATGAGGGCCCCACAGAAGGTGTTCCTGCTCACGAGTCCTGACACAAATATGGAAGTGAGTCTGCACAGCCCTCCAGAGATGCCAAGGACAGTCTCACGAATTTACTTCACTTTATTGGATAACCATGAAGCAGGGCTGCACTTGAGACCACGTGAGAGTGACAACTTACCTTGGGAATCACAGATCTCCAGGGCACTGGAGGAGGAGTGAATGGAGACACATTAGGTGTCTATTTACCTGAGAGGGGGGAAAGAGTTCCAGGGCTCAATTCAAGGGCAGTGGACCACCTCAGAAGGAAAGGATGGTCCAGCAGCCACAGTGTCTATCACTACGACTATCCTCCTGGTCAGCCCCCAAGAGAAGGGACTACCATAAAATATAGAGTGAAAATCAGCAGTGTTCTTATGCTACCATCGTTCTTAGACATTGAGAGTAGAGGGGACGACATCATCGTTGCCAATAGCTTTTGCAGCAACTTTGACAGTGACATGAGATGAAGTGTAAGGAGCTCCAGAGGCAGGGTCTTTGAGGTTCACAGCAGACGCAAGAGAAATCTTCATGCAGAACCAGGGTAGGAACAGAGAAGAGACTAGGTGTCGTGGGTCGTTAGGTCCTTGGAGACCATGTGAAATGTTAGAACCATTGGGCAGAACCTTGAAGGACCTGCCATTCAGTCAGAGCAGTTTTTTCTCCTGCAGAGCTACTGGTGGGTTTGAACCACTAATTTTTTAGTTACTAGCTGAATGCTTAACCATTGTGCCACGAGGGTTCCATATATATATAATATATATGTATTCATAACTACATACATGGTATTGTAGTTATGTAGAACAATATGACCTTGTTCTTAGGAAATGCATGCTGAAGTAATTTCACCACATTAGGGATGAAATCCCATGATGCCTACAACTGACTTTCAAATGATTAGGCAGAGAGAGAGAAAATGTAATGGTATGTTAACGTTTAGTGAATCTAGGCAAAGGGTACTCTGGGTTCATTGTACTATTCTTTCAACTGTACTCTGTAGGTTTGAGAAGTTTCAAAATAAAAAGTGGGGGCAGGAGACAAGTGACAAAAAGTCATGTGGGCAATCAAGTTTCTGCGAGTCCTAGAAGGGGAAAAAGAACAAAAATCCAGAACCCAGGACTATGCTTTTAATGATGTTCTTGACTTGCTTTGTGACGCGGAGAAACATGTTTGACTTCTGCTTTCTTTCAAAACAAAAGAGATTAACACAGGAAAAATTTGTCCTTGTGTTATAAAGAGCTTAGCTGTATCCTAGCTTCAGTTAAACTATCTCTTACTCTCACCAGATGTGCCAGGACACGGCCAGGACCACAGCTCTGGCCCAGCACACAGGAAACCACAAACTCTTATCTTTCCAACCTCCCAGTGAGCCACACAGCAAGGCATCCCCGTGCCTCCCACCTCTTCCCCTGAAGTGCTCCAAATCCTTCTTACCTGTGGGAAGGGCCACAGAAGGCGTGTGTACAGGATGGTTCCCACAGGAGGGGCCCACGTAAGGGCCCATGATGGCTCAGACGGTTGAACACTCAACTACTAACCAAAAGGTTGATCCCACCCAGAGGCACCTCAGAAGACAGGCCTGGTGATCTGCTTCTGAAAGGTCACAGCCTTGAAAACCCTATGGAGCAGTTCTTCTCTGCACATATGGAGTCGCCATGAGTCAGAGCTGACAGGATGGCAACTAACAACAATGATGGAGATAAAGTCATTCCATCCTGCAGGCACTAACGGCACCGGGCCTACAGCCTAGAAACTTTTCTGGGTTCACAAGGTTTAAGAGCTGAAAAAAAAATTATATTGAAAAAGAGAAATGCATCCTCTGTCATCCAGGAGCTAGCCTAGTACCACCAGCTAGGCCTTGGTGTCTCCTGCAGAACAAAACTATTTCACAGAATGTCAACATCAGATAAGGCCATTGGGTAACCATGATGGCTCAAGAAAAAACAAGACCACAAATATGAATGAACATTGTCCAAGCCACAAAATACCGGTATGAGTGATTGCTGTTGCTTTTAAGGAGGGTGGCACAGTGGTTAAAGTGTTCGGCTGCTAACACTAAGGTCAGCGGTTCAAACCCACTAGCTGCTCCACAGTCTGTGGCAGTCTGCTTCCATAAAGATTACAGCCTTGGAAACCCTATGGGAGAGTTCTACCCTGTCCTATATGGTCACTATGAGTCAAACTTGACTTAACAGCACACAACAACAATTTGTCCTCCTTCAAGGTAAAGTTTATAAAGATTTTTCATCATAGAATCACCCCACCTCCTCACAGCATTCAATTCAGAGCAAAGCTCCACCTCCCTGAAAAACCCTTTTGCTGTCAAGTTGATTCCAACTCATGGTGACCCGTGTGTCACCGAGTAGAACTGCTCCATAGGATTTTTCTTGGCTGTAATCTTTACAGAAGCATATCACCAGGCCTTTCTGCTGTGGAGCCACTGGGTGAGTTTGAACCAACAACCTTCAGTGGTTGCTTCCCTGAACCTCCCCAAAATCCTGTAACACAAGCCCAACTCCCACAGTAGGTCCTTTCTAACACCCTCTCACTGAGATGACCCACAGCTCCCCACGGTGTGTGTTCTCTCACTCCAGTGAGTAATAAACCCAGCTTGCTCCAATACAGGTGTGTTCCTGGTGTTCTTTGATGGAAGGGCACTGACAAGCTCCATGCGCTAAAGAAAAATTGACCCAAAACATTTAAAGAAAACAAATGCGTAACTATGCAGTAAAATAACACTATGTTAACTTCCTTAACTGTTAAATTCATAATCCATAAAATTTTATGACCCCTGAAAACAATTTGTTTGTTAGATTAGATTTCCTCACTGCGCAAGAATTCCCAAGCATACCAGCTGATTACTGAGAAATTATAGCTAATTTTAAATTAAATGGGTAGCAAATTTCAAAATCAAAGTATGAGTTATTATGATATACTTGATAGAACCCAAAAGTTAGAGTGCCTAGTGCCTATAAATACTTTAAACACTCCGGAAATGTGCAAAGTTTGTTTGGAAGCAGGTGGCTGAGTGACACCCATTACCATCAAGTTGATTTCAACTCGTAGCAACCCTATAGTACAGAGTAGAAGTGCTCCATAGGATTTCCAAGGCTGTAAATCTTTACAGAAAAAGACTGCCACATCTTTCTTCTGCAGAGAGGTTGGTGAGTTTGAACTGCCAACCTTTCCGTTAGCAGCTGAATGCTTAACCCCTGCGCCAGCGGGGCTCCTTAACCACTGCACCACCAGGGCTCCAGTCTGAGTGATAACCAAAACCAAACCTGTTGCCATAAAGTTGATTCCAACTCATAGCGACCCTACAGTACAGAGCAGAACTTCCCCATAGGGTTTCCAAGGGGTGGCTGGTAGATCCAAACTACCGACCTTTTGGTTAGCAGCCAAGCTCTTAACCACTGTGCCACCAGGGCTCCAGCTGAGTGATAGGGAGCTGCAAATACTACCAGCTCATGGATCAGCTAACTAGGCAGCCAATCCCAATACATCAAAGAGTATGTTCTGCCCTTGGATGGAAATCAGCTATGCCAGAAGAGTGGATCCACTCCCACTTCTACTCCACAGTTAGTTGTTCTCAGTGATAATCTGTAAACCCTCTCAGTTGGCTGTTGGTTGGGTTAGACAGAAATGGCATGGCCAAGGCTGACCAGCAGGGCCTGACAACCACTCAGGGGCTTCTCTGTCAATGCCCTTCCCAGGCTGTTGGTGCCTTGGCCCCTCCTCAATGCCCTGGTTGTGGGATCTCTCGTCAGCTGGGCTGGCCCTTCCCCTCCCCATTGATCTTGTTGATGCCTGTCACCGTAGCCTCAGCTCTCAGCCACATAAACA
The DNA here is from genome assembly GCF_000243295.1 of Trichechus manatus latirostris. Lineage (NCBI taxonomy): Eukaryota > Metazoa > Chordata > Mammalia > Sirenia > Trichechidae > Trichechus > Trichechus manatus. The sequence continues at coordinate 874,089 of NW_004444045.1, forward strand.
TGGGCTGTTCTCTGACACTCTACCTTCTCCAGGCTCCTGCCAGGGGAATTTTTGGCTAAGGCCAGCCCCTCCTTTAACAGTGCCCTTCCTTCCAGTCTTCATCTCCATCTCTGCTGCCAGAACACACAAAGGAAGTAGGTCAGCCAGAACCTGATGGAAGCCATCTGCAGCTGAGAAATTCTCATCCAAAAAAAAAATCCTCTGGAAGAACTTTCTTTTTTTCATTAAACAGACACATTTCTGGGGAAAATATAAGCTAGAACCAGAGATTCTGAGACTTTTGGAGGTGAAAACTCAACTTGAAAATAATTGCGTTCAAGTCCATCATTTTTCATATGAGAAAACTGAGGTCCGTGTGGTTTAGCATTTTTCTGCAAAGCTAGAAAGCCTGATTTTATCTTTTCCCCATAAGTCTATTTTTTTAATATCTTAGTTGAAAGGCAAAATGTATTTTTCCTTTCCTTGGTCAAACTTGAAAAAAAAACTGCGAAATGGTACATGGTTTGTTTTCTTAAAGCCCCCACAAAAGGCAGGGCAGTATGAATTCTATCTTTGGCAGCGCAGGTTATGAAATTGCTCTAGAGAGTCATTTCTATAGAGACTGGCGGTGCAAAGACTGTAACTCAGTGGAATGCAATTCCACTCTGAGCTCACAGAATGTAATTGATGGAAGGAAGCAACATAAAGTAACTTAGCATTCTTCAGGGATAATGTCTCTGCTGCCCACACAATCTCATTTTGCACACAAAACAAACAAAACCAAATTCAATCTCCCAAATTGTGTGGCTCCACTTGTTCGCTGTCTTTCAAAAATCCCTCAGCCCATGTCACCCATAGCCTTGGTTCTACTGCTGTGCAAATTAAGTCCCGTATTGACAACATGTTTAACCTCCATCCCCCACCTTTCTCCCACATCCTAAATTTCTAGCCCTTCTTTGTTTCTGATGAATCATTCCTTTGGGGTCAGGACAAAACATTAATAATTAAACTTTGCCCAAAAAAGACCAGCAAGCATGGCTTCTATTTCATTTTCCAGGCAATTTTAGAGCAGAACAACAGATTCCTTTCTCTCTCTTTGCAACTTGAGCAAAAATGGTCAACTATTGAAAATTAGGAGTCCTGGTGGTATAGTGCTTAAGAGCTTGGCTGCTAACCAAAAGGTCGGCAGTTTGAATCACCAGCTGCTCCTTGAGAACCCTATGGGCAGTTCTACTCTGACCTATAGGGTTGCTATGAGTTGGAATCAACTCAACGGCAATGAGTATTAAAAATTAAGTTCTTCATGCTAACAAGAATAATGGGGGGAATAGCCCACCAGCGTAGGTACATAATCAGAATAACTCATTTAACCATTGGTGTTTCCTAACTCAAACGCAGAGCAGCTATCACCAAGCACACAGACGTGGCTGGGATGACAGAAGCAGCAGATTCAGGATTGCATACCTTATGTAAGGCCCTGGTCCAACTTCGTGGCTGACCCCTGAGAAGGGTGACTACCAATCCAACCACAATATTCAAAGGGATGTGACAACTTGGCTATCTTCCAGGTGAGTATCAGTTTACGCTGTGGTTGGAGACTATGGGCAGTGCTACGAATCGTAGCCAGTGGGCATCCAGCCCTGGGCTCCCGGGGAGTTCCACCTCTTCAGTGGAGGACTCCAGGTAATAGAAAGAGGGACAGGCTCAGGTCTAGACCCCAAGGACAAAGGGAATGACAAGGTCTTGGCAAGTGCCTTAGGGTTGGGATCCACCATCAAAGCAAGCCTGAGATGCCAGGAAGCAGAGCAAGAATCCAGTAGGAGATCCCCAGGCTTCCTCCTGAACATCAAGTTTAGGGGTTGCACACTACTTCCAGCTCCATCCACCTGAGGGGATTAGGTCTGCAAATATACAGCTCAGGGAATGAACATCAATTTCAGGTTTTCATGACCTCTTGTACAGGATTTGGGTAGTCAGGGACTGACAACAACTGATAGGAAAGTTGGTGGGTGCATCTGTGTCTTCTCCCTCTCCTCCGTGAATCTAAAACAGCAAAGCATGAAGCAGGGATTATTTTTGAATGCTTTAACGAGATCCTGACAGCTTTGGTTTAGAAAAATTAGATTTGGGGTATTTGTAGTCTCTATCAACTATAAATTCTTGCTCTACATGTTCCTCCATCACTGAAAATTCGCAAGTATGTAGCTTTGCCTATCTTGGGTTTGGTTTTCCACCAGGTAAAGTTCAAGAGACCCAAAAACTTGGTGTCTAAGAGAAGTGTTTCAGGCCAATTTCAAGTGGTTTTTTAAGCTGAAGTTCATAAAATGGACCTACAGTGAAAAGATATTCCTGTGGATGTTGACAAAGGATAATGTGACAACTCAAGCTTAAGAAGGTTGATTCAAGTGCCTCTTAATATAATGCTAAAAGCAACTCGAATCTTCATGGAAACTTTTTACTCTTAGGGCCCTAAGAATAAATCCGTCTTTTATTTTAACTAGTTGGTTTACACTGCATGGATTCATTCTCCCCTTCTGACTCCCACTCTAGGTTAAATAAATTCTGTTGCTTCCGTCCCATGGGAAGGTCACATCCACTTTACTTTAAGTAGAGATGGCCTAAGGCTAGTTCTGGAAATGATCCTCTAGCAGAACATACCTTCTAAATGTTTTTGGGGTCTTTAAGACTAATAAAATTGAGTAGTTATGGGATTTAAAAAAAATAAAAAGACATATAACCCTTTAAAAAGCCAGTTTGTGCGGTATAATTTTGACAGAGGCAGATGCAGACAGTTCATTCATTATTATTCATTATTTGTTCAACAAACGTTTACTCAGGGGCCCATGTGTTCCAGGTAAAGTGCAATGAGCTGGAGATACAAAGGTAAAATTCACGTCCAGCCCTTGAGGAGCCCACCGTCCAGGGAGGGCTGTAGGTAATGGAAGACACAGCTAAACAATTGGAATACCCCGGATAACAGCACAGATTGAAGGAGGCCCATAGCACTCACCAGAGCAGCATCTGGAAGGAAGTGACCAGTTGTCTAGAGGGCCAGGAAGATATCACACTGAAGGTGGTGGTGAAGCTAAGTTGTGGAAGGCCATTTTTTTTTTTTTCCCTGAAATAAGGGTAAATGTGTTCAGAAGGAAAACTATTAGCCAGTGCGGCCCAGCACAAGCTGAGGGCAAAGTACAGCTGGTTAGCACTGAGGATACCCTGGTAGACCTGGTGAGGAAACAGGAGCTGATACGCTGATACACTCAGTCAGGCACTCCTTGATCTATAAGTGGGCTGCTAATTTGAATTCTGTAACTGATAGGTTAAATCTCCTACTGATGTAGTAGCTCTTGGTTGGTTTTCATTCTGTGTTTGGAGGTGGGTTATTGTTAAATAACACTTGGGTAGATTTTTACTGGACTCTGGACCTGAGCAGCCTCTTCTTTGAGCAGCCCTCAAATAGCAGGTGCCCCCACTGCCCTGTGAGGTACAAATGAACCTCACTAGACATTCCCAAGGAGTCCCTGGGTGGTGAAAAAGGTTAAATGCTCAGCTACTAACCAAAAGCTTAGTGGTATGAACCCACCCCAAGGCACCTGGGAAGAAAGGCCTTGAGATCTGCCTCCAAAAGGTCACCGAAAAAACAAAAACAAAAAAACCCAAACCCATTGTCATTGAGTCGATTCTGACTCATAGTGACCCTATAGGACAGAGTAGAACTGCCCCACAGGGTTTCCAAGGAGCGGCTGGCGGATTCAAACTGCCATCCTTTTGGTTAGCAGCCAAACTCTTAACAACTGTGCCACCAGGGCTCCAAAAGCTCACATCATTGAAAATCCCATGGAGTTCTACTCTTGCACATTTGGGGTCACCATGAGTTCGACTCAACGGCAACTGGTTTTTGGTTCTTGACATCCCTAAACCACAAACTTTTTTCTAAATGATCTCCTATCAGAAGCAGCAAGCCCCTGGCATCTGAAGATACCAAATTTTTAACCCACCAGTCACTGGGGCTTTTGAGTTGCCGCTGAAGTTACTAAGGCTGTCCCAGAAGGACTCAGGAGAACTGATGATTGCGGGTGAAATTTCATCAGCCCGGTGAGGACCCGAAACTGCATTTATAGTTACAGATATCATTACAAATATACTTTCCAGGAATTAAACTGATATATGTATGTACACGTGTGTGTGTGTTTGTGTGTGTGTGTGTGTGTGTGTGTGTGTAATCAAGATGAGTAATTCCCATTCTGGGTCTCTTTTTCATACTTCATTTTTCCAGTCCCTCAGAACCCTCAACGATCTAGTGTTACATAAGCCAAGAGGACACCAAGATGCTAATGCAGTCATTGCTTTCACTCATGTAACGCTTCTCACTTAGTTTCTTCCCTGGGGCTCCTGTAGCAAGAATTCAGATGCTAAACATTAATATTTTTTAACAAACAACATGTTCCAGAGTCATTTTTATCTCACACGGTGAATATAAAGTGTTCACCTTCTACCCTTCTGGGAAAATATAAAAGTGATAACGTGAGATGATTTCAGCCTCAGGTCCCTGAACCTGCCGGTACATGAGGGGGCCTTGGCCTTTGGGTGGAGAACGAGGTGTTTGACCTGGAGTATCCCTTACTCCCCATTATTCTCAGGAACTGAACAGTGATCCTGAACTTCTGAGTCTCTCCTGTTTGCCACCTCCCTTGGGGATGAGGATGGGAGTGAAGGTAAATAAATTGTGTTAGGGAATGGAGCAGAGGCCAGGGCAGAGTGGGAAAGGGGCTGCTGAGACCCAAGATGGGGAGATGGAGCCTTGATGCTTGGACTAGAAGAGGGTGAGGGACTAACTGATAGGAAAAAACCAGCCAAAAATAGTGTAAAGTTGCGTCATTCTTTCAAGTGTGTCACATCCTGTGTCTCCAAGGTGTGGATCAGAGAACAATTTCATCTAAATGTGGCACAAACATAGTGGCTGATTCAGTCCTATATTTTAGTAAGTTGTGTTTCTCTTCTTTTTTTTTTTTCTTAAGCCAATCTCTTTTTTTTAATTGTACTTTAGATGAAGGTTTACAGAACAAATAGTTTCTCATTAAACAGTTAGTAGATACATAGTTTTATAACAATGGTTAACAACCCCACAACATGTCAACACTGTCCCTTCTCAACCTTGGGTTCCCTATTACCAGCTTCCCTGTCCCCTCCTGCTTTCTAGTCCTTGTCCCTGGACTGTCGTGCCCCATTAGTCTTGTTCTGTTTTATGGGGCTGTCTAATCTTTGGCTGAACGGTGAACCTCGGGAGTGACTTTGTTACTGAGCTAAAAGGGGTGTGTTTCTCTTCTTTTGTACTGTACCTAATGGTGCTGCTGCCATCACTTGCCTTTCTGGCGTCTAAGGCTCAGGTTGAGCCCTGCTGCAGCAGTGGTTAAGCCCTTGGCTGCTAACTGAAAGATCTGTGGTTCCAACCCACCGGCAGCCCCACGGGAGACAAGACCTGGCAATCCGCTCTCATAAAGACTACAGCCTAGGAAACTCTGTGGGGCATTTCTACTCTATCCAATAGGGTCGCTATGAGCCAGAATCGACTCAACAGCACAGAACAACAACAAGGTTGGTGTATGCTCCCTAACACCCTCTGTTAGCTGGCTTCCCAGAGGCATAGCTGACACTTGTACCCTCCCCACACAGCTTGGCACTGGCAAGACACAAGGTCCTCCCATCACTCTCAAGTCTTACATTGCGAGGTCCCAGACCTGAGTCCCAGCTCTGTCTCCTACCACCTGTGTGATGGTCAACAAAGTACCCAAATCTCCTTAGCCTCATTTTTTTAAACCATAACACAATCTCAACCAAATAGGGGTCTCGTAAGGACTAAATGAGATCATGCATTTTAAGTCACATTATCTATTTTAACATTATTGTTTTGCGCTGGGTGTTGATGCAGCATCTATAATAATTCACCCTGTCTTGTTCTGAGGTGGTGACCCTGGCAGAGACAGTGGCTGGAAATGAGTCTCCATGGTTAGGAACTTTGTTCCTCAGGATGACTCAGGGACCAAATCACCCTGGTTCGGCCAGCCTTCCCAAAATGGAAAAGTGAGAATTAGAAATATAAGGGGAACAAAAGAAGCTAAAGTATCTTCTATAGAGAATACTAACAAGAATAGGGGTGGCTGTGGTGTGTAATGGACAGACCGAGAGCAAGCAATCAATAGTCACATCATTATGCTAAGCCCTGGGGGTATTCTTAGGATAGGACACATAGAACACACCATATGTCAGTGAGCTAAATACCATGCTGTGCAATGGTCAGACTCCCTTCCATCAGTCACCTAGTTAAGCAGAATCTAAGAGTGATGCTTCAACACGCCCAAACAGACCAGGCCAAATCATGGGGTAAAGTCTATAGATGGTCAGTTTGAATTTGAGTCACTCAGGCTAACTCCCTCATGTGTCTATCAGCTTATCATACTATGGGGGCTTGTGTGTCATTGTGATGCTAAGGACTAAGGTGCACCTGACCCAAGCCATGGTGTTTTCGATAGCCTCATATGCATGCGAAAGCTGGACAATGGATAAGGAAGACGGAAGAAGAATTGATGCCTTTGAATTATGGTGTTGGGGAAGACTATTGAATACACCTGGACAGCCAGAAGAACAAACAAATCTGTCTTGGAAGAAGTACAACCAGAATGCTTATTAGAAGCAAGGATGACGAGACTTCATCTCACATGTTATCAGGATGGACCAGTCCCTGGAGAAGGACATTATGCTTGGTGGAGTGGAGGGTCAGCGAAAAACAAGAAGACCCTTAATGAGATGGATTTACACAGTGGCTGCAACAATGGACTGAAACATGGCAACGATTGTGAGGATGGCGCAGGACAGGCAGTGTTTCATTCTGTTGTACATGGGTCACCATGAGTCGGAACCAACCTGACAGCACCTAACAACAGCAATAGCAGGCTAACAAACTCAGAGCCATTTCAAAAACTTGGAAAAGAGTGGAGTCGCCCTGCTCCGTGTCAGTGATACTCTTAGACAAATGAACCTGGCCATCAGAAATCTGGGGACAATCCTGGTCGAATGAGAAATCCAAGACCTCATCAACCTGTGAACTCACTTATCTGTGAGCTTGCTTTATGAAGTCCAGCATTAAACCCAGTTTCCCTTCCCTAGTACTTCTGGGACATCCTCCATCATCCCCAAGAATTCTCCTATGTTCCACAAATCAGTGTTAGTGGTGCTCACTTCCAAGGCCAGTGCCCCAGCTCCAGCCTGCGTCATCCTCTCTGTCCCTGGAACACACGCCTTCTGCTGTGAATCACTTCCCATCGCACCTCAGTCTCTTGCTGCTGCTGCTGCTCTCCCCTAACTCATTGTCCCATCAATGGACAGAGGCCATTCCCTTAACTCACCACAGAGATAGCCAAGACCAGATTGCAATTTTTGACAAAACTTAACATTTGGCAAGACTACAAGACCACTGACAGTTTTGAGTCTAACAGAAGAGAAATAGAACATAGATACTTGGAATAAAACTGTGAAAAGAATGTCCGGACCAGCCGTTTATGGAGTCCCTTCCAGCTAAGTTCCCAGTTGCTACAGTATCTCAAAAAGAGAAGGGTGTCCTACCCTTGGTCTCCTACCAAAAGGTCACACACTCGCAGAGGCTTAGATCTACTTCAACCCTATGCCAAAATAAACATTACCAAGCAGATTATTGATTCTTAGCGTAAGATAACTGCATTTAGCTTGCCTCCCATTTCCCCTTTCACACAGAGCTACCTGTTTTTACATTTAAAAAAATAAAAGCCCATTCAGAGGCTTTCAGAAGCAATAATGCCTTCCTAATAGAATCCAGACATTCTGGAGCCATTGAGGCTGGCTGAACCCCTGAAACTATTGTCCTGAAATAATCTTCAAACTTTAAACCATAAACCAAAACTATTCCCTGCAGTCTTCTTTGAACCAAAAAATATATATATATTTTATCTTAATTGGTAAAGTATGTCTGCCTTGAGCATTGTGCTCTTTTAAAGAATTATCTGAGATCAATTTGACAAGGCAACTCAAAAGGTTGGATGGGAAGCTTAGGGGGTAGTGAGTTTAAGATAATAACAGTGGTGAAATAATTTGGAAAAGGACAGCAAGAATGGTAGTACAACTTGGAGAATGTAAGCAATGTCACTGAATTGTACATGTAGAAATTGTTGAAATATCTTTGTATATTTTCACCAAAATTTTTAAAAAATTATTAAAAGGAAAAAAAAAAGTAAATCAATGTCTTCACAAAAATGGTTAGCAACTTTTTTAACAGTTTCCCTAGTTTCTACTCATCAAGATTTCAGAATCTTAGTGCTTGGTTTCAGCCAGAACACTGTTAAAATAGCACTGCTTTATAATTGAAGTCACTTTAAAAAAAACTTCAAAGGACCCAGGTCTCCATCGGCTAAGCTTTCATGATTACCATCCTATGCAGGGGCACTTGGCCACACAGACACAAGCCTCTTTCCACTGAAGTGCCCTGCTCCCTACCCAGCAGCACTGTTTTAGAAGGCTCTTTGTGCCCTGCATAATTGCTGCTACTGGAGAGCGGCTGATTCACCCACAGCCACTTCTTTTCCCCACTCTTCCCTTGCATCAGCTAAAGTTAGTCTGTATAATGTGCCACTATAATGGTAAGGTTACTATAAAGAAAAACTTTTATTTTGTGTAAAATTTAGGCTTATCTGGGCTTAAAGAAAAATAACTAGAATGTGTCAGTATTTTCCAAGTCCAGGCACTCTAGACATATTTCCATTCATGTTTAAATTCTTTGGCAGGCAGCCCAGTTCCTCATAGAATGTATGATAAAAATACATGTTTAGGTGTCCGGAAGTGTTTCTAACACATAATCTCATCATGCAACATGCTAGGCACCATTCACAGGTAACTCTACAAGGAGACGTCTTTCAGAATCCCCGTTCAAGATATCTTGTCATGTCTTCCAGCATCTCCCTCCCACCAGGGCCTACTACCCCCTGTCGATGGAAGCTGGACTCTCCCTGGAAGACAGAAGAGCCCAGCGAGCTATGGTGAGCCTCTAGGGGGAGCATCGTGGGGCTCTAAGGGTTCTGGGACAACAAAGAGGAGAAGAGAGCCCAGGAGGCAGTAAAGAAAGAACTAGATTATCTATGGGAGAGACAAAACATCAAAAAGTACATAAACATTTGAATGTTGTTGTCTTTGTGGTTAGGTACCATCAAACCAGTTCCAACTCACAGCAAACCTATGTACAACAGAACGAAACACTGCCAGGTCATGCGCCATCCTCACAATCGTTGCTATGTTTGAGCCCGTTGTTGCAGCCATTGTGCCAATCCATCTCTTGGAGGGTCTTCTTCTTTTTCGCTGACCCTGTACTTTACCTAGTATGATGTCCTTCTCCAGGGACTGGTCCCTACTGATAAGTCCAAAGTACATGAGACAAAGTCTCGCCATCCTTGCTTCCAAGGAGCATTCTGGCTGTACTTCTTCTAAGACAGACTTGTTTGTTCTTCTGGCAGCCCATGGTGTATTCGATATTCTTTGAATAATCATGTCTAAATCACTTAATTGGAGAATTAGCGCTGACATCATGAATAAGCAAGCTGAATATCATAGTTACCTCCCCCTCTTTGACATTTATCCAGCAAAGCTTGATTAATTGCTTCCAGTGTGCCCGGGGATATAAGGATGACTGAGAGCCAGCTTCTGCCCCTCACGGAGCACCCATTCCCTCACTCCAGTAGAGGGGCAATAACCTCTCAGTGTGATGGGGATCCTGTGATCTAAGTAAGCAGAGATTGCTAAGGAACAGACAGGACAAGCTGGAGCCTAGTTTGGGGAGCTCAGGAAGAGTTTCTTTGATGCCTAAGCATTAAATAATGTATTCATTTCCCAGGGCTACTGTAACAAAATACCACAAAGTGGATGGCTTATCAGAACAGACATTTCTTAGTCCAAATCAGGATATTGGCCGTGTTGATTCCTTGTAAGGGCTCTGAGAGAAAAACTATTCCATGCCTCTCTCTTAGCTTCTGGTGGCTCCAAGGGTTCCTTGGTTTGCACTGCAGTGTCACATGGCATCCTTCCTCTGTCTCCCTGTCCCTGTGTACCTTCTCCTCTCTCACAAGGACCCTAGTCAGATATAATTAGAACCCACCCTACTCCAGTATGACCTCCTGTTAACCTAACTGATAACATCTTCCAAGACCCTATTTCCAAACACGGTCGTATTCACAGGTACAGGGGTTAGGACTTCAACATTATCTTTTTGGGGGACACAATTCAATCCATAACAAGTGAGTACTAGGAAATGTCTGCCACCGAAAAAGGTACATTTCCATCAATATGCCAACTTTCCAAGCCCAGCTTCTGTATAACAAGCTTTTTTTTTTTTTAGCAGCAATAGAATGTTGTGAACTAGGTTTATAACAAAACCAAGCGCAATCGGATCCCCAGCATCACACCAGGTGGTGATGACGGCTCTAGGTGTGGAATCCAGCCTTGCTGGGAGAGGTGAGGCGGGAATAACCCGCTGAGAGCCTGCGCAAGAGCAGCATTCACACACTGTGAGCTCCTCCCAGCTGGTTCTCCGGCCCAGCTCCCGACTGCTGGCCTGCCCGTCTGCACCGGGAGTGCGCGCACGCGCGCGCGCGCGCGCGCACACACACACACACACACACACACACACACACACACACAGAGCTCCCCGACTGCTGGCCTGCCCGTCTGCACTGGGAGTGTGCACACACACACACACACACACACACACACACACACACACACTCGCACAGAGCTCCCCAACTGCTGGCCTGCCCGTCTGCACCTGGAGTGCACGCGCGCACGCGTACACACACACACACACACACACACACA
>NW_004444045.1:885054-957941 GCF_000243295.1 Trichechus manatus latirostris
CTCCCCGACTGCTGGCCTGCCTGGCCACACCAGGAGTACACACACACACACACACACACACACACACACACACACACACACGCACGCACGCACGCAGGCACCGGATCCAGAGGGGCAGGCACTTAATGCATTTTGTTCCCCAGCAGGTGAGCAGCCCAGTCCAATTCTTGACTCATAGGGCAGAGTGGGAAGCAGGCTTCCAGGGAAAGTACGCCCTCCCCTCTCGACGGATGGCAGCATTCCCCCAGGAGCCCCAGGCGTGGGATGGCAAGACTAATAAAAGTCTGATTAGCAGCCTCGTGGGCAGGGAGGACCTCAGCCCATAATTGGAAAAGCTAAGCAGTAGATCAGTGTTTGCCAAAGAGAAGAAGCCGCCTTTGTTCTAAAACAGCACTCTGGTGTTTAGTTAAAGACGAGCTATGGTAACCCCCGATGACTCCTGGTGGGTTGCTTTTCATTTCTAATGGGAGCTGTAGCTCTCTGGCTCATTTAAAATTACTACCAAGTGTTGTGTAGGTTGGAGCTTCTTCAAGGGGGAGAAAAAAAATCAATCTGAGAGGAAAAGCTATTTCTTAGCAACAAAGGAAAAAGGAAGAAGGCAGTTCCTTTCTGAGGTGGAGTCTAGCTTCCCCTTGCCAGAGCAAAAATAGCTTTTATCTGATCAAGGTGCCAGGCTACACTGAGAGGAAGTCAAGAAAGCCCTGGCTTCAGGATGCTTAAGACCACAGACAGCATCCCCAGTGTGGACACCCTAACGGCAGAGACATAAATAGGGGGCGCCAAGCATCACGTGGCAAAGACATTAGGAGACAGTAGTTATCAAAGTAATCTCATCCACTCTTTTCCCAATTATAGTAAAGCTGAAGGGAAATTGATTTTAGCAGTCTGGGTAACAATGTCGACAGGGTAATTGCCTGTCCAGGTTTACATTAGCTATAGCACATGCAGAATAAGGTTGAAATTGAGTGATATATACTTAGTTCCACAAGCTCCATCCAAAAAGATGCAGAGTGTTATAAAAAAACTCATAGTGAACGTCCAGATAAATAAATACGTGGGAAAATAGGAGGAGGATAAAATAAGGATAAAAACAACAGGACAAAGCCAGAGAGTAAAGTAAGCATAGCAAATGCATATATATAAAGGCCTATGCATTTGTGAAAGGGGCCCTGGTGGCACAGTGGTTAAGGAGCTTGGCTGCTAACCAAAAGGTTGGCAGTTCGAGTCCACCAGTCACTCCTTGGAAACCCTGTGGGGCAGTTCTACTCTGTCCTATAGGGTCGCTGTGAGTCAGAATCAACTGGACTGCAATGGGTTTCCTTTGACAATGGGTTTTAGAATTGCAGTATTTTAGGGCTGCATGGTTGCTTATGGGGGATCCAGTTTCACACCACAGTGTTACTGAGGAGACTCAGGGGGAACCTGAGGGCCACAAGAGCATGTGGCTGCTGTGAGCCAGAGCAAAGACCTGAGTTCAGGTGAGCATCTCACCTTCTGCTGAGCGACCTGCTGCGGTTGGGCTGGCCAGGACTTCTTAGGTGTCTCCAGTCCTGAGGGCCTGAGAGAGACCATCTCTGAATCAGGTCATATTTAGTAACCAGAATAAATGCCCTTCTCCTCCAAGCTCACCCAATAACAAACCAAATCACTTTCCCAGAAACGTTCCTTCCTGGTCACATCCTCCAAACTAAGAATTGCCTCTGGCCAGCTGAAATTCTCACAAGGTGGGATGGAAAGACAAATCCTTGTGGCAAGGCCCCTACCCGCTCTCACATGGGGAGTTACTAATTAATGCTCCGCCAGTCTCAGAAACAGGAAGTTCCGCTGTGAGGCGCCATTTCTGATCTGGTTTTGACGTTTTCTAGTCTACATCCCACTCTAGAGACTTGGGCACTAAAAGAGGAGGAGAGGAGTTGGGTGCAAAGAGAATGGGCTTCGCAGGCGGGCCTGGGTTATATGACCTAGTTACCCCCTCTGACCCTTATTGTCTTCCTTTGTAAATATGGGATTAAAAAGCAAACAATTGTGTGGGATTTAAAATGTGCTGGACATTGTATAAACGCTTCACATATATTAACTCATTCAGCCCAGGAAACTCTGTGAGTTCTATGCTGTTGAGTGGATTTTGGCTCATAGCAACCCTATAGGAAAGAGTAGAACTGCCCATAGGGTTTCCTAGGCTGTAATCTTTATGGAAGCAGACTGCCACATCTTTCTCCTGTGGAGCGGCTGGTGGGTTCAGATCACCAACCTCTCAGTTAGCAGCTGAGGGCTTAACCACTGCACCACCAGGGCCCCTTCCCTATAAGTTAGGTACTATTATCATTCCTCTTCTTCCAAGCTTGACTCTGAGCCTAGGCAGTGGGCTCCAGTCTCCACTCTCAGCCCCTTCAAATCCCATACTGCTTGGCTGGTGCATTATGAGGAAGGACCAAGGAGACTCAGGTAAAGTTGCCCCTCCACAGCCTGGCACATAAACAAACATTGAATACACTGTGGTTGCTGTCATTGCTATCATTTTTCTTCTGTAGTGTATGTCGATGGCATGTTCAGAACCTCATCCTAGAGTGTAACCTCACAGGTTTACTTTGGCCTCATCTTAAGCCTTTTGGACATTAGAGCTGTAACCATGTCTGTGGAACCAGGCCCACCAATTCAAATTTTATATCCATCACTTCCCCCTCAGAGCAAGACTCCTCCTTCTTCTCTGATACGAGCTTAAAGAGTGAAGGGGCTGCCATTCAGTGCTCATTCATGCCCAGGTTCTGAAAGGCACGGAAACGTTTCCTTCTAACCTTTGAAATTCCAATCAGGAGACTAAAATGTGAAACCACTTAAGGACCTCCACGTTGACAAACGGTCTGTCTGCATGACTCAGCCAACTGAGCTTCCTGGGCCTGGAGGAAGAATACGTTTTTTGTCCTCCACTCAGGTAGATAATTCACTTTCCTGAAACACGTCATCGGCGTGGGAAAGTTGCTTTTGGATGGAATTGTTCTTGACATCTGTGTTTTGCAGCAGTTTCCCCAGTGTGGCTCTTCCTCTTTAATGCAGAATTTTAGACCATGTTCTTGGCCCTGCCCTCAACAGCAAGATTTTGGAGAGACAGAAGACAGAGCCAGAGTTGCCCTAGCTCTGACATTTGCAAGGACATAACAGGGTTGAAGTTTCCCGTCCAGCTGAGTGTCCCTAAAGGTACTGTGTCTGGGGAGCCAGCCAGGGTTACCTTACACACTTGGAATAATATGAATACAAGCACACACGGGCCACCAATTCATCTTTTCCCATGAAATAAAGGATTGGATTCAAATAAAAAATTGTAGTAAACACTATTGATCAATGTTTCAGGGCTTCGAACCCAGTGCATTTCCACCCTAGATATACTGAATCAGAATCTACATTTTAACAAGATCCCCAGGTGATTCTTATGTATAATAAACTTTGAGCGTCACTGCTCTACTAATGGTTCTCAGAATTAGTCCCTAACCAGCAGCATTAGCATCGCCTGGGAACTTGTATAAGGTCGAAATGACTCGGAATCGACTCCGTGGCATCAGGTTTGGTTTGGGTTTGGGAACTTGTTAGAAATGCAAATTCTCAGCAGAGGTTCACACCAGAAATGAACTGAACCAGTTCAAAGCCCTGCAATGTTTGCACTTCAAATGTGAGGGAAAACAAAAATTGAGACAAGAGGTAAAGAAACATCATACACAAGCACTGCCTGGTTGCTACTTCTTTCTCTCCTCAGTGGCACCCTGAGAGAGTGGATGGAGCATCAGCTTGGATACCAGACAGACTAAAGTTTGATCCCTGGAGCAGGGAGCTCTTTAGCCTTGTAATCTCAGGCAACTCACTGAATATTCCTGAACCTGAGTTTCCACATCTATTAAAAAACCCTCTCTGAGGTAATCATGAGGCAAGATGGCATTTGTAAACGTCCTCCCACAGAGTCGACACTCAATAAATACAATTTTTCCTTCTTTCTTGGGATGGACATGGCTTCTGGTTTGTTTCTTAGAATTAGGGCTCCTCCCGGCCTCTGTCACCGTTGAAGCTTTTAGCTGCAGAGAGCGTCGTCAGAGGAACCCTCATGTTTGCCAGCTCCTCTTTCCCAGGACATCCAAGAAAACAATCTTTCCTCAAAAACATCACCACAGCCCTGAAGCTGCTGACTCTCCTTTCTCCTGTGTGGGTAAGAAAAAAAAAAAAAAAGATTCTAAAGAAAAACAGAGGTCTCCCATTTCATCCTCAAAGGTAACTAGAAAAGTCCCTGGTGGTGCACCCAGTCAAACACTTGATTGCTAGTGGAAAGGTTGGTGGTTCAAACCCACCCAGAGGCACCTCGGAAGACAGGCCTGGTGGTCTGTTTCTGAAAGGTCACAGCCTCAAAAACCCTATGGAGTGTAATTCTACTCTGCACACATGGGGTCACCATGAGTTGAAATCCCCTCAACAATAACAACAGGAGACAATAAATTTGAGCAGGTGACAAGATAGAATGAAAAAAGGAAAAAAAGGTAATCAGGGAAATAAATTGACAGCACTTTTCATCTTGTTTTCCCTTTCTCATCCCCCTTCTTGCCTTTCTTCTCCAACTGTTTGTTTTCTCGTTTGTCATTTTCCCTCAAAGCTGACAGTGACAGTGCTCCAAGCTGAAGGAGCCAGGAGAAAACATTTCTATATGTCCTAGCTGCTCCTGTCCAGCCCACAGTCCCCTGCTCCAGCTGCTTCTTCTGAAGCTTTCCTTTCCCAGGGTAAGAGTGAGCTCACACTCCCTGTCCTCCATCGCCCCCATGCCTTCCCGAATAACCATGACTGTTCTACCACCCCATCCCATCCTACCTTTCCATCCCCTCATCATTTACTTAGATGAAGGTGTGGATCTCAATAAATCTGGTTAGTAAGAAAATCAATAACTGTATGCCCATTTTGTAGGTGAGAGTGTCGAGACTCAAAGAGTTTAAATAACATAACTTGTTGCAATGTTGTTGTTGTTAGGTGCCATGGAGTCAGTTCTGACTCATAGCAACCCTATGCACAACAGAATGAAACACTGCCTGGTCCTGTGCCATCCTCACAATCATTGTTATGCTTGAGCCCACTATTTCAGCCACTGTGTCAATCCATCTCATTGAGGGTCTTCCTTTTTTTCGCTGACCCTCTACTATACCTGGAAACCCTGGTGGCTTAGTGGTTAAGAGCTCAGCTGCTAACCAAAAGGTCAGGAGTTCGAATCCACAGCTGCTCCTTGGAAACCCTATGGGGCAGTTCTACTCTGTCCTATGGGGTAGCTATGAGTAGGAACCGACTCAACAGCAATGGGTTTTGGGGGCTGCTTTACCAAGCATGATGTCCTTCTCCAGGGACTGGTCCCTCCTGATAACATGTCCAAAGTATGTGAGACAAAGTCTCACCATCCTTGCTTCTAAGGAGCATTATGGCTGTACTTCTTCCAAGACAGATTTTTTTGTTCTTCTGGCAGTTCATGGTATATTCAATATTATTCACCAACACCGTAATTCAAATGCATCAATTCTTCTTCCATATTCTTTATTCATTGTCCAGCTTTTGCATGTGTACGGGGACATTGAAAATACCATTATAATGAAATGTACCAAGACCTGGAGTTAGAAAAACAAAAAGGAAGAACACTCTCGGAATTTCTCAAGCGGAAAGAACTGGAGAAAAAAATTCAAGCCTCGAGTTGCAATATTGAAGGATTCCATGGGGAAAATATTGAACAACACAGGAAGCATCAAAAGAAGATGGAAGAAATACACAGAGACACAGTACCAAAAAGAATTGGTCAATGTTCAACCATTTCAGGAGGTAGAGCGTAATCAAGAACTGATGGTACCGAAGGAAAAAGTCCAAGCTGCACTGAAGGCATTGATGAAAAACAGGGCTCCAGGAATTCCCAGAATACAAATTGAGACGTTTCAACAGGTGCAACACCGGAAGCACTCACTCGTCTATGCCAAGAAATTTGGAAGACGGCTACCTGACCAACCGACACATACTTTCCCATTCCAAAGAAAGGGGATCCAAAAGAATGCAGAAATTATCAAACAATGTCATTAATATTACATGCAAGTAAAATTTTCCTGAAGATCATTCAAAAACAGTTGCAGCAGTACATCAACAGGGAACTGCCAGAAATTCAAGCTGGGTTCAGAAGAGGATGTGAAACGAGTGATATCATTGCTGATATCAGACAGATCTTAACTGAAAGCAAAAAATACTAGAAAGATGTTTACCTGTGTTTTATTGACTATGCAAAGGCATTTGGCTTTTTGGCATAATTCAACAATTATGATATTAGCAAAAGAGAGTCTTGAAACCCAGGTGCTTTTAAGTTAATGATAATGATAAATTTTACCATCTCATCCCATGACATCAGCACCACTGTAGCCTTACACAGGATCAAAGTCCTAGGCTTCGGTCCCACCCTCCCTGCCTTCTCTCTGCCAAAAAAATTGAAAACACTTGGCCACTTGAACTTTCTGGGAGAGAGCCTCCCAAATTGTAGGCTGAGCAACAATTCAAAGGCACCCGAAGGAAGTGAAGGATCTGTGTGGGTATTTGACATAAGCAAACTGCTCTTCTGTGAAAACATAGAAATTGCTGGAGCGCATAGCTCAGGGCAAATGGAGGACTTATTCCTTCTAGGCAATTACTTGATTGAGCACCACCATTGGGTAATGATCTCAAGAATACCCATTCTCTATTTGCTTTTCAAAAATGATACATACATCTAACAAGATAAAGCATGCTTGTTCTTCATAAAACATATGGACCAGGATCATTCCTTGAGGGCTTCTTTCCATCATATCCCTCCTTTTCTAGGGACTCTGGGGTGACCCTCAAATCAATTGGAACTCCTAAACAGGAGTCTCAGCAGTCATCCTGAATGTTACCTCCTCGCCTGGCTCTTGCATGCAACAGTGCTTTGCCTCTGAGCCATTGCAAGGGCGAGTCAGCCCTAGGCTGCCCTCTGCCTCCCCCCACTTCAAAACTCTAAATTGTGCTAGTCTTTAAAGGCTGTGCTGAACGCAGTCAATCTAATTTTTTGTGGTAGTTACATTCTGTAAGAGGCACTGGTGGTTCTGTGGTAGAATTCTCGCCTTCCATGCGGGAAAAGCAGACTCAATTCCTGGCCAAAGCACCTCATGCACAGCCACCACTCATCTGTCAGTGGCGGCTTGCCTGTTACTAGGATGCTGAACAGGTTTCAGTGGAGCTTCCAGACTAAGATGGACTAGGAAGAAAGGCCTGGCAATCTACTTCTGAAAATCAGCCAGTGAAATCCCTAGGGATCACAATGGTCCAGTCCACAGCCCATCAGGAGGGTGCCACAGGACTGGGTAGCATTTCATTGCATTGTGCATGGTGTTGCTGTGAGTTGGGCCACAGCAGCGTGTTCTATAAATTCCCCATGAACACTGAATTAGCAGACACCAAACCAGCCTGTTTGCTGCTTGCCATGCAAAAGTCTGTTAATAACCACAAAAGCTGCAAGTATTTTTACTAAATAGGCTAATTCACCAATATGGAAACTGGGGCTAATGAGGATGGATTTTGTGATCCTATAGCAAACCCATCAGCATTTGGCCCCCTTTGTGTATAGTGGCCATGCGGTGTAGTAGGAAAAAACACTGGAGGAAGGAGAGCTAGATCTCATTGTAGCAGTCAGGATGAGCTGAGTGGCAAGCAACAGAAAATCCTGGTTAAAGTGGTTTAACCAGTAGGCAATTGACTATCTCACATAACTGGAAGCCCAGAGATGAGCGACTCCAGGCCAGGCAAAGATCAGCAGCTCAGTGATGTCATCATGGGCCCAGGTTCTTTCCATCTCTCTGCTCAGCATCAGTGTCATCGCAGGCTGGCTTCACAAATGACTGTATGATGGTTGCCAGTGACAATCAGGTCTGCATCCTTCCTCGTTTGTCTGGAGAAAACAAGAGGAAAATCCTCTCCCCGGCCATGGGATGTAAGTCTTTCCATCAGTCTGATGGAGTCTATTTAGGTCGCAAGTCTACCGTGACCAATAAGTCAACGAAGGGATGCCCTGTAGGATTGCCTTAGGCTTATCATCTTTCTCCTCTGAGCTAGGGATGAGTAGGTGCCTGAACAAAACCAAGGTTTTGATAGGAAAGAAGAAGAGATGTTTCAACAGTGAGTTGGCACAAAACAGTCGCCGGCGCATTCCTTACTAGCTATGCGATATTGAGCAAGTCATTTGACCCGTTAGCCTTACCTGAAGGAGCCCTGGTAGTGCAATGGTTAAGCGCTCAGCTGCGAACCAAAAAGTTGGCAGTTTGAGTCCACCCAGCCGCTCCACAAGAGAAAGATCTGGCAATCTGCTCCTGTAGAGATTACAGCCAAGAAAACCTTACGGGGCAGTTCTGCTCTACCACAGGGCGTCGCTATGAGTCAGAATCGACTGAACAGCACCTAACAACAACAACAATCTCATTTTTATGTAAAAAAAAAAAAAAAAGGGGGGGGGGGAGCTGTCAGCTCCACAGAAGTGTCAAAAGAGATCATGGAAATAAAAGCACATTAAACGTTGTAAGTTCTACACAAAAGCTATACACAGGGTTGGTCTCTCACACTGCCCTCAGCCCATATGCACTAATGTGCCCCAGTACAAAAGGCACTTTCTCTCACCCCACCTCACCCCAGCCCCCAAAACACTTAGCAAAGCAGGCCTGGAAGTAGGATTGCCAGATTTAGCCAATAAAACTACAGTGCACACAGTTAAATTTGAATTTCAGATGAACATTGAATAATTTCTAGTATTAAGTATGTCCCATTATCTCAAGGGAAATATACTAAAAATACATTCATTGGTTATCTGAAATTCAAATTTAACTGGGCGTTTTCTATTTTATCTGGCAACTTTGCCTGGGAGAGCGCTGGTCAGGAACAGGGCTGGGCCTGGGTTGCTATTCTGGCTTCTTTTCCATTCTAGTCCTTCAAACCCTGGCTAGCGTCCTTTGCAGCAATTCTCCGGCTAATCAGTCGCTCACACTTCTGATGTCCTCTTTCAACCAGTCTCTACTTTTTTCCCCATCTCAGTTGATGAGCTCACTCAGTTGCTCAGTCCCCAATGTTGAAGTCAGCCTTAGCCCCTCTTTATCTCACACCCTCTTACAGTCCTGCCGGCTCTACCCTCACCGCATAACCTGCAGATTCTTACCACCTCCACCTTCATCACCCTGTCCCAGCGCCCGGAACCTCCTTCTTGCACTACAGCATTAGCCGCCTACCCATGCGTCTAGTTCCAGCTCATGCCCCCCTACAGCCCATTCTCCACGCAGCGCCAGAGTGATCTTCTAAAAGCACCTGTCAAATCATGTCTTTGCCTGCTTCAAATCCTCCCCTGGCTGCCCACGGCTCTTAGAATAAAATTCAAGCCCTGTGTTTTTGCTGCTGTTTGCTGTTGAGTCAGCACCCGACTCATGTCAACCAGGGACGGATTATCCAATAAGCAAGGTACGCGCAAGCTTAATTGTGCTGACTTACTAATCTGTAACGCACAATTTCACCCGGTCTTCACCACATCAAATATAATGCCTGCTTTTTAATAATGGAACCCCTGGGTGGTGAAAACGGTTAGCACACTTAGCTACGAACCAAAAGGTTGGAGGTTGGAGTCCAACAAGAGGCACCTCAGAAGAAAGGCCTGGCAATCTACTTCTGAAAAATCAGCCATTGAAAACCCTATGGAGGATAGTTCTACTCTGACACACATGGGGTCACCATGAGTCAGAATCAGCTCAAAGGCAGCTGGGTTTTTAATACCGCTGTTGGTTTTATTGGTGGTGCTATCTCTTAGCTTTGGCCTTTATCATCTAGTAGGTTATAAACTACTCCAGGAAGGGGATCATGTCCTCATCTTCATTTCTTATAGCTCACCAAGTCTAAAGTCCCCACACATGCTTTAACACCTTTCAGGTTAAACAACTGATCAACCAGCAGCCTCCCTCTCCGTCCTGGTAGCTTCAGGGCAAAGTCAAAGAGAACTGACTCAGCCTTAAAATGCCAAATGAATCATGATACTGAAATGATTTATTTCCACCTTAGAGTGGAGTTAATTCAGTCCACCCATACGGGCTTGCCTTTCCTCTCCTCAGAGTCTGAGATTACATTTATTAACCTGAGAAGGGAACCAGGTCTCAAAAGCACTCAGGAACCAGTTGGGGCAGGAGGGTCTTCGAGATACTGAGTGAGTCTCTAGCTTCTCCCTTATAATGAGGACTGGATAAGAAGCCTCCATAGAAAGTTTTTTGGGAAACCACAACATCATTGCGTACAGGGGTCAGGAGGAAGGGATTGACCTGAAGAGCAGGTGAATATCAAAGGGCTGCCTATATTGATTACAACCTCTTAGATACAGATTTGCACCAAGTTGGGAAGCTGAATTAAAAGGGACGATTTCTCCAGAGACCTCCATCCATATGCCAGAGTCACTCATATTTTCTTCTTGAGCTTTCACTCCCATAAAACTTTTAATCCCTGACTTCTTCCTGTTTACTTGCTTCTCAGGATTATACACCCTACTGCCCTCAAAGAAGTGAGGAGCCTTTCCTAGTCCACAGTCATTCAAACAAGGTGGCAAGCTTCAGTGCATTTTTCAGAAGCAGCATCTTTTAAATTCATTACAGAGAATGAGACATTTCTTACTGTCATTTATCAGCGTTGGCATCTAAGACTGACTGAGCCAGGTGAACTGGTTTCCTGTAGCAAACAGAAAAAAAAAAAAAATTCTGACGGGTAACAGCTCTCAAATTACCAGATCTCTTTCTCCAAAACTATGCTCACTCACAGCTAGGTTTCTTATCATAGTATTACAAAGTTACCTGTCCTGTACCTGAAAAGTCCCTGATTTTACTAAAATATTTAAATGCTTGGTTCTGTCAATTTTAAGAGGGCAAGTAATGAGCCTGAGGCTGCCACAATAAAAGGTGCCATTTTGAAGGAAATATCCCAGCTACAGGTCTCAAGTGTAAATCCTATTACAACAGAGATGCAGAGGCCTTAAGGCGACTTCAGAGGTTGATCATTCAGCTCAGGAGAATCATCACTTCAGCCAACACCTCTCTTCCTTTCCTGGGCATGTTTCAAAAGTCAAACTTCATGAGATCCGGCAAAAATTAAGTCATTACCAATCAGGCTAAGCTGTCTCCAGAAGATTCTCATCAAGGCTGCGCTTCTGTACACCTTCTTTCCTTAACCTGAGAAGTCTTCAAATAAAACCAGCTAACTATACTTGATCAATCTCAACCTCTAGCTAAAACAACAATTCCATTAAACCACTGGATAGGAGGACTTAACCAGAAAATCCACAAGTGAAAAAATGTTCACCCTCAATAGTAATCAAAGAATACATATATGATATCGTTTTTTTTCAAATTAGCAAATAAATAAGAATAATATCCACTGTTGGTCAAAGTGTGGGAAAGTAAGCGTTTTCATACACTTTGATAAAGTAAAGTTCCTCAAAATGAACAACTTCTGCTCATCAAAAGACACAATTGAAAATATGAAAAAGCAAGCCACCGACTGAGTGAAAATATTTCCAATATATATGTGACAAAATAGTCATATGCAGTAGGAACAAGTACCCCCACAACCCAGTAAGTAAAAGACAAACAAAACACTTTTAAAAATGGGAAAAAGACTTGAAAAGACACTTTATAAAAGAATATATACAAGTGACGAGTAAGCACGTGAAAAAGTATTCAAACATCATTCGTCATATGAGACATACAGATCAAAACCACAATGAAATATCACTACATACCCTGTAGAATGGCTAAATTTAGAAAGACTTATAAATCAAATACTGTCAAGGATGTAGAGCAAACAGAAATCTTATACATCGCTGGTAGAAGTGTCAAATGGTGAAAACACTTTAGGAAAAGGTTTAGCAGTTTCTTATAAAGTCAAACACACCCCTAACCGATGACCCAGAAATTCC
Organism: Trichechus manatus latirostris; assembly: GCF_000243295.1. Lineage (NCBI taxonomy): Eukaryota > Metazoa > Chordata > Mammalia > Sirenia > Trichechidae > Trichechus > Trichechus manatus. The sequence goes on from NW_004444045.1 coordinate 897,041, forward strand.
TCTTCTATATATTGACCCAAGAGAAATGTTCACAAAAAATATTTGAACAAGCAAGTTCATAGCACCTTTATTCAGAATAACAAAAAATGATAAATAACTCAAAGGTTAATTAATGGGAGAATGAGTAAATATAACGCATTTGTACAATGAAGTAGTTAACCTATTGCCATCAAGTTGACTTCATCAACAACTCATGGAGATCCAATGTGTTTCAGAGTAGAACTGCACTCCAAAGGGTTTTCAATGTCTGTAATCTTACAGAAAGGAGAACTGGTGGTGTGGTAGTTAAATGTTTGGCTGCTAATCGAAATGTTGGCAGATGGAACCTACCAGCTGCTCTGCAGGAGAAAGGTGTGGCAGTCTGCTTCCATAAAGATTTACAGCCTTGGGAACCCTGTGGGGAAGTTCTACCCTGTCCTACAGGGTCACTATGAATTGGAATTGATTCTATGGTGATGATCAATGGATAATCTTACAGAAGGCCAGACCTTTCTTCCATATTGTCACTGGGTGGATTTGAACCACCAATCTTTCAGTTAGTAGCTGAGCACAAATCTTTTGAGCCACCCACAGACCTTAATGGAATGTGATGTTGTGTGCCATCAAGTCGATTTTGACTCTTAGCGACCCTCTAGGACAGAGTAGAACTGCCCCACAGGGCTTCCAAGAAGTGGCTGGTGGATTTGAACTACCGACCTTTTGGTTAGCAGCCTGAGCTCTTAACCACTTTGCCAGGAATGAACTATCACTACATACCACAGCATGGATTCATTTCACAGAAAATATGCTGAGTTAATAAGGCCATATCCTCCCCCAAATAAATCCATATTGCATGATTCCATTTTTAGAAAGTCATAGAACAGGAAAGATGAATTTGTGATGAAAAAAATCTGTACAGTAGTTGCCTCTAAAGGATTTGACTAGGAAGGAGCAGAAGAAAAATTCTTTGAATGATCTTGATATGAGCGTTGGTTATACAGGTATACACAATTGTCAAAATTCATTGAATTTTACACTTCAGCTATATGCATTTAACTGTTATATACATGTTATTGTTAGTTTCCATTGAGTCAGCTGAGACTCAGCGTGACGTTTTGTATAACAGAACAAAACACTGCATGGTCCTGTGCTAGCCTCATGACTGTTGATATGTTCAAACTCATTGTTGCAGTTATTGTGTCAATTCGTCTCATTGAGAGTTTCCCTCATTTTTGCTGACCCTCTACTTGACCAAATATGATATCCTTTTCTAGCAATTGGTTTTTCCCTATGCTGTGTCAAAAGTAAGCAAGATGAAATCTCGTCATCCTCACCTCTAAGGCGCATTCCGGCTGAATTTCCTACAAAAATGATTTGTTTTTTTCTGGTAGTCTATGGCATATTCAATATTTTTCACCAACACTATGGTCCAAATGCATCAATTCTTTGATCTTCCATTTCATAGTCCAGCTTCCACATGCATATGAGGCGATTAAAAAGACCGTGGCTTTGGTCAGGTGCACCTCTGTCATCAAAGGGACATCTTTGTTTTTTAGAACTTTAAAGAGGTCTTTTGCTGAAGATTTTCCCAATACATTACATCATTTGATTTCTTGACTGCTGCTTCGGTGGGCATTGATTATTGATCCAAGTAGAATGAAATCGTTGACAACTTCAATTTCTTCACCCATTTATCATGATGTTCTTTACTGGTCCAGTTGTCATGATTTTTATTTTCTTTAAATTCAGGCGTAATCGTATAGAAGGCTGTAGTCTTTGATCTTCATCAGTAGGTGCTTCAAGTCCTCTTCACTTTCAGCAAGCAAAGTTGTGTCATCTGCCTATGGCGGGTCATTAATGAGTCTTCCTCCAATCTGATGCCCTGTTCTTCTTCATATAGTCCAGCTTCTCAGATTATTTGTTCAGCATACAGACTGAATAAGTATGGTGAAAGGATACAGCTCTGACACACACCTTTTCCGATTTTAAACCACACAGTATCCCCTTGTTCTGTTCCAGCGACTGCCTCTTGATTCATGTACAGGTTCTGCTAGAACACGATCAAGTGTTCTGAAAGTCCCATTCTTCATAATGTTATCCATAATTTGTTATGATCCACACAGTCCCTTATTCTGGGTGGGATCCTGAGACAGAAAGAAGGATATTAAGCAAAAACTATGGAGATCTGAAAAAAGTATGGACTTTATTTAACAATAGTAAACACCTGGTGGTGTAGTGGTTAAGAGCTCGGCTGCTAACCAAAAGGTCAGCAGTTCAAACCCACTAGGTGCTCCTTGGAAACTCGATGGAGCAGTTCTACTCTGTCCTATAGGGTCTCAATGAGTCGGAATCAACCTAACGGCAATGGTTTTTTTTTTTTTGGTTCATTAGTTATGGCAATGTGCCATAGTAATGTAGTGTGGTAAGGACAGGGGAAACCGGGTCCAGAGGATACGGGAAGTCTGCTGTATTGCAAGTTTCCTTTATAACTTGCAAGTTTTCTGTTAATTTGAAACTATCTTAAAATGTTTTTTAATAGAGAAAATCAGCAAATAAAAAACATTAGCTCTTTGAAAAGATTACAAAAATTGATAAACCTGTCTAGACAGATGAAGTGGGGAAAGAAAACACAAATGCCCAATGTCAGGAATGAAAGGGGAGACGTTGTTATTGATCCTGGGGAAGATTTGAAGGAAAATCAGGGAATATTTCTTCACAATTTGGCAACTTACACGAAGTGAAAAAATTATTTAAAAGCACAACATATCAAAACTAATATTAAAAAAAAAGATAGAAAATCTGAATAGCCTGATATCTATTAAAGAAACTAAATTTATAATCAAAAACCTTCCCACAGGAAAACTCTAGGCTGTGGTAGGTAGAATAATGGCTCTCTAAACCTGTCCACATCCTAATCCTTATTGTTACTCCTGTAAATATGTTGATATTACATGTCAAAGGTAATTAAGGTTGTATAGGAAACTGAGTGCTAATCATTTTAAAATAGGAAGATTATTTTGGATTATTCAAATAGACCCAATGTAATCAATGGGCCCTTAAAAATGAAAAAAGAAAGTAGAAGAGTTGATCAGAGAGATGTGACGTGAGAAGGACTCGACCCACCCATTGCTGGCTTTGAAAATGGAGGAGGGGGGGCCATAAGCCAAAAAAATGCAGTGACCTTTATTTAGAAGCTGAGAACAGCCCTCAGTTTACAGCCAGCAAGAAAAAAATAAAGAACCTCAGTTCTACAACCTCAAGGAACTAAACTCTGCCAACAGCCCAAATGAGCAGGAAACAGATTGTCCCTTAAAGCCTTCAGAAAGGAAAGCAGCCTGCCGACATCTTGATTTTACCTGGTGAGGCTGTACCAGACTTCTGACCTACAGAACTGTAAATAACTGTGTTGTCTTAAGCCACTAAGTGTGGCAATGTCTTGCAGCGGCACTAGAAATGAATACAACACTCAAATGGTTTTACTGCTGAATTCTGTCAGATATTAAGGAGGAAATAATACTAAATTTACACAAACTCTTTCAGAAATTAGAGGAGGAAGAAACCCTTCCTAGCTCATCTTATGAGGCCAGCATAATCTTGAGCTCAAAACCTGAAAAGTGCATTACAAGAAAAGAAAAATTATAGAGCAATACCATTCGGAATACATAGAAGAAGAAGAAGAGAAAGTGGCCAAGTGAAATTTATCCCAGGAATGCAAGCCTGGTTTAACAATAAAAAAATCAATTGATTTAATTCAGCACGTTAACCAAATAAAGGAGAAAAAGCATATGATCATGTCAACAAGTCCAGAAAAAGCATTTGACAAATTCCAACATTCATTCCTAATAAAAGCTCTCAGCAAACTAGGAACAGAAGGACACTTACTCATTCTGATAAAGGGTTTTATCTATGAAAAACCCACAGCTAACATCATATTTGTTGGTGAAATACTGACTGTTCTATGACTGGGCTTAAGTCAAGAATAAATTCCTAAAAACCACGAGATATTTGTACTTTTAAGAAGTATTTGTACGTCCCCATAAGAGCTTCAATTTAATTAACATTTATTGAGTACATACTATGTGCAAAACAGGAGCTCTAGTGGCACAATGTCTGAAGCATTCGACTGCTAACCTAAAGGTTGGCAGTTTGAAACCACCAGTGGCTCTGAAGGGAAAAAGATGTGGCAATCTGCTTCCATAGAGATTTATAGCCTTGGAAACCCTATGGGGTCACTATGAGTTGGAGTCGACTTGACAGCAGTGGGTTTGGTGGGCTTAACGTGCAAAACGCTCTGCCAGGTGCTGGGGATTTCAAAAAAAAAAAAAAGGTATAAAGAAATTCCACCTGTTACAGAATTTTTTAATTAATTAAAAAGTAAAACAGGTACTCATTAAAACGAGTGGGATACAGAACTCAAATTCTAGTGAAAAGACCAGACTTAATGGTCTAACTGAGACTGGAGGAACCCCGGAAAGCATGGCACCCGGATTCTCTATCAGCCCAGAAATAAAACAATTTCCGAGGCCAACTCTTCAGACAAAGATTGGATTAGACTGTGGGACATAAAATGATACTCGTGAAGAGTGTGCTTCTGAGCTCAAGTAGATACATGAGTCAAAATGAGCAGCTTCTATCCAGAGGTGAGACGGGAAGACAGAGAGGGTCAGGAGCTGGTTGAATGGACGTGGAAAATCAGGGATGGAAAGGAGGAGTATGCTGTCACAGTATAGGGAGAGCAACTACGGTCATATAACAATGTGTGTATAAATTTTTGTATAAGAGACTAACTTGAAATGTAAACTTTCACTTAAACTACAACAATAAACAAACAAAGAAGATAAAAATAAATAAATAAAAGGAGCCCTGGTGGCACAGGGGTTAAACAGCTCAGCTGCTAACCAAAAGGTTGACAGTTTGAATCCACCAGCCACTCCTCAGAAACCCTCTGGGGCAGTTCTACTCTGTCCTATAGGGTGGCTGTGAGTCGGAATTGACTTGAAGGCAACAGGGGTTAAAGTACAATTTAATATATACTAGACAGTCAAATGTGATGACAGATGATAAATAGCTCAGGCTATCAGAATGCAGATTGTATAGGGTATGGATGGCACATTAGGAAGTTTAAATTTTATTTTATCCGCTATGGGGCCATCTAAGACCCTGTTTTAGGTCTTTGAGCAGAGGACTGATACACTAAAATTCTAGAATCCACATCATCAATTTTGAAAATATGTCAAAGAAATGCTTTGGTCCAGGACTCTGTGCCTTTGCTCTCATTTTATTAGTTAAGAAAGCAACTGGGACGGTAAGAGAGCTTAACTGATTTCCTCAAAGCTACAAAGCAGATAAATAGGAATGGGGCATGAAGCTAGTTTGAAGTTATAACAAAAATCCAGGTTTCCTTCATCTGTAGGATTTCTACTGTCCCAGATATTGGTGAGGTATCTTGAAAAGCAGAAGACTGGAAGTAAGAGTCACTTCTTTCTAATATCTCAGTAGCTCAGAAATATCTGAAGGTCTGTTTTCAGACAATGGTAACTAGGGAAATGGAGAAAAACTGGAGGAAGTGAGGAAAGAGTTAAAATTGGCTACAGGGAACAGATGGTCTTCTCTACTGCACTCCCACCTTCCTTTCACTCTTTCCTACATCCACCCACCTATACACACACACACACACACACACACACACACACACACACTGTTCACGAGCTCCTTGCTGCCTCTGTGACTCACTACTGACAACTAATCCAGTGACAGAGAAATCTGTCTCCTTCCTATTTTCAGTGGTTAATTGGAAGGCTATTCACTCGAATGAGTATGAGCAGATGCAGAAATTAATAATTATCTGAGTACAGACAGACAAGATGCTGATAGCAAGCTGATAATGAGCAGTGAGGAAGGAAGGAGCCTTAATTCTCTCAGTAGATTGGCTCCAGAACAATAAGACTCATCCTAAAAGGTGAGTCCTATGGCCAGCCAGAGAGTGAGGTCAGGCCAATTAAGGAGCCACGTGCCTGATTCCTAACAAGCACTGCATATGTGAATGATTATTCCTGTGCCACTTCATGCAGCAGAGAGAAGATACATGCCAGCCTCGAGACATTATGGAGTCAGGCTATCCAGAAGGACAGAGAAAAATAATCAAAGGATGACCACTGTTTGTGTAGGGCTACTCATCAACCCAGTTTGCCTCAGACTGTCCCAGTTCTAGCAATCAAAGACCCGCATTGTGGGAAACCCCCTCAGTCCCAGGTGAACCAGGACATTTGGTCTTCCTAGCTTGGAAGTTTCTTTAACACCAAGAGCTCAAAGGTCAAGACATAGGCTGCAGACCCTCCTCCAACACTTCCATACTGTAGAGTTCCAGAACTTGTCCATCTACGCAAGCCAGGGAACAAGGAGACTCCACATCTTTCCTCCAGAGTCCATTGCAATAGGAGAGAGTTTGGGGAGAATACTATTATTGAAGCATTAACTGATGAGATTCTTCTCCTTCTAGTACTTTTTTTTTTTTCTCCTTCATCCTCCTTCCCTGATTCTTTTGTCTGATTTCTTTGTGGAGTGGATGTGACAGTGGAAAGCAAAGAAAGCAAGGTATCTTCCCAGTTTTGTTTTCCAAAGCTGATGCCCTAGACAGAAAGGAGAACAAGGCCTGTACCCTGTTCCTATGGATTAAATTGTGTCCTCCTCACTTTTTCTCTAGACAAGTATATACTCACCTGTGATGGTGTAGCCTCCATCAGTATTTCCTCAGTGACTTCCTAGAACACCAGTTCTCCTGGGATAATAGACGTTATGTACAAAGCAACTGGGGGCTTAAACAGTCAAATAAGTTTGTGAAAATCGGACATCAGTAAAGTTAAATTGGGTTCCCTCCCGTGTATGGATGGACATGTCCTGGAGCTTTACAGTATGTAAGTGTTGGAGTAGGGTCTGCAGCTTAATATCTTGACCTCCAGTTCTTAAAGAGGCTTCCTAACCCCTCTACCTGTGAATGTGACTGCATTTGAAAATAGAGTCTTTTGAGATGTCACTAACTAGGTCAATGTAGGTCATGTAGGGTGGATCCTAATCCCATTTGAGCGGTATCCTATAAAATAGGAGAACAGGCACAAATAGACAGAGAGAAAGATGCCATGTGAAGATGCGTCTACAAGCCAAGGAACGCCAAGAATTGTGAGGAGCCACCAGAAGCTAGGAGAGAGGCATGGAACAAATTCTCTCTCAGAGCCCTCAGAAGGAATCAACACAGCGAATACCTGATTTGGAGCTCCAGCCTCCAGAACTGTGAAATAATAAGTTACTTTTCTTAAAAGCCACTCACTTTGTGGTATTTTGTTATGGCAACACTAGGAAACTAAGATGTCTACCTCTTGGTGAGTCTTAGGGAGGCAGCAAGACCTGAGAGGGAAAATGACTGCTTGGGTTCTAGGTGGGTGAGTACAGAGACAGCCTCCCAGAGATGCCCATGCCCCAGTCTGGCACACAAGTAAAGCCACCAGAGCTAAAGGGCCATGATGACAGGAACAGAGACAATCTGCACGAACAAATAACCAAGAACCAGACAAGAAAGATGGGTACCAAGAGAAGACACCTGTGTAGACAAGGCATCAAGGTCCACAGCCCTGCTCCATCCCTAGTGCCCTGGCACCATATAAGCACCTGGAAGTGGAATGAACCCAAGGGTAAGAGCAGCTCTTAAATTGACTAAAATTAGGTTTTTTGCTACTCTGTCACATTGGGAGTCTAAAATAGTTGTTGAGTTATAGAAAAAGACAGTTGTGTTTTTTGCACACCTTCATCTATAACCTGAGATTCACGTACTACACAGCATTTCAAGGGGAAGAACACAGGATTTGGGGCCTGAGACCTGTCTTTGAGTCTTGACTCTACCACCTCAAAGTAGTGTTAATTATTAATTATTGGGACACTCTTCCTCACACCTCACAGGACATCTTTGCTTCATTTTCTTCCATTCTGCTCTCTACGAAGACAAAAGACAGCTGATGTCACCTTCCACACTCTCCAACAGCTGTTAAGTCCTTCTTCAACCTTCTTAAGACCAAACAATGCTGCTCTTTAAAAACTCTCTTAAGCACAACAATAAAAATAAAATTAAATTAAAAAACTCTCTCACCCCCTAGCTTGCATTTGTCACCTGTTTTAAAGGATGACAAGTTAAACGGATGCTCATATCCCAACCTGAAAGTTGACCAAGAGCTCCTTTCACACCAAGGACCACTGCTTTATTCTAGAGAGAGACTGCAGTGTACATTGGGAACCTCCCATGCTCTTGAAATGCAAGCATCTTTGAGCTCCCCTACCACCACAGTGCTGCCCACTGCTAACTCTGAGCTCTGGGACAATCTGCCTGGTAACAGGATGAAGGGATCATTATCCTCTGGCCTTCTCCTCTAGACAAGTACGTACTCACCTGTGATGGTGTAGCCTCCATCAAGATTTCCTTGGTGAGCTCCCAGAGCACCTCCTGGGATAATAGACGTTATGTAAAAAGCAACTGGGGACTTAAACAGGTTTGTGAAAATCTGAGATAAGTAAGGTTAAATTGGGTTTCTTTATTACAGGACTTCCCAGAACCTTGAAAGTGTTAATATGGACCGTGTCTTAATTTCCTAGTGCTGCTGAAACAGAAGCACCACAAGTGATTGACTTTAAAGAACAGAAATTTATTTTCTCACAGTTTAGGAGGCTAGAAGCCTGAATTCAGGGCACTGGATCTAGGGGAAGGCTCTCTCTCTCTGTGGACTCTGGAGGAAGAGCCTTGTCTCTTCTAGCATTCCTCCATTCCTTGACAATCTTCATGTGGCATCTATTTTTGCCCTTGTGTATTCTCTTCTGTGTCTATGCTGCTCTTTATATCACTTCAAAGTGACTAGGTTTAGGACATACCCCACACTGATATGGCCTCCTTACCATAACAAAGAAAACCTTATTTCCAAATAGGATTACATCGTTACATCCATAGGTATAAGGGTCAAGGCTCCAACTCATATTTTGGGGGACACCATTCAATGCATAACAGACTGCGACCCCTAAAAGGGGAAAATATGGGATGCAGTTCTTCTTCCCAAGCTTATATAATCCAAATGGACATGGAGCTTTCCCAGACTATTATGAATGTGCTGTGCAGGGCAGAGGGACTGCACTGTGCTTCCCCTCACAGTGGTCACATCTGCTGCTTCCCCTTGATTTACTAAGGGAGCCCCTCCTCAGAGAATGAGGTTCCATGAGACTGTTCCCTCGCAAGCAATGGCAGCTGCTATCCAAGATGATTTTGTAAGGGTCAGCAAACTGCTGACTATGGCAAAGGCTCTTTGCTTCAGGGTGATGACAATAGCTGACGCTAATTGAACATTTACTATGTTCTACCACGTATGGTGGAGCCCTGGTGGCACAGTGGTTAGGAGCTCGGCTGCTAACCAAAAGGTTGGCAGTTCGAATCCACCATGCACTCCTCAGAAACCCTATGGCGCAGTTCTACTCCGCACACGCTGGGTCGCCATGAGTCAGGGGCTGACTCAACCGCACCTAACAACAGCAACAGTAAGGAGTTTTTATAACCCACCCCGCAGATCTGTTGTAACGATTCCAGTCTCTGAGAATGGGATCCATGTATCCATATTCTTTAAAGTTCTCTAGGTAATTTCAATGTGTAGCATGTTATAGATAAGGTATCTAAGACTTAGGACCCAAGCCATGGTATTTTCAATCACCTCGTATGCATGGGAAAGCTGTACAATGAATAAGGAAGACCCAAGAAGAATTGATGCCTTTGAATTATGGTGTTGGTGAAGAATATTGAATATACCATGGACTGCCAGAAGAACAAACAAATCTGTCTTGGAAGAAGTATAGCCAAAATGCTCCCTAGAAGGGAGGATGGAGAGACTTGTCTCACTTACTCTGGACATGTTATCAGGAGGGACTCATCCCTGGAGAAAGACATCATGCTTGGTAAAATAGAGAGTCAGTGAAAAAGAGGAAGACCCTCCATGAGATGGATTTACACAGTGGCTGCAACAATGGGCTCAAACATTGGAACAATTGTGAGGATGGCGCAGGACTGGGCAGTGTTTTGTTCTGTTGTACATAGGGTTGCTATGAGTCGGAAACAACTCCATGGCTCATAACAACAACAAGGGTTACAGAGCTAGTAAGTGATAGAGCTGGGATTTGAACTGAGATGTTTATTGCCAGAACTAAGCATCCTGTTCAAGACCTACAGGAATGAGCCTTTTAGGCACCCCTGGCCACCTCAGCAACGGAGTGCTTAAAATGGCATCCATTGGGCTTTCTCGGGGAAGCAATGTCCGTTTTGGCTTTAATCCTAGCCCCACTCTTCCCTCTCCACTCCCAACACAACTCCTGCATCTGGCAGCACTCAGGGAGTGGGAAGACAAAAGTTTCTCTGAATCAATGCTTCCTGCCCGCTATGTGAGTGCAGCTTTTAATAGTAACTACTGTGCACAAACAAAAAAGGTTCTCTTGTTGCTATAATGGGAAAGTAGCCCAAATCCCAGTACAGCGCCATAGCCCTGACCAATGAACGTGGAAGACCACTGGGAGGGAACAGGGCTGTCTCAAAGACCTCCCACCAGGTAGCTTGGTTTTTAGGCTTCAGGGTGGCTTCTCTGGCCAATTCTTAGTGCCATTGCACCGCCAGAGAGGCAGGCCAACCCAGCAGAGCCTGCTGCTTTAAAACAGGTCAGGTAGATCAAACTTGCTATTTGCAACAGCCAGAGAGGCACCACCTGGGGATGTCATCAAAACGCAACTTCATCCCTCACAGTCCCTTTAAAATATATTCATGGAGAAAATGGATCACTCATACATTCCTGATGAGAACGTACAATGGACAGTCACTGGCGAAAAAGTTCGGCAGTTTTATAAAAAACTCAACATGCAGCTACTGTTTGACTCCGTAATTCCACTTCTGGGGTTTTAACCCAGAGAAATGAAGACTTGTGATCACACAAGAAAGTGTACACAAATGTTCATAGCAACTTTATTCCTAATCACCAAAAACAACCCAGATGTCCCTCAAGGGGTGAATGGTTAAACACGCTGTGGTACATTTATACCTGGAATACTACTCAGTGATAACAAGGAATGAACTATTGGTACACACAACAACTTGGATGACTCTCCAGGCTGAATGCAAAGTCAATGCCCCAAGGTTACATTCTACATGATTCCATTCGTATAACATTCTTAAAATGACAAAATTAAAGAAATGGAGAGCAGATTAGTGGTTGCCAGGGGTAGAGGAGGGGATGGGAGTGGAAGGAAAGTAGGTATGGGTATAAAAGGGTAACACAGGGGATCTTTGTAGTGATGGAAATGTGTATCTTGACTATATGAATGTCAGCATCCTGGTTGTGATTTTGTACTTTGGTTTTGCATGAGGCTACCATTATGGGAACTTGGTAAAGGGCACATGGGAGCTCTCTGTGTTATCTCTTACAACTGCATGTGAATCTACAATTATCTCAAAATATAAAGTTTAATTTTAAAAATAATTTTTAATGTATTTAATGAGGAAATTTTCACCTATCCGTGGATGATGACTCTGCTTACCTTTAGTCCTAGAGTCAGACAGGAAATATAGTCTGGAGTTCCAATTAGAATGCCCATCTCCATGAATAATCAAATATGTAAAACTAATTTACCTTTGAATTTTCTCTCTGCCCTCAGGTAGGGCCAGTTCAGACAGGTAGGGCCAGTTCAGCCAGCTTCCCCTTTCTGTCTTACATCCTCTATCAACTTGCAACTGGGAGGGAGGAAAGGGTAAGGGGACTCCAGCAAGATCATCCTTGATGGGGTGGTTTTGAGATGGTTCCTCTTTTCTGTCAAGGGTGCTTTCACTATTTCTTTCAAGGCTTACCTTTGAGCACTTCGTACAGTGACTTTCATAACATGGGAGATGTGTTCATTCCTCTTGCCACTATGCCTTCATCAGCCCCGGGTTTGCTGTGGTGCACTCCACACAGATTCTCCCTGTGGAGCCCTCACCCTCCCAGGCTGTCCTTGGGCAAGAATCTGTCTCTCTCCTGTGCAGTCAGCAGATCGGGTCCCTGTCAGACTCTGGGAGTGCCGGCCTGTCTCAACCAGAACAAGTCTCCTGGCTCTCCCACCAAAGCAGTGAGCCCATTTCTCACCTTCTTGTTGTCCTGGGGGGAAGGGGGTGGATCACACACAGACCCACATTCCCCTCACTGCAAGGGACCCAAATTAAGCCCTCCTTGTGAGAGGTCCCTATGAGAGGTCCCCTCACAGGTTTGAGGTGAAGGACCGACACCCTGGAGGGGACCCAGCATAGCCTTCCCCAAAGAAACTCTGCTTACCCCATCCCCACTCTCTCAACTTTCTGTCCTCTTTAAGGGCTTCAGGATCACTTCCTTAAACTTCCGTGATGGCTTCCAGTTAGCTAAACTACATTGGAAGGCTGGAGGGAGGGGAAGCAGACAGAAGAGAGGTTAAAAGAGAAGGAAATCCTTAACATTCGGAAGACTTCTGTGTGTGTGTTACTCTGAGATAAATAAAAATGTATTTACTTTTGAGATTGGGGACAAAAATATGCAACTCACAGGGTGACGAAATGAGATAATATGTGTTAAGAAGTGTAGTATAACCCCTGTCAAAATGTGCATTCTTATGAACATCACAGTCTCGTGGCTCACAAATTTGGAGTCATTTTTTACTACTCTCCTTCCTTCTCCGCAGCCCCTCCATGAGAAGGTATCTGAGAACAAGGACTACTTTCTCACAGACCTTCCCTTTTTTCCCCGTTTCCACCCTAATCCATACCTACATCATTCCATACGTGAATCATTGCAACAACTCCTCAGCGGCTCTCTTGGGCTCCAGTTTATTCTATATACAGGGGCTGGAAGAATTCCATGTCAATGCCATTTTTATCACATCTCTCCTCTGCTCATGACCTAGATCCCTGTTGCCATCAAATCAGAGCCCATTATACCTGGAAGGGGCCTGAGAAACCCCCTAGTCCCTCTTTCAACTGACAAGGAACCTGAGAGCTCATCAGTAAGTTTGCAAGTGGTCTCTTATTTCAAAGCTGAGGCTGTTCTCACAATACTATGCCCATCATGCAATGCGACTCCCCTCTATCTCACCAACTATTTCCATCACTGCAAGCCTCACTCCTGTCAGCTAGTCCTCATACTTTCATCCCCCCCTTTTTTGTATGTATGTATATATATGTATATGGAGTCCTGGTGGTGCTGTGGTTAAGAGCTATGACTGCTATCCAAAAGGTCAGCGGTTCAAATACACCAGCTGATCCTTGGAAACCCTATAGGGCTGTTCTACTCTATCCTATAACCAAAGAAACCAAACCCATTGCCATCAATACACACACACACACACACACACAAAAGTTTATATATATATAAACAAAAGTTTATATATATATAATAAAACATTTGCCATTTCAACGTTTTACATGTACAATTTAGTGGCATTAATTACATTCGTCACTTTGTGTAACTGTCCTTTCATCCCTTTCTATTTTTCTCTTCAAAAATATATAAATAACCGTACCTTCAAAATCTGACCCCAAACTGGCCTCTAATCACATCTTTGTTCTGTGTTCCCTCAGATTTCCTACATTAAACTGGGGCTATGTGAACCTCGCTCACCTGTTTGTAGCCTTTTAAATATTTTGATTTTTGTGTTCTGTTTCCAAGTTTAATCTCCAGATTTCCTTTAATATTCTTCCCTATACTGTTACTGTTAGGTGCCATCGAGGTGGCTCCCACACAGCGACCCTATGTATAATAGAACGAAACACTGCCTGGTCCTGCACCATCCTCACAATCATCACTGTTTGAGCTCACTCTTGCCCCTGGCGACTCATCTTCCAGCACTATATCACACAGCGTTCTGTTGCTATCCGTAAGGTTTTCATTGGCTAATAGTTTTCAGAAGTAGGTCAACAGGTCGTTCTTCCTAGTCTGTCTTAGTCTGGAAGCTCTGCTGAAACCCGTCCACTATGGGTGTCCCTGCTGGTGTTTAAAATACTGATGGCATAGCTTCTAGCATCACAGCAACATGCAAGCCACCACAGTATGACAAATTGACAGACAGGTGGTGGAACTGAAGACTAATTTGTTTTCATCAAAAGTGCCCTATACTACCCGGTCCTTAACCCCCATGACCCCATCACACACACACACACCACACATGGGAGTTATGGTTGATGTTTATTAAATGCTGTTGACTAAGGGTTTGCATTCTTTAAACTACAGCCAGATGTATCTGGACTGAGAACACGTGATAAAACCTGACATGCTACTAATGTAATGAAGGTCAATCTTTGTTGAAAATAGTTTATGTGCTTTTCTTCTGGGTTTCTGAATATGTGAACATTACCCGAGATTGACTGTGACCTTTTGGAAGCAGATCACCAGGCCTGTCTTCTGTGGCTCATCTGGGCGGGTTCGAAGCACACCTGGAAAGGTCACAGGATCGAAAACCCTATGGAGAAGTTCTACTCTGCACACATGGGTCCTCGTGGGTCTGAATCAACTTGACAGCAATTAACGACAACAATGACCTAGACTGAGTACCCAGACATTCCCATCTGCCTGAGAAAGCAAAAATTTTACAGAAAGAATGAAAAAAGGCAGGAGTAATTTCCAGCTTATAGCACTCAGAAACGAATGTAACAGCAAAACATTAGCCTTGAAGCCAGCCTATTATATTGAAAGCAGATTTTCCTAATTCTACCCCACCTTCCTAGTCCACCCTCACTCCCTATAAAGGATCAAAGACCAAGGCTGGACAACAGCAACGCATAGCCTACTGTAGCTCGTACTGTATGCCCTTTCCCCAGGGCGGAAACGCCCGAATGCTTGCTGCCCCATGGAGGAAGGAGACAATGGCGCAGGAGAGTTATAACAGAAAACCTCAGCCCGTTTCCAGCCTGGGGGATGATGGGAGAGGACAGCACAGAGGAGGGTAAAGCTATCAGACGTATGTCTCCATTTCCCCTCTGAGCTTTGGCAATGAATAAGTGAAGTAGACTTCTGGAAAAAGAATAAGTCTTGTACCAACCGAGGGCAAGGCCACATCAGCTTGGCAATGCAGCAGGGAAGGACTGAAGGAGGCCCTGAGGTTCATTTTTCTGAGCCACCTTCAGTTCCAACCTGGCACTGACGGTGAGTTGAGAAGCCTTCCAGGATCCACACCGGCAGTGTCAGATGACGCTGCTGCAGGCACGGGGGTTCAGGAGTTAGCCGGGGAAGAAGCCCTTGGCCAGGATCTGGGGCCACCAGCCATGCGCTTGAGGCACGTTGCCTGCTGTAGCCATGGGGCCTCACTGCAGCAGAAACCGCTACAAACAGACAGCAACCCCAGACCAGGGCAGCCACGCACGCCCAAGGGCCCTAGTTCCGATCCTACACCGGGAACGCGCATGAGCCACAGCCCCTCCCCACACAGGGTGCCATTTTAAGGCAAGAAGCAGGAGGAGGGGACAGGCAACCTGAGACTCAAAGCATTTTTCCTAGAAAGACTGAGGATTCCTTGAAGTCTCTGTTTAAATGATCAAATCAGACATTCGTTTAAACCAGATTAGACATTTAGTTTTTTTTTTCCGCTGTGAAGGGAATCATGAATTAAACTAAAACAGCTATAAACAAAATATTGAAATTACATTTTCTCTGCATATCCAAGCTGCAGTGTGAATTACGTTTTTCAAAGCCATTCCAACAACAGCTTGCCCTTTTAGGGAGGCCAAGGGCTCTGGGTTAATTTCTGAATCTGGAAAATACCTAGATAAGAATGGAGGACATTTACCAGGGCCAGGAGGAAGGGAGCAACCAGGGGTCTTGCTTAAGGGATACAGAGTTTTTTAATGGCGATGAAAACATTTGCAAACAATGGTGATTTCTGCACAATGGGGTGAATGTAATCCACGTCACTGAACTGCACACGCTGCAATGGTTGAAATATTTTGTTACAGATAATTTGCCACAATGAAAATGTTTACAGGAATGAAAGACAGAAATGCTTCCCTTGAACTACCGAGAAGAGAGTTACCTAGCAATGGGTCACTGATTTATCATACCAGCTGTATGTAAATTAAATTTTCAAACTCAAATTGATTTCGTTCCCAGTCACTAAAGATCCGGGTGGCTTGCTGCATTAATTAGAATTGACGCAGAGGTTAATCATTTCACCCTCCGCTCTCCACCTCTTCAAAATCAGATGCCTTGATATTCCTGCTGATAATGCTGTAAGTGGAGGGGGGGGCGGCCAGGGAGTAGATCAGGAAGCAGGGGCCTGATGAATCATCCAGGAGATGAATTTTTCACAACATCCTCCCCTCTCGCCTGAGCAGAGTATGTCATCTTGTTGGCAGCCAGAAGCAGGTGCACTGGAGTGATACAGCTGGGCAAGGTGGAAATCAATGAAACTCCATCACCCGCACAGGCCTTCTCTCTCCTCAGCACCCCGTGGCCTCCAGGCGTGGGCTTCACCCTGAGAAAGAGCCAGCAGCTGCCCATTCCCCAGAAGCCAAGACAGACCAAAACTCCAGCCACAGGAGAAAAGCAGGGTTGGTCACCAGTGATCTGAGGCCCAGCAGACTTCAGATGCTTGGTGGACAGATCAATCGCCAACTTATTAAATTCCTAGGTAAAGAAAATCATCGGACCCCTTCATGGGAAAGTGTCAGCTCTATCAGGCTTTGGCTGTAAACTAGGGCCAGTTGTATGCTGCCACCCAAAAGCTGTCCTCAACCAAATATATAGGGTTAATTGCATGGTTTTCAGGAAGCCCTTCCTGAGAGAGCGGGCAGACCTGCGTTTGGCAAGGGGTTTGAAGGTGAGGTTACAGAAACCATTTGTGCAAATTAGGCCAGGAAACATCTTCCTTCATCAGCTCCCAGTGCTGTCAAATCCTTTTTCATACATTGTCTTTCGGACTAGGTACCTCACATTTGACAGAAATTCCGTTGTGCAGCCGTGAATAAGTACTCTGCTTGGATATCTGCTACTGAGGGGCAAGCAGGATGGCAGTTCAGAAACAAGGCACACTTACTCCACAGTCCCCAACTTAGCCCGGGTTCTAAACGTTCCTATGTTGGTGGTGGTGGTGCCGGCTGTCGTCAAGTCCATTCTGACTCATGGAGACCCCATGTGTGCAGAGCAGAACTGCTCCATAAGGTGTTTCAGGCTGTGACCTTTCGGAAGCTGATCACCGGGCTTGTCTCCGGAGGCGCCTTTGGGTGGGTTCGAACCATCAGCCTTTCTGCTAGTAGTTGACCCTTTAACCGTTTACACCATCCAGAAATTCTATAACACTCTTAAAAACCACCCCAGGATACACTTTTCCCTTGAAATAATACTGTAAATGGTGGTCAGAACCCCAAGTTCACCCAAGTGCCTGTGATATTGAGGCAGCGTCTGTCACAGAGAGGAAATTTCACTTTCACATGTGAAGACCTGTGTTGAGGTCTCTGCTTAGCCTCTAACCAGACTATCCTGGCTAAGTCGCTTCTCTGGGTATTACAGTAAGAGCCGTGGTTACTATCTGACAGACCTACTCACTTCAATGAACAACTGTTACAAACTACAGGAAGAGCTGAGGGTTCAAAGTATGAAGGGTTTCTACAGCAAGGCTTGGGAAGCCTTCCTCCACCTTGATATTCAACAACAGTGGGGGGCAGGAGCGTTCCAACAGACTCTGGGGTCAGACAGATCTAGGTAAGTCCCAGCTGTGCCATTTAAAAAAACAAAAAAACCAAACCAGTTGCCTGCAGCTCGATTTTTACTCATAGCGACCCTATAGGACAGAGTAGAACTGCTCCACAGGGTCTCCAAGGCTGTAATGTTTACAGAGGAGCCCTGGTGGCACAGTCGTAAAAGCACTCAGCTGCTAACTCAGAGGTCTGCAGTTCAAACCCACCGGCCTCATCGTGGGAGAAAGATGTGGTAGTCTGCTTCTATAAAGTGTTACAGCCTTTAGAGGGTCCTGGGCTGAGTGGGAGAAAAACGTAGAACAAAAATCAAATCTATAAAAAAGACCAGACTTACTGGTCTGATAGAGACTGGAGGAACCCCAGAGACTATGGCCCTAAGATACCCTTCTCACATGGAAGGAACTGAAGCTGTTCCCAGAGACCATCTTTCAGCCAAACAACAGACAGGCCTATAAAACAAACAATAACACCTGAGAGGAACAAGCTCCTGAGAATGGTTAATTATATGAGACCAATAGGGCAAAATCTGCCCAAAAGCGAAGATAGGAAGGCAGGAAGCAGTAGGAAAACTGGGCAAAAGGTACTGGGGAGCCCAGGGTGAAAATGGGGAGAGTGTCAACACAGTGAGGGGACTGCAAACAATGTCATGGAATATTCTGTGTACAAATTGTTGAATGGGAAGTTATTTTGCTTTGTAAACCTCCACCTAAAGCACAATAAAATATTTTTAAAAGAGATTCTTTTCTCTATAACTATGTGTACGTACGAAATAAAAGTGTATACAAATTTAAAAAAAAAGTGACAGCCTTGGAAACCCTATGGGTCAGTTCTACTCTGTCCAATAGGGTCACTATGTGTCAGAATCGACTCAGTGGCAGTGGGTTTGGGTTGGTGTTGTTGGAATCTTTATGGAAGCACATCTTCCTCCTGCAGAGCAACTGGTGGGCTCGAACTGCCAACTTTTCGGTTAGCAGGCGAGCACTTAACCCCTGCACCACCAGGACTCCTAGCTGTGCCACTTACTATCAGTTTCAAGTAAGTTATTGCCCTTTCTTTATCTTTAAAAAAAAAAAAAAAAAGGAATCATAGTAGCAGCTTCATACGGTTAATATGAATGTTAAATAAGAACATAATATACATCCCTTCGCACACTGACTGGAATAAGGAACTCGAGCCCGTTGGCTTTTACTGTTGCTGTTGTTGTTTTCAATTTTTTTAAAAAAGGCAGCTTACGGCGAGGTGAACAGGCAACTAGTGCCGTGAAGAGTCTTCAAGGAAATTCACACGGGATGCTCCCTAGAAGCAAGGATGGCGAGACTTCATCTTGCTTACTTTGAACAGGTCATCAGGAAAGACCGATCACTAGAAAAGAACATCATTTTCAGTAAGGCAGAGGATCAGTAAAAAAGAGGAAAACCCTCAGTGAGATGGATTGACACCATAGCCGCAACAATGGGCTCAAACAGATCAAAAATCAGGAAGATGGCACAGGACCCGGCAATGCTGCTTTCTGTTATACATAGTTGCCATTTTTGTAGCCACGAAAACCTTTTAGGGCCCATAACATATCCAGTGATTTAGAAAGAAAGCCATACAGTAGTCAGAGCCGACTCAACAGCAACTCAGCAACAGTAACAACCCTGAATGGTACTTGTTATGTGCCGTTGAGTCAATTCCGACTCATAGTGACCCTATATGACAGAGAAGAATGACTCATAGTGACCGTATATGACAGGGTAGAATGACTCATAGCGACCATATATGACAGGGTAGAACCGCTCCATAGGGTTTGCTAGGCTATAATCTTTACAGGAGCAGATCACCAGGGCTTTTCTCCCACAGAGCTACTGCATGGGTTCAAACCAAAGACTTATGAGTTAGTAGCCAATTGCTTAACCATTGCACCACCAGGGTTCCTTTGAATGGTACTTATTAGGTACTAAATAATTACTACTTTTCTTTCTTCATCAAGAATCTTCAAAGAGTAAGGAATACAGACCTTTAAACGGAGAATTAAAAAATCGAGTCGATTCCAACTCATAGTGACCCTATTGGACAAAGCAGAACTACCCCAGAGGGTTTCCAAGGACCAGCTCATGGATTTGAACTGCCAAACTTTTGGTTAGCAGCCTGAGCTCTTAACCACTGCACCATCAGGGCTCCAGTACAGGTACAGGCATGTATAAAGTACTATGGGACACAAAGATAGGGGCGGTTCTATCAGCGAGAACTAGGAGGCTTCAAGGAGACAATACTGGGTTGAGAAGGGGTCTGACCAGGAGAGGAGACAATGAAGTCATTTCAGACAAAGGAAGGGCAAAGGCTTGGAGCTTGAGTTGTACATGACATATATGGGGAATAATGAAAAATTTGATCTGGTTAAAACCCAGGGAAGACGGGTGGAAGATCTGAGGAGGAATCACTACTAGAAGGGAAGCTAAAAAGACAGAAATAGATTGGCATCACATTGTAATGGGCCTTGTATGCCGTGCTAAGAATTTGGGCTTCAGCCTTGGGCCAGTGTTTCTCAAGATGGAGCCCACAGACTGCCTTCATCAGAATAACCGTGAGTGTTTTTTAAAAAAGCAAGTCAGCACAACTAGACCAAAGCAAAAGGTAAGAAGTTTCCTGGACACATCCAAACACTTTGAGGGACAGTGTAGCTGGGGCTGGGGCCTGGAAACCATAGTTTCGGGAGAGGGGGGCATCCAGGTCAATTGGCATAACAAAATTTATTAAGAAAATGTTCTGCATCCCACTTTGGTGAGTGGCATCTGGGTTCTTAAAAGCTTGTGAGTGGCCATCTAAGATACATCAATTGGTCTCATCCCACTTGGAGCAAAGGAGAATGAAGAAAACCAAAGACACAAGGAAAATATCAGCCCAAAGGACTAAAGGACCACATGAACCAGAGAGTCCACCAGCCTGAGACCAGAAGAACTAGATGGTGCCCGGCTACCAGCAATGATCGCCCTGACAGGGAAAACAACAGGGAGTCCCTGAGAGAGCAGGAGAAAAGTGGGGTGCAGAACTCAAATTCTTGTAAAAACACCAGACTTAATTGGTCTGACAGAGACTGGAGGAACCCCCAAAACTATGGCCTCTGGACACACTGTTAACCCAGAACAGAAACCATTCCCGAAGTCCGCTCTTCAGACAAATATTAAACAGGACTATAAAACAAAAAATAACACACATGAGGAATGTGCTTCTTAGTTCAATCAGATACACGAGACCCAATGGGCTGCTCCTGTCCAAAAGCAGGATGAGAAGGCAGGAAGGGACAGGAACTGGTCGAATGGACACAGGGAACCAGGGGTGGAAAGGGGGAGTGTGCTGTCACATTGTGGGGATTGCAACTAATGTTACAAAACAATATGTGTATAAATTTTTGTATGAGAAATTAACTTGAGCTGTAGACTTTCACCTAAAGCACAATTAAAAAAAAAAAAAAAGCAAGTCCCTAGCCCTACCCCAAGACTTACAATTCATATCTCTGAGAGGGATGCCCAGGGATTGCATATTTAACAAGTTCCCCAAGTAATTCTGAGGCGCATTAAAGTTTAAGGATCATGGGGGACCCTTTGAAGGAGTGAAACCAGTTGAAAATTACAGTCAGAGCAGTGACTTAGAAATAGGACTGGAACTGTGGTGGAGGATGCCTTGGAGAGTAGGCAGAGGCAGGGAGGCTACAGGGTGGTGTGAGCCTGAGCTGACCCAGAGCAGAAGGCAGACTGAAAGATGAGGGATTCCTAACAGAGGGAGATGGTGGCTAAGGCCATCATAGTTCAGGTCAAAATGCCAGGAACGTGTGACTGGAAGAGAATGAGAATGGTCAGACATCAAAGTGGGGTAACTAATCCATGGGCAGCTATGCAAGGGCAAGTAAGAAATCTTAGAGCTACCTGCTTTCTGACAAACTGTATGTGGGCAAGTGACACAGATGTCTTCTTTTGAGAGACGGAAGGTGCCAATGTCTGCAGGTGACAAAGCTCCTGCTTCCTTTATTTGGTCTACGAAGAATCCATTAGAAGTCACCAGCCAGCCTGTCGGGCTCAACAACAGAGGAAACAATGTGCCTCTTACTTTATGAACTAGAAAAAGAATGGCCCCCGAAGGCAGGAAAATCCCATTCTACCCAACAATATAGTATGCCCAAGGAACAGCCAGGCATTTCTATAGAAAAAATTACCAAGAAAAATAAAGGTAGTCTTCCTAAGGCAAGGCAGGCGAAGGGCAAAGCCGAAGACGGCAGGTTGACGGGACAAAGAAGCCCTTTTCTTCGGCCTCCTCCGTTCTTCTTGAATACTCCATACCACTTTTTCCAGCCACCCAGCTATGTGCATGTATTTCATTAGAATATGAATGAGAAAGCCTTTGGGAGAATTTTAGGCTGTCATGGCAACAGTCACCATGGCAACTGCTAATTAATTGGATGCTGATGAAGTGGAGGTAGAAAAAAAAGCCAACCAGAACAGACACAACTCTAGAGGAAGTCATGGTGTTGTAGTAATTACATGAATTTCATTCAGCAAAGGCACGCAGCAGGTCAGAGATGCAGATATCACCCCCACAGCTACTAACTACCCAGAGAGGCCTGCTTTCAGATCAGACAAATGTGAATGAGTGGCTCAGACCTTGTTGATTCAAAAAAATAACCACATACAGCCGCCCCAACATAGGCAGAGTCTCTGGGAGATAGAACCTCATTCTAGTAGGAGGAGATGCTTGAATCTTCTGAGAGTGGCCTGCTCAGCCACTCTGACCCATAACGATTGCTCTCCTCATGCCCTTGTTACAGCAAATGGTATCAAACGGAGGAAAACGACAACACGTGACCCTGCAGAGTTGTTTGAATATGAAGTGTCTTCTGATGGAGGGGAAAGGAAGCTCGGTTTGTCACCACCATCTCAAGATGGCTCCGTGGCTCCTACACACACAGATGGCGCGCAGTTCCAAAGGAACGCCAGGCTGGGGGTGGGAGTGGAGGATCAAAATAAGAGAGGTCTCAAAAAAAAAGCTGTCACAAGTCAGCTTTCTATTAAGAAAGCCAAGTGGAGAACAGAGGCAATTGCTTAGATATTTTTCTATATTGTCCTTGCACCTCCTCACTCCACCCCAAGGGCTTCTCCCTCAATTATCCAAATTACATACAGACCCCACAGAATCGGGAATTTGATTTCTTCAATGTTTTCTTCACTTTGCTGGAAGAGGTTTAACCAGAGGAAGTAGTTGGGAAACGTTTAGCATCATTAAGAAGCCCTCCCACCACACCTCTCCTTCCTGACTCCAGCCAAGAAACTTGGCCAATGGTACCCTGAGTCAGTGACTTCTATGCCTTCAGGCAACCTTAAACCCCTGACTCCAGACTATGGGTTGAGCTTTCTACCAAAAAAACCAGTTGTCATCAAGTCAATTCCAACTCACGGTGACCCCATGTGTGTCACAGTAGAAGTGTGCTCCATAGGGTTTCAATGGTTGATTTTTCAGAACTAGATCTCCAGGCCTTTCTTCCACCCACCTCTGGGTTAGCATCAGAAGGCATTAACCATTTGCACTACTCAGGGACTCCTGAGTTTCTACAACCCCTTCCTTATAACAATTTTTTACAAGTTGTATACTTGTAGGATTTGGAGATGGGCAACTGAAGCAATTCCTAAAGCTGCAAAATCAGCCACGAACTGCACAGGAGGACAATGGAGCTCCACCTCATCATGCAACGCCACTTTTTTGTCTTGACAACAATCGGAAAATTCCATGCCCTTCTCACAATCATGTAAGTACTCAAAAATTGCTACCTATTATTGTTTTCATTAATATTATTACACCTACTCTTCACTTATCAACTGTCTCATTATCTGACATTTTACATTGATGACAATAGTAAAAAATCTACTAGCTGACTATTTTGCATATTAACGATGTACGTTTGGCAGTAACGAATGCTGAGGTGCAAGGTAAGAGTGACACTGGCTGCAATGATAAAGTTAAGTGTCAACATGGCTGGGCCATGATTCTCAGTGGTTTGGCAGTTATGTAATGATGTAGTTTGGCAGTTATGTAATTATGTGGTCATCCTCCATTTTGTGATCTAATGTGGTCATCCTCCATTTTTGCATAGCAACCTGGTCTTTGGAACCTAACCATGTCGATAAGTAAGGAATAGGTTTATTATGCAAAAACACATTATCATATGGAGCACACCCAAACATGTACCTTACTTCTACCTTCAAAAATTTTACAATCTAAGACCAAAATGACTTAATCAATAAACACTTCTCTACTCATAAAGATGTTTTTAAGGAAGAAAAGAAGATCTGGGGCTTACCCAGAAATTCTAAGCCAAAAAAAAAAAATTCAAATTCCCGTTTTCGTTATCAGCACCCCCATAACCCTATGTACAAAAGCTAGTATTTTCAATATGAGCCTAGAACAGAGCATGCACATGGCCATCTAAAGGAAGAGGACCAGGCTTCTCGTTTACTCAGTCAGCCATTCCAAGAGAGTCACTTTCCATTTTTCTCCAGATAGCCAATTACTGTTTCTGCTGCTAGAACTAAAGGAAGAGCGGAGAAAGGGAAAAAGAAGAAAGGTACTCGTGAATCAATCACCTGTTTCCAATAATAACCTCCGCCATCTGGTCTGACTTTCCTGCCTCACAAATGCCCAAAACCCCTAGGAGAAGTGAACACAAAAACTAGATCCCTATGTGACAACATACATAATATACAGTTTACGCTGGTTCCTGGAACGATTGACTGAAAAGGTCAAGTGGGTCTGTGAGGAAGGAAATCATGAATGCCCCCTTCGACCTCTGGAATATTTTAAATTACTGTGAGGTTACCTCATTCATGTTTCAGAAATCATTAAGGGGTTCACCACACAATTTGCAGGATGTCAGCTTTTCTCTTTGGTAATAAGATCTCCAGGAGATTCAGGAAGAGGACTGAATTGGAATGCAGGTGAAAGCGGCTGCAGGCTCCCCTGCTCCATGGGCCTATAAACTGTATCACAAAATATTCAGACCTGAACAACACACTCTGAGTTCTCGGATTAAAAGACTGCATTTCCCTTAAAACTGAAGCCACTGATATAGGGCCTGTTGGAAAGAGGCCACCTGCAGGAACCCTTTTATTAATATCACTGATTAATTCAAATGGAACCACTTCTGCATGTGAGACAGTGGCAAGTAGCCCTATTAATCTGTAATGATGCATAATATGCTTTAAATGTTCAGTCCAGTGTCTGACATCCTCAGGCCAGTAAATTTATGGCAGGTCGGGGGAAAAACTGATTTCTTTCACTTCCTTCCAGGTATCCACGGAGATATTAGGAAGGGAAAAAAAATGTGGGCGGATGGGTTTTGTTTTCTTTATTTTAGAGTTACTTTCAAATATACTGCAGTGCATGCTGTCAAAAAATCAGGCACCTGTTTCAATAAAATATAACCCACTGAAGCAATATGTTTCTTCTGAATCCACAGATTTAACATTTCTTAGTGCTCTTACTCTGGATGAGTCAGGAGAGCCAGGTTCAAATCCTGGCCCCACCACCTCCTCCACCCTCATGCAAGACACTTAACCTAGCTAAGCCTCAGTTTCTGTACCTCTAAACGGGGTACAATACTTGCACAACATATATGATGTTTAGAATTCAAATGAGACTGTATATAGGGTATGCATACCTGTCTGTCTGTCTGCACTGCACATGCACACAGGCTGTGCCTCAGACTTCCTGGCAGCCATAAGACTGCTAGGAATGAGGCACGTGCGCCCACTGACGTCAACCATTCCTTGGGTGCTACGTTCATCTGTGGTCGAGCCAGACACATGAGACACCTACACGGTGTTGGCAAAGTGAAAGCCGTTATTTTATTTACAGAAAGCAAATGGTCAGCAATGACAACAGAGTTCAGCTGTTAACCAAAAGGTCGGCAGTTCAAATCCACCAGCAGCTCCTTAGAAACTCTGTGGGGCAGTTCTACTCTGTCCTTATAGGGCCTCTATGAGTCAGAATGGCCTCAACAGCAATGGGTTTGGTTTTTGGTTATTCTTGTCACTGGGCAGGTACACTGTCGTTCAGCTCAGATGTAAGATGCTGTGTTCAGGTCACTGCCGCCTCTGGCTACCACCGTGCTCCTGGGCTGGGGGAGGAGGGCAACCCTGCCCAGCACTCAAGGCTTCTGCTCTGCCCCTGGGCCTCAGTGGGCTTTGCCTCAACAATGGGCCCTTCTTAGCCTCTGCCGTTGGCTTCTGCAACGCTACTTGGACTTTCACAGCTCTCTTGAGCCAGCAAGCCCACCACCGCTGTCTCTCAATGTCTCATACCTTCTTCAGTGTTACAGCTCTTTCTCCTGGGTCTGGGAGGTTCTCAGAGCAGGGACCCCGGGACCAAATGAGGTGCTTTGTCCAAGACTCTTCTTGATCGTGGTGAAGTCCTCCTGAACCTCTGCAGGGCTGGCCTTTATGTAAGCAAACTCCTTGCCAATTTCAAGGCATGATCTTCCCGCTAAGACCATGAATTGACCAATCCCCTCAGTAGACCATAAGTCACTCAGTTTGCCTAGTCCCAGCCAACCATTTTGTGGGGGTTACAAGACCATGGCTAGCAGGGCCATATAAAAGCAATTCATTGCACCATATATGTGCAGGTAGTCCCCAACTTACGACAGGGTTCTGTTCCATTCTGTTGTAAGTCAGTTATGACTTATGTCAAATACTTCTTTTTTTTTTTTTTTTATGTTTTCGTTATTATTGCCTTTTATTAGTAGTATCTTTATAAATCCAGACTTCATTTATCTTCAGGGGTTGGCATGAGCATGATAACATCAGCAAATTACACACTGCAATGTTGTATGTAGTACATATTACTAATAATAAGATGTACAAAAAAATGGACAGTTACGAGTGTGGTGCCTTGTAACTCGAATACATCATAAGTCTGGGACTACCGGTATATATATACAGAGAGAGAGAGAAAGAGCAAGCTCAGAATCCACTTGACAGCACACAATAACAACGACATACATATACACACACACCAAAAAAAAAAAACCCAAACCCATTGCTGTGGAGTAGATTCCAACTCATAGCAACCCTATAGGACAGAGTAGAACTGCCCCCATATGGTTCCACGGCTGTAATCTTTACAGAAGCAGACTACCACATCTTTCTCCCACGGAGTGGCTGGTTGGTTCAAGTGCTTAACCATCATGCCACAGGGATCCTCATATATTTATACACACACACATACATATACACATATATATACACACACATATATGGATACATACACACATATACACATACATTCACTTACACGCATATATGAAGGTGCACTATACAAATGTTGGTGCTAAGCACTGCACACTGCAGAGGTAGATAAATCACAGTCCCTGGCTTCAAGGAGCTTATAATCTACTGTGATCCTTCTTTTGTATACTTTTTTCCTTACCTAGTACTCAGTGAGGAGCTGTGGTGGCACAGTGGTTAAGAGCTTGCCTATTAACCAAGGGTCAGCAGTTTGAATCCACCAGCCACTTGCTGGAAGCCCTGTGGGGTAGTTCTACTCCGTCCTATAGCGTAGCTATGAGTCGGAATCGACTGATGGCAACGGATTTTGGTTTGGGGTAAGGCTTAGTGAACTGCACACTAGTAACCTATTCTTAGAAGTCATTATGTCTTAGTCTCGTGCTGAATGCCGTCATGATTATACAACAGCTTTGGAGAATTCTTGGGGACGAGAACCCTCTTAAATTCAGCCTCTTCTCTTTTTCTGAAACTTTCCATTCCACATGATCCAGTGCTATATTCTACATTATTCCCTTTCCCCACATCTCTTCAAGACCTTTCCTCTTTTACTGATATGTAAAAACACTCCCTCCTGAGACTCATGCCTCCCGGGTCTGTCTCTGTGACTTTAGTCTACTGTCTTCACAGATTACCTGGTCACTATCCCTAATTCAACTGAGAACTTTGGTACCTTCTCTTGGTCTTTCTCTCCAGACCTGCTCCTGCCATTCTCCTGCAGGCCTTACTGTCCAGGAGAAAGACCTAGCTAATAGTCTAGCTGCAAAGTTCCTTGACCTCTTGCCCTCTCCCTCTCTCACCCCAGGCCTGTTCATCATGTGGAACAAACACTATCACCATCTCTCCTAGCCAGTTCATTTCCTCAGGTCCGCATACCATCTCATTACTAGAACCCATCTAGACCTTCAGTTTCTCAAATGTTCCCTTTTCCACAAGTCCATCCCCTCTCTTGTTACTTCTGACCCTTTCCTATCCAACTCAGTTTCCATATATCATCACTTAACCCGTTTTGTCAAAATGTTTAGGTCACTTGAACTCTTCCCTGTCCTTTTCCCTTAACCATGGACCCACATAACCTTCTATCTTCTCTAGTTAGCCCTCTACTCAGCTGTTGAGGGATGCTAGAGGAAAGCATGTAGGAGTGTAAGTTGATGCCACTGTAAACATATGGTGTCCCGCAGCAGCTGAATCCTCAATGATACTTAATGATCTTGTCTTCCTTGGTCACTTCCTTCTCCCTTTCTCCCACACTAGCTATTCCAAAATTTCACCACTTTTCAGCCCTCAACTTACCCCTTGTCCATCTCACTTGGGAAATTAACTAGTATCTTATTGCCTTAGTTATCTAGTACTGCAATAACAGAAATGCCACAAGTGGATGGCTCTAACAAAGAGAAATTTATTTTCTCACAGTCTAGGAGGCTAAAAATTCAAATTCAGGGTGCTAGCTCCAGGGGACAGACCTTGTTATCAATCTTCCCCTGGTCTAGGAGCTTCTCAGTGCAGGGTCCGCGGGTCCAAAGGATGCACCCTCCTCCTGGTTCTTCATTCTTGGTGGTAGGAGGTCCCTCTGTCTTTTTGCTGACTTCTGTCTTTTATATCTCAAAAGAGATTGACCCAAGATACAATCTAATCTTGTAGATTGAGTCCTGCCTCATTAACGTAACTGCCTATAATCCTGCCTCATTAACATCATAGAGGTAGGATTTATAACACAAGGAAAATCACATTAGATACCAAAATGGTGGACAATCACACAATACTGGGAATCACAGCCTAGCCAAATTGACACACATTTTGGGGGGACACAATTCAATCCATAACACTTACTTCACCAAGAAATAGAAGCTATCCACAGAAATCTCCCTCAACACATATCTACCCACATATAACTTATTCACATCTACATTAATTCTTGTACTTCTTCCTAAGTCTAGAGGGGGAAAACATGTTCTTCTACCTATTCACATAAAGCTCCAGCTATGTTTTTTAATTTAAAACTTCTTATCTGGGAGCTTCATCAACTAATTCTAGTCTCTTCTATATTTTTAACCTCTATCTTTTCATCATATCCCTCCTACAAAAGCCTTTTCTTAAACACTAGTTCCTCTCTTGCTACCCACCTCTCTCCCACCCTGAAAACAGCCAGACTTCTCAAAAGAATATTCTATACTTTTTATCTTCATTTCTCCCTACTTCATTAAACCCACTCAAATGGATCAGACGTACACTTTCTGTTGGGTGTATATATCTACCTAGAATTTCTAGGTCAAAGTTCAGCATTTTTTCAACTTTATTGGATACTGCCAACCAGTTTTCCAAAGTGGTTTCCAGAGTATCGGTTTATAATCCCATGAAAAGGGTATGAGAGTACTACTTGCTCTCCATCTTTACCAATCCTTGGTATGTTTTCTCTTGTCATTTTATCCATTCTAGTGCATATGTTCTAGTATTTCATTGTGTTTTTAACTAGTATCTGTCTGATAACTAATGACATTGAGCAAATTTTTACATATTTATAGGCCTTTTAGATATCTTTTTTTTGAAGTTCCTATTTGAGTATTTTGCCCACTTTTCTATTGTCGTTCTGTCTTTTTCTTATTGATTTGTAAGAGCTCTTTATTTCTTTACTGACTCTATATATTGCAAATATCTTTTAACACTCTTCTCACCTATCTTTTCACTCTCTTCACGTCTTTTGATGAACAGAAACTCTGAATATAGTCCCATTTCTCTTCCTTTATTTCTTTTCCTTTTTGTGTCCTGTATAGAAATTTTTTGCTTCCTCCAAGGTCATGAGACGGCCACCTAAATTTTCTTCTAAAAGTTTTGTTATCTTACCTTTCACAATTAGATCTGCAATCCATCTGGAATTGATTTGTGTATACTGCGTAAGGTAGAGCATTATTGATTTTGAATCCCTAGCACCTAATACCAAAAAAAAAACTCATTGCCACTGAGTTGATTCCAACTCATAGTGCATAGTGACCCTATAGGGCAGAGTAGGACTGCCTCATAGGGTTTCCAAGGAGTGGCTGGTGGATTTGAACTGCCGACCTTTTGGTTAGCGGCTGAGCTCTTAACCACTGTGCCACCAAGGCTCCTAAGACAGCACTTGGAATTTGTTAATCCTTAATAAATATTATCAGAATCAGTTAATAAGATAGCATTTGGGAGATATGTCAGGGAAAAGCAAAATTTGGGTCAGGGCTTTGTGGCATCATAAATCTTCCCTGAGTATCTCACGTGTTCTGGGTTTTTCCACCTCCAGTAGCTACCTCTTGGCCTCACAACCAACTTGTAACAGTTTTTCATCCAATCTTTAATCTGCAACCAGAAGCCATAACCTCAGAATTTTTGTTTTGACCATTACAATTAAAAGAGTAGTGTCTTGGGAAGAGTATAGGCACTTTATATTCATTCCAACATACATTTCTGGAGACAAAAAACCTTCCAAAAATCTAAAATCATCCTCAATCACAAAAGCAGACTGCATAGAAAGTAAAATGCTACTTCAAGCCTTTTTAAAATAAGCTATTTTTAAAATCAAAACAAAGATGATAAAAGTGCCATAAATAGAAAGCTAACTGCTTTTCCCTCTCTAAAGGTTCCTTTTAAGAAATGTCAGAAAAAACATGTGATTATATTTCACGCTCCCTGACTAGAAAAGAAATTTACCAGTATATTGGGTGTCTCTTTGCCCACCTTCTCTGAGGCCAACTCTAACTCTAAATCTAACTTTAATGTAGTTCTTCTTCCCCTGACCCTAATCATCAGAGCCAGGTCAACCCTCACAACTTAAAGGGCACAGTCCTCCAGACTGCCAGTTTGCCCAAGATTTCAGACACGAACCACAGTTTGGGGGTCCCCATGACATCCTCACTTCTGATCTACCGGCTATAAATTTAGGGGTTCTCTCTACTCCCCCTGGATACCTTCTGTAAGCTCAGGGGTTCCCAGGACTCCTCTCACTCCAGACCTATAAATTCAGGAATTCCCATAACCCCCTCCAGTTTGATAATCTGATAGAACTACTCACAGAACAGAAGAAAGCACTCTACTTATTATTACAGTTTTATGATAGCAAACAAAGGATAGAAATGAAGAGACACATAGGATGAAATCTGCAAGCGTCCCCAGTATGAAACTTCCATGTCCCACAAAGGGACACGTCACGCTCCAAGCACAGATGTCTTTCACCAACCAGGAAACTCTCCAAGCTTCAATGTCCAGAGTCTTTATGGGAGTTCCATTATATGGGCATGATTGATTGAATCACTGACCGTGTGGTTGAACTCAACCTTGATTTAGGAGATAATATTGGAGCCATTATTCCCTGTCCTTGAGCACAGAGAATATGAATCAGCTGGAGCTGAACTCATAAGGACTCGCAAGGACACATCAACTGGGCCCTCAGGTATAAAGATGATAGCTGGGACAATCTTGGAAAACATCTTATAGGGAACATTTCACATAAACTAATCAGAGCACAAAAGACTTTCCACTCTTATCTTTTTCTCTTAGCATTTAGTGAATAGAAGATTTGTTGAACCAATGAAGACCCTCCTGACTGTCATTACTGAAATCTGTACCAGTAATAATTAAGAAAGACACTTCAAAATGTAGAATCACTGTGATTTAACAGTTTTTAGCCAATCTGTGAAAAGGTGAGGCTTTCAATGGTTTTGTCCATTTATAATGTTGAGATATACTGATGATTTTGTAACATTCCTCGGACTCAGACAGACATGGCTCTGGCAGCATGCTTGTCTGTTTTCCCACTCTTGCTTATTCTGTAATATTCCTTGGATTCAAGCAGACATGGCTCTGGCAGCATGCTTGTCTGTCTCCTGCTTTTGCTTCTTCGAATATATGCCAAATAAAACTTACCCTTTTGCTTTACTAAACTTTGTGATGTTTTCACCCTAGAACGACCTGAAGTAGGGCTGATCTGGCCTGACCAGCCCCCACCCAAGAGTCACCTTTTAGTATAACCTGTCAGGTAGGTGTGGTCTGGATCCCCTCCTTGAATAACAAAGACTCCAATTACTGGGGAAATTCGAAGGGTCCACAGATCACCTCCGAGGAACCAGGGATAAAGATCAAATTCTTTGAGAATACCCCACAACCAGCCACTGTGGGTTGGGTCTGCTTGAATATTAATAGGTCCACATTTTACTTCCTGTCTGTTCATGGTGTTTCTCATTTCTCTCTCAAGACTGAAAGATATTGAAATACAATATAAAGGGCAACCAATAAGAAAAGGTGTGTGATAAAATCTTGGACTTGATCCAAAAGGGAGTGGAAAACCACCTTCAGGCCTATTGAAAATAATATGCTCCAGTCTGATTAATGGCAGAGAAAATAAGGGGCAGGAGAGGTTGCTGGGAAACGCATTGTTTAAGAAGAATCTGAATTTAACACTGATTCCATGTACAAAATAAAGAACACATTGAGGCAAACATTACTGAGGATTTCCTGACTTGAGGCTATAGAGAAGTGACCGCTCTGACCACTGGAGAAGCACCTGGGTCAGGTAAGAGTGAGGGGAGGATGAGCAGCTGTGTTTTCCACACTTTCTCTCTGAGTGGACGGCAGCTCAGGCACACTGAGTGTCTGCTAGGCAGAGACACATGCAACAAAGTCTAATGAGTCAACTTGGAGATGCGAGTTTTATTTGGGAACCAAGGAAACTAAGACCCACCTCAAGGTCCTGACGCACACTGCAAAGAGTAAAGGACAAAGGATGGCACATCAACATTGCATGGTATTAGCTGCTGTCCTACTAGGACCGCCAAACACCTGACAATGTGGCAAAGAGACTTGGATGGCAGGGAAAAGTGACTCAGATAGCCAGATAAATATTTATCAAGCGCTTCTGGCAGGCAGGCCTGTCAATGGGCTAAGCAGTGTGATTAATCAAATTGCCTCAAATTTTGCAACAGTCAGAAGATTTGGATTTGAGTCCAAGCTCTGTCCCTAATTAGCTGTAGGACATACGTCAAGTTGTTTATTCCTTTAAGCCTCAGCCTTCTTATTGGTAAAAATAAAGATTTCAACTAAATGCCTGAACTCCCTCCAGCTCCAAACTTTGCAGTGCAGTCTCTGTCAACATTACCCTCACAACAGAGCTCAAGTTAATCAGCTCATACCATCCATCATTACTCTGTCTGAGATTTTATTTCCCTAATCAAATTCTGGCAAATTTTGAGCCTCTCTCTGTCTCTTACTTCCAATCCAATAATCCTATATGGATTTGTTTTATATTCCATTTAATAGCATTATTCATTCTAACAGTCACTGTCTAACCATTTCCCTGCCTATAGCATAGTTATTAAAGAGCTACAATGGCATGGTTTTCAAATTTGCATCCTCTTTTTCTGAGGTGGATTGATTCTAAACTGATCAAAATACCTCAGAATTTCAAATTCAATTTTTAAAATGCCGCAGATTCTCAGGACTGCCTATGACTATGCCATCCGGGGGAGAGGGGGTTGTCAACTCTTGCTGATGACAAAGAAGACAAATAAATAACTCCAACAGTGGTTTTGAAGAGAAGGGTGGCTGCCCAGTTCTTAGTATGACAATGTCAACCTCACCCACTGACTTCTAAGGAAGTTGGTGAAGCCCAAGGGCCTATTCCTCAGATTCCCCCCAGAAGGAGAGAATAGCATCCTGGACCCCTCTTCTCAGTCAGTAGATAGAAATCATTTGCTATTCTCCTTTGTTTCACACGTGTCCATCCTCTCAATAAAGATATGTGCCTTCCCTCTTCCAAATCCCTATTAAAGTTTACCACCTCAATGAAAGCTTCCATTGAAGGATCTTTCTAGTTGTTGGTCCGGATTCTGTCCCTTTAAACACCTTGCCTAGAATCCTGAACTCCATGCTTTGATTCTTACATCAGTGGGCTTTTGTTCTAACTTTGCTGGTGTCTCCCACCTGGACCAAGACCATCATCCTAAGATCTGGTTACGAGACGATCTAAACTCAACATGGTCAGAGTCACCACCAATCACGTCTGCTGCCACCCAAATACCTGTATCACTTACATCCACTCCCAGCTCTTGGATACACCCTATAAATGCAAAAAAAAAAAAAAAAAAAAAAAATCAAGGGATTTCTGTAACTCAGTATCAGCTTGAACTGGTTACTGTGCTCTGATCCCTTTGTTTTTCTTGGAATCAGCACTGTGAGCAGAGTGCAACATCCTCATGAACCAGATGGAGATGCTCCCTGGCTAATGTACAAGGCATCAGGGCTCCACTGATTCAAGTGACCTCCTAGAACAGCCAGGAATAAAGTTCACAGTATCAAACTCCCATAGAATTATGAGGTTTTCAAAAGCAAAATGTCATTAAAAAGACAAAAAAGAAAGAAAAGACCAGAATAGATGTCAGAAAAGACTCTGAAACTAGTTCTTGAATGTAATGTAGCTAAAGCAAATAGAAGAAATGATGATGTAAAACAGCTGAACAGAAGATTTCAAAGGACAGCTCAAGAAGACAAAGTAAAGTATTGTAATGAAATGTGCAAAGACCTGGAGTTAGAATATCAAAAGGGAAGAACATGCTCGGCATTTCTCAAGCTGAAAGAACTGAAGAAAAAATTTAAGCTTCAAGTTGCAATATTGAAGGATTCTATGGGGAAGATACTGAATGATGCAGGAAACATCAAGGGAAGATGTAAGGAATGCACAGAGTCACTGTGCCAAAATGAACTGGTCAATGTTCAACCATTTCAAGAGGCAGCATATGATCAAGAACGGATGGTATTGAAGGGAGAAGTCCAAGCTGCATTGAAGGCATTGGTGAAAAACAAGGTTCCAGTAATTGACAGAATACCAACTGAGATGTTTCAACAAACAGATGCAATGCTGGAAGCGTTCACTTGTGTATGCCAAGAAATTTGGAAACAATAGAAAGAATCGACAAAACCGAAAGTTGGTTCTTTGAAAGGATCAGCAAACCACTGGCCAAATCTAACACAAACTGAGGTCGAAAATCTGAACAGACCCATAATAAGAGAAGAAATTGAAAAGGTAATTTAAAAAACTCCCAACAAAAAAGAGGCCCTGGCCCAGATGGCTTCACTGGAGAACTCTACCAAACATTCAGAGAAGAGCTTGCACCAGTACTATTCAAGCTATTTCAGAATATAGTAAAGGAAGGGATGCTTCCGAATTCATCCAGTGAAGCCAGCAAACCTGCTAATAACCCTGATACCAAACCCAGGCAAAGACACCACAAAAAAAGAAAATTACAGACCAATATCTTTCGTGAATATAGAAATTCTCAACAAAATTCTAGCCAATAAAACTCCGCATTATATCAAAAAAGTAATACACCACTAACAAGTGGGATTCATGCCAGGTATGCAAACATGGTTCAGCATTAGAAAATCAATCAACGTAATCCACCACATGAATAAAACAAAAGAAAAGAATCACATGATCATCTCAATCAGCACAGAAAAGGCACTGGACAAAGTCCAACATCATTCCCGATAAAAACTCTCAATAAAATAGGTATAGAGGGGAAATTCCTCAATATAATAAAGGGTCTCTATAAAAAACTGACAGCCAACATCATTCTTAATGGAAAGAGACTGAAAACATTCCTCCTTGAGAAGAGGAACAAGACAAGGATGCCCTCTATCACCACCACTTCTATTTAACACTGTGCTGGAAGTCCTAGCTAGAGCAATGAGGCAAAAAAAAGAAATAAAAGGCATCCAAATTGGTAAGGAAGAAGTAAAACTGTCCCTATTTGCAGATGATATGATATTATACGTTAAAAAAACAAAAACCCATTGCCGTCAAGTTGATTCTGACTCATAGTGACCCTAAAGGACAGAGTAGAACTGCCCCCATAGTGTTTCCAAGGAGTGCCTGGTGGATTTGAACTGCTGACCTTTGGTTAGCAGCCATAGCTCTTAACCTCTACACCACCAGGGTTTCCAGTATTATACATAGAGAACCCAAAAGACTCCACAAGAAAACTACTAGAACTGATAGAAAGATTCAGCAGAGGAACAGAACACAAGATAAACATACAAAAATCAGTTGGATTCCTATACACCAATAAAGAGAACTATAAAAAAGAAATCAATATCATTTATAACAGCCCCTAAAATAATAAAATACTTAGGAATAAATCTAACCAGGGATGTAAAAGGCCTATACAAAGAAAACTACAAAACATTACTGCAAGAAACCAAAAGAGACCTACATAAATGAAAAACATACCATGCTCATGGAGAGGCAGACACCACGTTGTGAAAATGTCAAGTCTACCCAAAGTGATCTACAAATACAATGCAATCCTGATCCAAATACCAACAGCATTCTTTAATGAGATGGAAAAACTAATCATTAACCTTATATGGAAAGGGAAGGGGCCCCGGATAAGCAAAGCACTATTGAAGAAGAAAAATAAGATAGGAGGACTTGTACTATCTGACCTCAGAACCTGCTATACAGCAATGATAGTCAAAACAACCTGGTACTGGTATGACAACAGACACGCTGACCGATGGAACAGAATTGAGAACCCAGAAGTAAATCTATCCACCTAAGGTCAACTGATCTTTGACAAAGGCCCGAAGTCCATTAAATGGGGAAAAGACAGTCTTTTTAACAAATGTTGCTGGCAAAACTTAATGCCCATCTGTAAAAAAATGAAACAGGACTCATACCTCACACCATACACAAAAACTAATTCAAAATGGATCAAATACCTAAATATAAAACCAAAACCTATAAAGATCATAGAACAAAAAATAGAGTCAATGCTATAGGCCCTGATACGTGGCATAAACAGGATACAAACCATAACTAACAATATACAAACAACAGAAAATAAGCTAGATAACTAGGATCTTCTAAAGATTAAACACTTATGCTCATCAAGAGACTTCACCAAAAGAGTGAAAAGACAACCTACAGACTGGGAAAAAAATTTTGGCTATGACAAATCCAACAAAGGTCTAATCTCTAAAATCTATAGGAAAATCCAACATCTCTACAACAAAAAGACAAATAATCCAATTCAAAAATGAGCAAAGGATATGAACAGACACTTCACCAAAGAGGACATTCGGGCAGCTAACAGACAGAAAGATGTTTACCTGAGTTTTATTGACTATGCAAAGGCATTCGACTGTGTGGATCATAACAAATTATGGATAACACTGCAAAGGGAATTTCAGAACACTTACTTGTGCTCATTCAGAACTCGTACATAGGCCAAGAACCAGTCACTTGAACAGAATAACGGGATATTTTATGGTTTAAAATCAGGAAAGGTGTGGGTCAAGGTTGTATCCTTTCACCATACTTATTCAATCTGCATGCTGAGCAAATAATCCAAGAAGCTGGATTGTATGAGGATGAATGGGGCATCAGGATTTGAGGAAGACTCATTAACAATCCGCGTTACGCAGATGACACAACCTTCCTTGCTGAAAGTGAAGAGAACTTGAAGCGCTTACTGAAGAAGATCAAAGACTATAGCCTTTAGTATGGACTACACCTCAACATAAAGAAAACCAAAATCCTCACAACTGGACCAGTAAGCAACATCATGATAAATAGAGAAAATATTGAAGTTATCAAGGATTTCATTTTACTTGGATCCACAATCAATGCCCATGGAAGCAGCAGTCAAGAAATCAAAGGAAATATTACTTTGGGCAAATCTGCTGCAAAAGACCTCTTTAAAGTGTTAAAAAGCAAAGATGTCACTTTGAGGACTAAGGTGTGCCTGACAAGCCATGGTGTTTTCAATCACCTCATATGCATGTCAAAGCTGGATGGTGAATAAGGAAGACTGAAGAAGAATCAATGTCTTTGAATTGTGGTGTTGGCGAAGAATATTGAACATACCATGGACTGCCAGAAGAACAAACAAATCTGTCTTGAAAGAAGTGCAGCCAGAATGCTCTTTAGAAGTGAGGATGGCAAGACTTCCTCTCATGTACTCTGGACATGTTATCCGGAGGGACCAGTCCCTGGAAAAGGAATTATGCTTGGTAAAATAGAGAGTCAGCAAAAAAGAGGAAGACCCTCAATAAGATGGATTGACACAGTGGTTGCAACAATGGCCTCAAACATAGCAAAGACTGTGAAGATGGTGCACGACTGGGCAGTGTTTCATTCTGTTGTACATACGGTTGCTATGAGTCAGAACTGACTCATTGGCACCTAACAACAATGGCTTTCTTTGTTAGAAAAAATACAACCAGAATGCTCCTTAGAAATGAAGATGGTGAGACTTCACCTTGCTTACTTTGCCAAGTCATCAAGAAAGACCAATTTCTAGAAAAAGACATCATGTTTGGTAAAGCAGAAGGTCAACAAAAAAGAGGGAGACCTTCGAGGAAACAGATCGACACAACAGCCACAACAATGCATTCAAACATACCAACAATCATGAAGATGGCTCAGGACCAAGCAATGTTTCATTCTGTTATGCATAAGGTCACCATGAGAGAGACAACTCAACCTCAACTAACAACAACAATTCTTTGTTTTTATGCCTTTGGAATATGCATTTTTCTTGTATCTTCTGTTAAATTGTAAGATTCTTAAGCTAAAAACCATATGTATTACCTTTCATTCCCACAATGGAATTGACTCCTTTGTGATTATCAAACATTGTTACTGTGGTGCAATTTATCACTTTTATATGGCTTTTCTAGCCGTGGTCTTGTAGCTCCCACAAAATGATTGGCTAGGACTATGCAAATTGAGTGATTTATGGTATACCGAGGGATTGGTCAGTTCATGGTCCTGCTAGGAGGACCATGCAATGAAATTGACAAAGAGTAAGCTTATACGAGGGCCAATTCCACTGAGATTTGGAGGGACGTCACTACCATCAATAAGAGTCTAGAGTGGAGCACGTCTGTCACGGTTTGAATTATGTCCCCCAAAAAATGTGTGTATCAATTTGGCTGGGCCATGATTCCCAGAATTGTGTGGTTGGCCTCCATTTTGTGATTGTAATTTTATGTTAAAGAGGATTAGGGTGGGATTGTAACACCACCTTTACCCAGGTCACATCCCTGATCCAATGTAAAGGGAGTTCCCCTGGGGTGTGGCCTACACCACCTTTTATCTCTCAAGAGATAAAAGGAAAGGGAAGTGAGCAGAGAGTTGGGGACCTCATACCATCAAGAAAGCAGTGCTGGGAGCAGAGTACGTCCTTTGGACTGGGGTCCCTGCACAGAGAAGCTCCTAGTCTGGGGGAAAACAGAGGAGAAGAAGGCTGAGAGAGAGAAAGCCTTCCCCTGGAGCTGACACCCTGAATTTGGACTTTCAGCCCACTTTACTCTAAGGAAATAAACTTCTCTTCGTTAAAACCATCCGCTTGTGGTATTTCTGTTATGGCAGCACTAGATGACTAAGACAACATCCTTTCAATCAAGGACCTGGGGTCCCTGCACTGAGAACCTCTTAGACCCAAAAGAAAGAGCTATAACACTGAATACGATGTGAGATGATGAGAGACAGCAGCGGAACAAAGCAGCTGCAGTAGGCTTGGGCTCATGGAGTAAGAGCTTAGTACCTTCAGGCAGGAGGCTTGCTGGTGGAGCTAAAAGAGCTGTAACACTTGCCCATGCAGGGCAGAGGCCTGAGTGTGCACCACGCAGGGTTTACCGCCCCTCCAGAAGCGTGGGCTCGAGCATTGAGGCAGCAAGAGAGCCCTAAGGGCCCAGGTAGCCAGCATCAGAGTCCAGTGAGGCCCAGCAGCAGAGACCAGCGAGGCCCTGCGGCAGAGCAGAAGACTCAGGAGCTGAGCAGGTCCCTCAGCAGCGTGGTGGTAGCCAGAAGCAGCAATGACGTGAAGACAGCATCCGATCTCTGACCCGAACCACAGTGCACCCGCCCAGCAACATAAGAATGGACATGGGTAATTTGGGAAAGGGTAAGTGATTCCCCTCTGAGAATCTCTTATTGTTTTCTGTGTGCTTTCTATAAATAATCATAACGGCTTTCACTTTGCCAACACTGTGTAAGTGTCTCATGTGTCTGGCTCGATCACAGATGAAGTAGCACCCAAGGAATGGTTGATGCCCAGTGGGTTCACATGCTTCATTCCTAGCAGTCTATTGCTGCCTGGAAGTCTGAGGCACAGCCTGTCTGCGTGTGCAGTGCAGGTAGATAGGGTATACATTTACATGTTATGAAAAGGCAGAAGTTACCAAACCTCAGTGAGGTTAATATGTGTCAGGGACCCGGGATCGCATGACCCCAACGAAGATCAAAACCAAGATCACATCCAGCGTCCACAGGATGAAGGATCCCCCCTCCAAGGACCAGCCTCTCCAGTCAAGGCTCAGGAATTGAGCACCGCCCCCCACCCCACCACCTTGGCTGATAGATCCCTGGGTGGGGCAAATAGTCTGGGCTCAACTATTAACCTAAAGATAGATGATTCAAACCCACCCAGCAGCATCACAGAGGAAAGATCTTGCGATCTGCCTTTGTAAAGATTACAGACAAGCAAACCCTATGAAGCAGTTCTATCTGTAATACACGGCACCGCCAAGAGTCAAAATCGACTCAATGATGATGCACTTGGTTTGATTTTAGGCTAATAAGGGAACACCTGGTTGGTGCAAATGGTTAACATACTCAGCTGCTAACCAAAAGGCTGGAAGTTCTAGTCCACCCAGAGGTGCCTGGGAAGAAAGGCTTAGGGATCTGCTTGTGAAAACTTAGTCACTGAAAACCCTATGGAGCACAGTTCTACTCTGACACACGTGTGGTCGCCATGAGTCCGGGTTGCTTTCACATCAACCAGTGGCTGACGGAATGACCCTCAGGCCACAGCAACACAAGTCAGGCTGGTGACAAGCAAATTTCCAAGGTAATGCATGTGACTTTAGATCTGTGAGTCAGCACCTCTGGAGGCAGGTCCCCCATACCTGATTAGAGGCTTTTGTTCCCCCTGGCCTGGCATAAAATTCACTGGAATGGAACAGGACACAGTAACAAAGCTGTTTGATCTCCCTCCAGGTCATGTCTCCAGACAATGACACTTTGTCACTAGGCTTATAAATATTCCTCACTTGAAGGGTAACAAGATTCAAACTGTGAATCTCGAGGATTTCCTACTAACAGCTCAGCCAGGAAAGTCTAACCTGAATTTTCTCTCCTCGGCCTCAAAATGTTTGATTCAGTAAACAAGTACTTGCTGAAAATTGTACAAGGTACTTTATGCTCTCCAAGCGTCTGTGAGCCCCTGGGAAGCTCACAGCCCAAGTTGGGGCCCCAGTTGGAGTTAAAAAGCCTAAGCGAGGCCACTTATTCTATGGGCTATAAGCAGCCCCAAGGGCTCCAGGAGCCCAAAGCAAAGTGGGCCTGGCCTTGAAGCACTGGTTAGATTTCAAAACAAAGTAACAGGGCAGAAGGGTTCCAAGTGGAAGGGCCTGAGCAGAAGGAAGGCAGGTCAGTGTTTGTCTGGGCATAACTAGTGTTAAAGAGACTGCCTCCCACGCCCTCCCCTATACAAACTTAACTCTTAACCCTTCCCAAAAACTAAAAACTTATCATAAAGACAAAAAAAAACAAACCCATTGTCATGGAGTCAATTCTGGAAAAGTTTAAGTAATCAGATAAGCCATAACTAGCCTATAGAACACAGACGCACAATCTTAAACCAATCCGAGCCGCCTCCTGCCACAGCCAATCGTTTTAAATTTCCCTTTTGGGAATTCCCCCAAGCAGTTTGTATTGTATATAAGCCGCTCAAAGTTGTAATGTGACAAGCTCATCTCTCCAGAGATCTACTCTTTACTCAGTTTTTTTTCCCACCCAATAAAAACTTTTAACTCTAATTGACTTACTCATCAGATTTTAATTTGGGACAATTAAATCCAGTTCGTTTGGAGTGTACCGCAAGAGGGGAGTCTGGGTGGGGGGGGGCGGTTATGGATTGAATTGTGTCCCCCAAAAAATGTATGTTGAAGTCCATTCAATACCTGTGAACGGGACCTTGCTTGAAAACAGGCTCTTTGAAGATGTTATCAGTCAACACTCGTTCATACTGGAGCAGGGTGGGTCCTAATCTAACCTGAGTAGTATCCAAAAACAACCTTGTCACCTCCTGTTTCCTGGATGCTTTCTGGAATTTTCCCTCCCCAGTACGCCTGCAAAGCCACCATCTTGCTGCCCAAATCACATACAAGCCCTGACTCCCCATAACTAGGGGAGTCAGAACTGAGGAACTTCCTCCCAGCTCCTTGCTCTGCGCATTGCAAATAAACTTACTTTCCCTTTCGCAAAGGCTGGTGTCCAGATTATCGACAGGTCTGAGCGCGCACAGGACAGAACTCACCTTCTAGGATTCGGTAACATCAAGAGCCCAAGTAGAAAACTTCTTGCCAAAGAGTACCTGAAGCATAGCCTATCATTTCAAGACTCCGTCTCAAAGGGCTTCGAAGCAAAACACTGGGTTTTGTAAATTATTGTCACAGCTAAGCAAACTGATCATCTGGAATTTGTAGCTGGCTTACTAGACTGTATCCAGGGAAAGAGGTGTGGGGGGTACCAGGTTTGGCTCAGCTGCCTATAATTTTATGCGCTTAATGGGATGATAATTTGCTGTTCGATGTGTTCATTTTGAAAAGCTTCCCTCATTCAGAGGGAAAAATGAATACAACCAAGCCTTTTTGCTCCATATCTGTGTGGAAACATCAATATCCTTCAACCTAGAAAACAGGTGGTTAAGAAGACATGGAAGCATGGAAAAGACTGCCAATACAGAAAACTGTGTTTGCTGTGTGGTTGGTTGTATTAACTCATCGTGAGAAGGTTCCACTGTAAGTTCCTCAAGGCAGGTCCTGTTTCTCAGTTGGATATTTACAGAGCCTGAAGACGCCTACACATTATCTTTTGGTAAGAGCCAGCGGCAAACACATGCTATTAGTCCCCATGAAGAAGAAAGAAAAAGGACAACCCCGAGAAAATTATTCTCAGTAAACTGAGACTCAGAGATTTTTTATTCCCCAGCTCACTGAACATTTGTAGAGCCCCTATCTAGTACAGAAATATACAGATAAAAGAAATTAATAAAAACACAATCCCTATTATTCATTTATTCTTTTATTGTTTGAGTATTGATCCCTATTTGTGTTGGGCACTGCTACTAGCTAAAAATTCAAAATGAGTAAAATATGGTGCTACTTCAAGAACACGCACTCCAGAGATTTGCGTCCTGAAAGTGGCAAATAATTATGTCCTTACCTTTTGGGGGAAAGTGTGAAGGAGTTGTGATGGGAAGTGTGGCTTTAGCTGTTATCTGTAATGTTTTATTTCTTTATAACATCTACTAAAAAGAATATTTAAAAAAAAAACCATTGCCATTGAGTCAACTCCAACTCATAGCCACCCTGTGGGACAGAGTAGAGCTGCCTCATAGGGCTTCCGATGCTATAAATATTTATGGAAGCAGACTGCTGCATCTTTCTCCCATGGAGCAGCTGGTGGGTTTGAACTCCCGACCTTTCAGTTAGCAGGTAAGTGCTTAACCAGTGCACCACCAGGGCTCTTCAAAGAATGTTAACATTTGCTCAGCCTGGACGGTAGGTACATGAGCATTTGATATATTACTCTTCTGCTTTCTTCTGCATGTTAGAAATAGTATAGAGTTAAACATCATTTTGAAAACTAGGTGATGGTGATAATGATAAAATGGTAAGGGCAATATCGGAAATCTGCGCAGAGGACTGGCAGAGTACATAACTAGTTGACCAGTTGCCATTGAGCTGATTCTGACTCTTGGCGACCCCATGTGTGTCCGAGTAGAACTGTGCTCCACAGGGTTTTCAATGGCTGATTTTTCAGAACTAGATCACCAGGACTTTCTTCTGAGGTGCCTCTGGGTGGACTCGAATCTCCAGCCTTTCAGTTAGCAGCCGAGCCCATTAACTGTTTACAGCACCCAGGGACTCCAGAGCGCACCATAGGGCAGTGCTTTCAACCTTCCGTTCTGAAGCCCACTTGCAAATTAACCACGGCCCTTGCTGTGA
The DNA here is from genome assembly GCF_000243295.1 of Trichechus manatus latirostris. Taxonomy (NCBI): domain Eukaryota; kingdom Metazoa; phylum Chordata; class Mammalia; order Sirenia; family Trichechidae; genus Trichechus; species Trichechus manatus. The sequence goes on from NW_004444045.1 coordinate 941,111, forward strand.
ACAGCAGGGTCTTGGCCTTAGCCCAGAAGGACAGAAAAGAGCCAAACATGAGCCCATCAAGTTGGGACAGAGTTCCTGTTCAAGTTCACAGCTGCCATGTGGGAAGCAGGGAGGCAGGCCCCAAGCCAACTGGCCAGAATGTAAGCCCAGAACCCATGGCTGATGCAGGACTGTGACAGGCTTTGACCCAGACAGTAATCAGGGCAAAGGACACCCCAGGCAATAGAGCCGGGATGAAACTCAAGAAGCTAAAAATCACTCAGGCAGAGACAGGGCTCAATGCCAGGAAAACTGAGCACATAAACCCCACCTTCGAAGATCCTTCACCCTTGTAGAGAACACATATGGAGAACATATGAGATACTAAAGCCATTCTAGGATACTGACATGGTCTCGTCCCTGTGTGTGTCTGTCCTTCTCTTTCATAAGATGCCACTCAGAAGGGATTCCGATTAGGGTCCACTCTACTCCAGCACGGCCCCCTTAACCTAACTGATAACATCTGCAAAGAAAAATCCCATTTCCCAAAACAGGGTCACATTCACCAGTCCTGGGGCTAAGGCTTCAACATGTTTGTGGGAGACACAACTCAATCCACAATTGTAAGTAATATATGGAAAATGGTTACCTTAGTTAATAATTCAAAAAGAAAGAAAGTAAAACAACACTCTAATATCACTTTATACTAATTATAATTAATATCCAGTCTGGCAACTTTGTGGCAGAAGTGACACATTTGCACATTGTTTTTGGTAATTTGTACCAATACACACGCTTTTAGAAAACAACATGGCCATAAATATCAAGACATAAAAATACTCACATCTCTTGACTCATTCTCTGGAATCACCAAAGGAAGTTATCCAAAAGAGGAAAAAAGCTATACCCAAAAAGATACACATTGTAGGGCTTTTTTTAATAACAAGAATTGGAAACGTTTAACAATGAGGGATGGTTAACTTACCCATGGTACATTAGCTCTGAACTACCATAATACCACAGCTATAAAATAGTACTGATAAAGAGAAACAGTATGGGAATGGGTTTATCATAGAATAGTAAGTGAAAAATATATACAATATAAAATTCTATTCATACCCTGATTATAATCACACTAAAATGTGTCTCCAGGTGGACAAAGACCTTCTTCCCCCCACTCAAAAACAAAAAACAAAACTGAAAACAGTTGTGCTTGGGTGATGGGCTTATAAGGTTTTGATTGAATATTTTTTTCTGTAATGTTATCAGAGTATTGCTACAATGGACACAGCTGGGGAAGACGGAGCCCACCACAGAAGAAGACACAGCAACAGCTACAGTGGGCATCGCTGGTGCCCAGCGTCCATAGTAAGCTCCCACACAAAGAACCAAATCACAGGCAGATTTCCGTGCAGCCTCGGGGATGCTGTCTTTGGCTCCGGCCCGGCAAAGATTTTCCATTTCCCCCTCAGTCCCCTCATTCATGCTTAAGGAAGAAATCACAGCTACCAGGCAGGGTGACAACAGATGTCCAGGCGCTGAGCCATCCATAGTTGTTATTTTTCATTCACATGGACATGTGCCGGATCTAGCAGACGAGAACCAGACCTACCCTCTTCCCTATGGGTTTGTTTCTTTCTTTCTTTTTTTTCCCTGCTGCTGCTGCTGCTGTAACAGCTAAGTGCCAATTATCTCCCAAGTGTGAAGGCAAATATTGTGACAGCCCAACAAGCTCTACAATGTTAGAGGACACTGGTGGGGATGATCGTCTTTCCTGGCTCATGTTTATTAATCCTATCAGCTCTCATTAAAGGGGGGACCTAGTCTGTGCAAAGCTCGGTGCTGACACCTTCAGCACTTCACAGTCTTGAGTTTCTCATTTAACTTTTTGGCATTTTGTCTCAGGCTCCTCCTGGTTCCAGAAGTAAGGTTGCTTTTATTTGCCTGGGAAGAACCCCATTCAACCATCCACCCATTCTCAGACCCAGCTTGACACAGGGAGATACCAAGACCCCTGAGTATTGGAAAGCCTGATACATTGTTCTGTGGAGCTTCTGGAACAGCGAGATTAGGCCAATGGGTAGATACAAGGACGCACATTAAGCCATTTGACAAATTGTAAAAAAATGATGTGGCTCACTTGCAAGGTAATGTGCTCCTTGTCCTGGGAATGTTCAAACGGATATTAGACGGTCACCATCGGGAATGTTGAAAAGAAGATTACTGCATAGGAAGTTGGACCATAGGGTCTCTTAAAGAACAAAACCAAACCCGTTGTCATAGAGTCAGGTCTGACTCATAGTGACCCTATGACAACTGTGCCATAGGGTTTCCAAGGAGTGGCTGGTGGATTCCAATTGCTGAACTTTTGGTTAGCAGCTGAGCTCTTAACCACTGCACCACCAGGGCTCCACTAGGATCTCTTATGATCTCTAAATACTTTTCTGATTTTAATATCCTATTATTGCATGATTAATACAGCCAATGCATTCAAACAACTATAGTTAGCTGCCTGCCAAGTCGATTCAGACTCAGGGCCACCCCATGTGTGTTCCATAGGGTTTTCAAGGCTGTGACCTTTCAGAAGCTGATCACCAGGCCTGTCTTCCAAGGCACTTCTGGGTGGGTTCAAACTGCCAACCTTTCAGCTAGTACTAGAGCACTTAACTGTTTGTACCACCTAGGGACACTACTTTTAACTATAAGGAAAGTAAAATAATGCATTTTTTGGAACTTCCCTCCTCTGTCTCATGGATTAAGAAATTGAGGTTTGAGGAGGTTAAATGACTTGCCCAGGGCCTATTATCTAGCTCTCCAATCTCCCACTACAGGGTGATCTGAGATGCCAAGAAGACCTTTCAGGACAATCGGCCTCACACTATAACTTCTTGAGGCCGTCACAGGCTTGTACCCACCATGCTGATCAAACCACCTTCAAGGAGGAGCAGCTCCTATATGAGTAAAGGGCAAAAAGGATTCCAAAACAAAATGGGGCCACTGCAGAAGAGAATGAAGTTTACAAGGCAAGGAGTAACTGGGTTTTAATGGAACTGGACAAGCACAAAACCACTCCAAGTCAATTCTTCTTCTTGGCACGGAGTCGTGCCCAACCTGGAAGGCCATATAGGACCACAACAGGGTCCAGGGGGAAGGAGACCTGAAGAGGAGGGGTCAGCACACCAGAGAGGAAATTACAGCAAAATTTGGAAATGAATTCCCAGTCATTTATAGCATGTAGCCTTGGCCTAGATACCCTCTGAGTTACAGACACGTCCTCTGCTCAGATTTTTCAGAATAAAATATCTACAAGAAAAACAAACTGTTTTTGCTAGTATTGGCCACCCATCAATGGATAACTTCCATGGGTAATTTTACTAACAAAGTCTTCCCCTTGATTCTGTCTTACCCAGGACAAAACACCCGCTTCTGGGAGGAGGGAAAGGAAAGAGGAAAAGATGGTGAAGGGCAAAGAAAACCCATCCTGCCACTTGTTAATTAATATCCCTCAGGCACCAAGTACAGTGATAAGTTAATAATCACGAATTTGGGCATTGGTACATGGACCTCACCCCTTTCCAACAAACATGACTAAGGGCAATTTTATCACCAGAGATCTGAACCAAGTTTGGGCCTGTGAAAATCCTGGTCTCCGCCAACAGAGAAAATGTCAGAGAGGGCTCTTTTTAACATTGTTGTTGTTGTTGTTAGGTGCCATTGAGTTGGTTCCGACTCACAGCAACACGATGTACAACAGAACACTGCCCAGTCCTGTGCCATCCTCACAACCATTGCTGTGTTTGAGTCCGCTGTTGCAGCCACTGTGTCAGTTCACCTGCTTGAGCGTCTTCCTCTCTTTGGCTGACCCTTCACTTTACCAAGCATGATGTCCTTCTCCAGAGACGAGTCCCTTCCGATAACATGCCCGAAGTACAGAAGACAAAGTCTTGCCATCCTCACTTCCAAGGAGAATTCTGACTGTACTTCTTCAAAGACAGTTTGGTTCGTTCTTCTCACAGTCCATGGTATATTCAGTATTCTTTGCCAATATCGTAATTCAAAGGCACCAATTCTTCAGTCTTCCTTAGTCACCATCCAACTTTCATATGCATATGAGACAACTGAAAATACCATGGCTTGGGTCAGGCGCACCTTAGTCCTCAAAGTGACACCTTTGCTTTTTAACACTGTAAAGAGGTCTTTTGCAGCAGATTTTCCCAATGCACTATGTCGTTTATTTCTTGACTGCTGCTTCCATGGGCGTTGATTTTAACGTTAAAAGACACAAATACAATTGTACCACCCACAGGCCCACTGAGCCCTCCGACACTCCATTCTTCCCGGCCTCCTCTTCCTGCCACAATCGTGCCTCCAAAGATCATCCCCTGGGCGATATGGGTTGGCACCTCAATGTACTTAGCAAGATGCTTTTTTAATAATTGATTTAGTCACTGTTTTTTTTGTCAGAGACGAATTTTTTTCTTTGTGCCTCATGGTGTCTTTAGCCCATTGAAAGCATTTCTGACACATTTCCTTTTGTAGTTTTTAAAAAGAAGTAATTATATAATGGCCGACTTCTTTTGGTTACATAGGAAATCAGCATCTCAGTAGCTTCTACAGACATGCTTAATAAAAAAAACCATCAGAAAGGCAAAAGAGAACCCTATCATTATTTTCTGGTTTCCTCCTTAATTATAGACGATCGTTCTGAAGGAGGGGGACAGCTTCTGTGACAAAAGTTGTCTAGCATTTAATGCAACAATTTAGAACCAGACTGAATGGACCAACGTTATGTCAACCTGCAGATGCTCAACAAAAACTGCTTAAGGGGTGCCTGGACGGAATTGGAAGCTAATTCAGCCTTTTCTTCTTTCTCTTCACTCAGAAAATAGGATTTTCTTTTCCTCGCTTCAGTCAGATTAAGGTAGGGCTATCTCAAAGACTCCTTTGAAAGCATGCTACATTCCAAAATTTTTGCTCTTTTTTTTCCTATGTAACACAAATATTACCACTGCCATAAAAACCACTGACATTCTCCGGCTTTCATACTCCTCCGTCTCCTGCAATCCTATTTCCAGAAAATGAATTCCGAAGTTCTCTTTTGCCGCCCTTGCTCCCAAACTAACCTACAGCCCTAAGTCAGAAAAACGTGCTCATGTGCCTGATGTAGATGTGACACAGACACACAGAAGCACTCCAGACACACACACACACACACACACACACACACAGGGTCAAGTCAAACACCCCCAAATCCAGACCAAAACTACCGCTGTCTAGCAAAGCCACAGAATGCCACATGGAAGCAAGACATCAGATGTTTCCCTTTCTTTCTATTCAAGGTGTTCATTTGCCTGTCTGTGCCCACAATGCAAAGCTGAGGGGAAACTGGTAATGACGCCTTCAGGAGACCAACGTCAGTCCCACCAATATCCTTTGAGGGATGTACTGACCTTTTACCCTGTAAATGTTCTCCTTCTGTGTATTCAGTGCTGCCCAGTAATGCCCTGCAGGCTCTGTGACGGAGTGGAAAGGGTCTGAAACAGGAGTCAGGAGAAGGTAATCCCATCCCTGTTGTCACCTACATGACTTGTAAATGCGTCTTTCTGCGTTCTAATTTTACCTGTAAAACAAGAGGACAGATACCTTCCTTATCTACCTCACAATGCTGTTTGAGAATCATATAAGATAATGTCAGTAAGAACACTTTCAAAATTATAAAGTGTGCAGCAAATTCTCCACAGTTTTCCACGGAATTAACCCCAATAATGTGGATCTACTTTGCTACTGTTCTACGTTCGTTGTTCAGGTAGCACCATCGTTTCTTTCTCTCCCTGTGACAGCTGTTAAACCGAGCTGAGATTCTACCAAAGTCTCCACATCTTCAAGACCATGTACTCTTCAGCGGCAGTCTATACTTCTCCAAAAAGGCAAGACGGTGAACGTACCTCGACGGGGTGGGCCTGGGGGCATTACCTTAATATGTTCCTCCCCAACCTCTAACATCGCACAGATGCGAATATCTAAGATATGAGGCAGGCATTCACTTTTCTCTTGGTAAATTATCCTTTTGTATAAAACATCGATAAATGTTTTTAATTATTTTATAAATTTCATTTAAAAATTCAAACAGTAGAGAAAGATATAAAGTCTCCCTCCTTCCGAAAGTCTCCGACTCTGCTATCCCTACCCAACCTATCCTCCTATACCTTCAGGGTAACCACTGCTAACAGCTTCATGCATTATGCATAGTCTGAATAGTTTTAACACACACAGGATAGCTGTACACATACTGCTCTGCAAGTCAGTTTTTTTTTTTTATGTTAGACAGCTTTCCGTATAAATGTGTGTGTGTGTGTGTGTGTGTGTGTGTGTGTGCATCTATTTATTTATAAAACCAGTTGCTATAAAGTCAATTCTGACTTGTGGCATCCCCATTGGTGTCAGGGTAGAACTGTGCTCCATGGGGTTTTCGGTGGTTGATTTTTCAGAAGTAGATTGCCAGGCTTTTCTTCCTAGGTGCATCTTGGTGGACTTGAACTGCTTTGCTTTTCATTAGCAACCGAACACATTAACCGTTTGTACTACCCAGGGACTATATATATACATATTTTAATAGCTGTAAACCGTTGTCTTGACATACCATAATAAATACAGACTGCCAACTTTTGATGGACATTTATGCTATTTCTTAGTGTCCGTGTGTTTATTTTTGCTACTATTAGAAAGGAGAAAAGGACATACTGTACACATAACTTTGCACATTTATGTGAGTTTTATCTATGAGATAAATTTATAAAAATAGAATTGGTAAGTCAAAGGAAGTAGGCATTTTAAATTTTTATAGATATGGCCAAATTTATCTTCAAAAGCTTGTACCAATTTGTTCTCTCACAAATAGTAGTGTGCATGGGTATCTGTTTACATATATTTTAGCCAGCTGAGAGGATTATCAAACTATGTAATCTTTGCCATTCCAATGGGGTAAAAATGCTGATCTGTCCATTTATTTGGGGTATCTTTCATTACCAGTAAACCTGAATCTCTTTTCATTTCTTCATTAGACAGAGTCATTCTTTTTATGTGACCACTCTTTTTATGTCCTATGCCCACTTTTCTCTATATTTTTGGACTCTTTCTTTTCTGTTTACAACAGCTCTTTAAGAATCATGGGAAATGAATCTTTTTGTTACAGTTTTGCCATTATTTTTCTCCAGGCTGTCTTTAGCCTTTTGACTTCCATTACAGTATGATTTCCAAGTAGAATTTTTATTTTTATATAGGGAAATCTGTCTATCCTATATGGTTCTAGGTTTTATATCATGCTTAGAAGGACCATACCCATTTCAAGATCATTTCTAAAATTCACAGAAGTTTTATACTAGTGTTGTTTTAATAGATCCATGTTTTTACATTTAAACATTTTATCCTTCTGGAATTTATTTTAGTATAAGAAAGAAAGCAGGCATGAACCTTTACCAGGTGGAACATGTACTCTTACCAGGAAACCACACTAAATTTAAATACCACAAAATGTATGCTGCACATATACCCCATATTGAGGTGAGGGCTCTGCTACACACTGAGACCTCCCGGGCCGCCCTGGCCTGCGTGAGCCCTTTATTTTGTGTACATGATTACCTTGAAGTGTGCACAGCATACTGATTCAGGTCTCAGTTTCTCTGCTGGTATAAGACCTAGTGAATGCAATGATATTGGTTATCTTGGTACCTCTTTATTAGGTTATTTTCCTAATTCAAGGATTCTAACCTCTTTTGTGCTGTGGGCATCTTTGGCAGAATAATATTTTTATTTTTTTTATTAACGTGCTTTAGATGAAGGTTTACAGGACAAACCAGCTTCTCACTAACCTGTTAGTACACACACTGTTTCGTGACGCTGGTTACCGACCCCAGGACATGTCAACACGCTCCCTTCTCGACCTTAGGTTCCCTATTACCAGCTTTCCTGGCCCCTCCTGCCCTCCAGTCCCTGCTCCCAGGCCAGTGTGCCTCTTTAGTCTCCTTTTGTTTTATGGGCCTGTCCAATCCTCCGCCAAAGGGTGAACCTCAGAGGAGAACAGTATTTTTAATGTACATAAGATTACAAAGGAGGTGCTGGGTGGCACAAGCAGTTAAGCGCTCTACTACTAGCCAAGAGGATGATGGTTCAAACTCACCCAGAAGTGCCTTGAAGACAAACCTGGCAATCTGCTTCCAAAAGGTCACAACCTCAAAAACCTTATGGACCAGTTCTACTCTGCACGCACAGGGTGGCCATGAGTCGGAACTGACTCAGCGGCAACTGACAACAGCAACAACAGGGTTACAGAAGAAACAAATCACAGGTAGTGACCAACTTGCAGGGAACCCTGATAGGGCAGTGATAAAGCGCTCAGCTACTTATGATGGAGTTGTTGGAACGGAGCCCCAGGTAAAAAAAAAAAAACAAAAAAACCATTGCCGTCAAGTTGATTCTGACTCATAGCAACCCTATAGGACAGAGTAGAACTACCCCATAGGGTTTCCAAGGCTATAAATCCTTATGGAAGTGGACTGCCACATCTTTCTCCCGTGGAGCGGCTGGTGGGTTTGAACAACTCCGTCATAAGTCAGTTCTGACGTAAATCAACTACCTCTTTTCTAGTTTTCATTATTATTGCTTTTTATTATTAGTAGCTCTATAAATCTGTTCTTTGAACATCTGTGAGTGAACATCTGAGAATGACAACATCAGCAAATGTCGTGCGCAACACTGAATGTAGTACATATTACTAACGATAGCATGAACAACATCAACAAAAGAACAGACAGTCCGAAGTGTGGTTCGTCATAACTCAAATACATCATAAGTTGGGAACTACCTGCACTTTAAAATACAGTTCTATCCACAGACCCTTTGGTACACGGACCCCAGATTCCTTAGAAGTTCCTTCTCCTGACATTCCAGATACACAGCTTCTCGAAGGCAAACGCAAACCCTTTCCAATGAACAGACTTTCTCTGCTGCTGCCAGCTGATCTCTCTGAATCTCGAGTTCCATCCGCCTCAGGACCTCCTCTGCAACTATAGACGCACACTTACTCCACATCAAATGAACCACTGCCAAGTCCCTAGGAGGTGGACTGAGTTAGAGAAAGTGAACTTACAAAACAATACCAGTTGCTGTTGAGTCGACTCTGATTAATGGCAACCCCATGTGTGTCAGAGTAGAACTGTGCTCCATAGGATTGTTCGATGGCTGATTTTCAGAAGTAGGTCACCCAGCATTTCTCCTGAGGCACCTCTGGGTGAACTTGAACCTCCAACCTTCTGGTAAGCAGCCAAGCACACCAAACATTTGCACCACACAGGGACTGCCAGGTGAAACAATACCACCTTCTTTTGTTATCTTTTGTTTCCATCCTTACGCTCATTCTCTCCCAAACCTATGCCAGTATCTCTTGCTGTATTGTTTTTCCTACAAGAATGTGTTAGTTATCTAGTGCTGCTATAACAATAATACCACAAGTAGATGGCTTTAACAAAGAGAAATTTATTTTCTCACCGTGTAGGAGGTTAGAAGTCCAGATTCAGGGAGCTGGCTCTAGAGGAAGGCTTTCTCTCTCTGTCGGTTCTTCAGCATCTGTCTCCATCTGTTCAGTCACCCAATTTCTCTATGTTACATCCATGTATTACAGTTCTGTTATACATACGCAAAAAAGAGCCTAGTCATATGTCTTTGTATCTACCATGAATATGATTATTTTATTAGATCCTAAATGAATGTATCCTTTCCCATGTCACCATATTGGAAGTCCTCCTGATTCTTGCCTTGAGAAATGAGTTGACATCAGAAGATCATCTATAATGAACTATCAACTGGGAGCATTTTGAGATCAAGAGAAGTAGAAAGTGGATTTGTGTGATGAGAGAAACCTTTGTGAATGAGGTGTGAATTGAGCTGGGCCCCACACAAAGGGAAAATCTCACCTCCAGACACCACCAGGAAATATGGAAAGTGATTCCATCTGGTTTATCTGTGATGTGTAATATTATTGGATCATTGGCCTTTGGCTTTGCTCAAAGCCAGCTCTAACATCTGGATTAGAGATGTCAGAAGCCGCAAGAGCATCACCATACTGAGAATTCTATAGCTCATGTGAGAGTCTAAAGCCCATTTCACCTTTGACTTCAAAGGCCAAAAGAAAATCAATAAACAACGCTTTGACTCTTTGGTGGCTAGAGGATACATAAGTCCCCAAAATTTTGTCTTTCTCTCTTACCAACTCTATGTTGAAAGAATATCTGAAAGGTAAGAACTATGAAAAAAAAAAAAAAAAGCTGAATTCCTTGACAAAAGCAAATGACATTAAAAAGAAATTCGACTCTTCTCTTAGATGGGCCACTTGGACTGTAAACACACAGACACAAAAAGAATTTTAACCTCTAAGTCACAAAATTTTCACACAACTGGAACATTAAAAACAGATTATAGACATGAAAAAACAGTATTTTAAAATTTTAAAGGCCAGTCAAGTAAAGGTATAATTATCATCAACAACAATAATACTTTTCTTCCCTGAACCTAGCTCAAAATCATAAAAATTTCAAGTTATGAACCTCAGAAATTTTATTTTAGACCTTTTTGTCTAACACAGAATTACTCGTTCCTGTAAGCTCAATAAAAGGCCAAGGAGAGACCATAAAGTTCATTGTTATGAATAAAGGTCATTGCTATGAATTGAATTATGTCCCCCAAAAATATATGTTGTAAATTCTAACCTCTATACCTGTAGTTAAAATCCCATTTGAGAACTGGTTGTCCTTGTTAGGTTAACGAGGCAAGATTAGTGTAGGGTGTATCTTGAGTCCATCTCTTTTGAGATATAAAAGAGATTAAACAAGCAAGAGAAACAGAGATGGGGAAAAGAGAGATGCCAAGCCACATGAAGATCACCCAGGAGCAGAAGCTCAGAAGAGACAAGGACCTTCCTCCAGAGCCGACAGAGGGAGTAGCCTTCCCCTAGAGCCAGCACCCTGAATTCCACTTCTAGCCTACTGAACTGTGAGAAAATAAATTTCTGTTTGTTACAGCCATCCACTTGTGGTATTTCTGAAATAGCAGCGCTAGATAACTAAGATAGTCATCAAGTCTAACTCTCTCCTACAGATGAGGAAATAGAGGATCAGAAAGGCTAAGCTAAATACACAAGGTCACTGTGAGTCAGCACAGAGCTGGGATAAAACACAGATCTACTAACACAGTGATCTCTCTAATGAACCCTTGCCACCTACCAGAAATAAATTTACAGTTACGCTGTCTATACACAAAACCCTGCTGGACTGGCTGTCTTCCACTTCTCCCTCAGAAGCTCCATCTAGCCTTCCCCACTTTGTTCTCTGCCCCAGGAGAATGACTTGTATGAACTACCTCAACTGTCTCCCTTACCCTCTGGCTTCCAGTTCTGTTTGGACAAAGGGAAGCCCCAGAAGGAGAATGAAGGGACAAAAAAGAGAGAGAGATCAGGATATTTATTCCCTGAGTTCCCTCAAATGTGGAGATTAGAGCTCCACGCAGCTTTGTTCATCTCCCTCTCTTCCCTTTGCAGACCTGACGGTGGTAACAATGACCAATTACTAGCTCCAGGTGCTGCATTATCCATTGTTTTTATATATTTTAGTCTGTCATATTATAGCAGCTTGCATGTTGCTATGACACTGGGAGCTATGACACTAGTATTTCAAATACCAGCAGGGTCACTCATGCTGGATAGGTTTCTGTGGAGCTTCCAGACTAAAGCAGACTAGGAAGATAGGCTTGTTGATCTACTTCTGAAAATTAGCCAACAAAAATCGTATGGATCACAACAGAATATTGTCCGATATAGTGCTGGAGGATGAGCCCCCTAGGTTGGAAGGCACTCAAAATACACAGTAGCCAAAAAGATGGACTCTCAAGTATACCAATGATTGCGAAGATAGAACAAGACTGGGTAACGTTTTGTTCATGGAGTCATTTGTACATGGCGTCATCCTGAGTAGGAGCTGACTCAACAGCAACTAGCAACAACAATTAACAATCCACACTCCCATAAGTGGTTCCTTTATTAAACTCTCCTAGCACTGTACTTTTGCTTAGGATATAGAAAGCTACAAGACAACGCAGCTCCACACTAACAATTTGAGATAGACAAATAATCTATAAAATTATAACTTTTCTTGAGCCCACCTGAGAACTGAGATCACAAGGCAACCAGGTAGACTGAATTGTGATGAGTGACAAGCCCCTATAAGGATAGATGGACACACAAACGACTTCTCTTTTGGGACAGCACAAAAGGAAGAGGCAGCTGACATAAATGTGGATAAGAAGAAAACAGCTAAAATTTTAACAAATTCTCAAAGGTCAGGTATGGGCTAGCAAGACTGTATGGAATCTCTGGAACCCCTTATGCAAGTGGAATCTACACCCACCTCCTAGTTCTTTTTCATGGACCTTCCCCAGGTGTCTTTGAGAAAGACTGGGGGCAGGACAGGAGACCAGCAAGTCCCTTTCAGTGGTGCAGACATTCTGGTTGTGAACATCTGCTGCTGTGGTGGTAAGAGCACAAAGTCTCGCCCACTTATCAGACTCTTCTTTTATATAAGGCAAAATTTTTAAGCTGCTAGAGGAAAAGCAGGAGACTCTCTCACTCTCAGGCCCTGGAACGATCCCTGTTTCTAGGAACGGAAGGAGGCAGAAGCTCTCTGCTATGCGGGAGAGGCAAGAAGCCCTCTCTGGCCCAGGATCTTGCACAGATACAAACAGCGGTCTCTTACAACTGGGTGTGGGGTGGAAAGTGTGCACAATACTAGAGCCCTTACAGATACAAGGTAGTTTAGCTGCAATGGGGAGAGGGGCAGGAATACTGAGAAAGGCCCACCACTAAATCCCAAGGACACAGGGTCTGCCTAACACTGAGAATGGACAAGAATCTTCCCTCCCGCCAGCACAAGCTTTGCACCAAATAATAAGCAACAGCAGTCTATTTCTGAGGGAGCAAGGACAAGAGTGTGAAAAGAGACCCTATCTGTGGTACAGATATGTTGTTGTTGTCGTTGTTGTATGCCATCAAGTTGATTCTGACTCATAGCAACCCTATAGGACAGAGTAGAACTGCTCCATAGGGTTTCCAAGGAGCAGCTGGTGAATTCAAACTGCCAACCCTTTGGTTAGCAGCCTGAGCTCTTAACCACTTCGCCACCAGGGCTCCTTACAGATGTGTTGAGCTTGTTAAAAGCTGAAGGTGGAGCATAGAGAAAAAAAATCCAGCACCCTAATCCCCATATTAAACACAAGTAGTACCACTGAAAGAGACTTGCTGGTTTCCTGTCCTGCTCCCAGTCTTTCTCAAGAACACCTGGTGAAGGTCCATGAAAAAGAACTAGTGAGTGGGTGTAGACTCCACTTGCATATGGGCTTCCAGGGATTCCATACAGTCTTACTAGCCCACATCAGACTGACCACTGAAAGAATTTGAAGTCTGTGGTTTACTGAAGGTAATTACATCAACAAATAAATTTAAACTAAGCTCATCTAAGAGACATGCCCATTTGAGGACATAAACATTATTTATTTCAGTAACTACTATTTTTCTACACATAATGTTTGACATTCAATAAAAAATTATGCTGTTGCCTAAACTGTGAGAAAATAAATTTGTTTGCTAAAGCCAAAAAAAAAAATTACGTTTTTGTTATTAGATTTTGTCCGGTTGGCTACTACTCATAGTGACTGCACCATCCTCACAATCGTTGCTACATTTGAGCCATTGTTGCAACCACTGTGTCAATCCATCTCACTGAGGTTCTTCCTCTTTTTTGCTGATCCTCTACTACCAAATATGATGTCCTGCAGGGACTGGTCCCTCCTAATAACATGTCCAAAGTATATAAGATGAAGTCTAGCCATCCTCACTTCTAAGACAGACTTGTTCATTCTTCTGGCAGTCCGTGGTATATTCAATATTCTTCACCAACACCATAATTCAAAGGCATCAATTCTTCTTCAGTCTTCCTTATTCATTGTCCAGCTTTGTTATGCATGTGAGGTGATTGAAAATACCATGGCTTGGGTCAGGCACACCTTAGTCCCCAAGGTGATGACACCTTTCTTTTTAACACTTTCAAGAAGTCTTTTGCAGCAGATTTGCCCAATGCAATACATCTTTTGATTTTTTGACTGCTGAGTCCATCTCTTTCCACAGATGTAGTCGATTTGATTCCTGTGTATTTCATTCAGTAAGATCCATGTGTATAGTTGTCATTCATGTTGTTGAAAAAAACGTATTTCCAATGAATAAGTTGTTGGTCTTGCAAAACTCAATCATGCTGTCCCTGATGTCATTCCTATTACCAAGACCATATTTTCCAACTACTGATTCTTCTTCTTTGTTTCCAGCTTGCACACTGCAATCAACAGTAATTATCAATGCATCTTGATCGCATGTTTAATAAATTTCAAACTGCAAAAGTTGGTAAAAATCTTCAATTTCTTCATCTTTGGCATTAGATTGGTGGGTAAATTTGAATAATTGTTGTATTAACTGATCTTCCTTGTAGGTGTATGTTTATTATCCTATCACTGACAGCGTTGTACTTCAGGATAGATCTTGAAATGTTCTTTTTGATGATGAATGTGATGCCCTTCTTCTTCAATTTGTCATCCCCAGCATAGTAGACCATACGATTGTTCGATTTATAATGGCCAATATCAGTCCATTTCAGCTCACTAACGCCTAGGATATCAGTCTTTATGTGGTCCATTTCATTTTTGACAACTTCCAATTTTCCTTGCTTTGTACTTTATACATTCCACATTCTGATTTCTAAAGGCTGTTTGCAGCTGTTTCTTCTCATTTTGAGTCATGCCACATCAGCAAATGAAGGTTCTGAAAGCTTTACTTCATCCACGTCAATAAGGTCAACTTTACTTTGAGTAGGCAGCTTTTCCCCAGTCATATATGAGTGCCCTCCAACCTGAGAAGCTTATCTTCCAGCACTATATCAAACAATGTTTTGCTGGCATCCATAAGGTTTTCATTGGCCTATCTTTTTCAGAAGTAGATTGCCAGGTTGTTCTTCCTAGTCTGTCTTTCTGGAAGCTCCACTGAAACCTGTCCACCATGGGTGACTCTGCTGGTAGCATAGCTGGTAGCATAGCTTACAGCATCACAGCAACACGCAAGCCACCACAGTATGACAAACTGACAGACAAGTGATGGTTCAAAAATTATAAGACACACAAAATAACACATCAGATAAAGTAAACCACTATCAAGAGATAAAGCAATCAGTAGAACAAGACTCAGAGATAACTGGATATTAACACTATCAGACAGGGTCATAAAAATAACTAGGATTAATATGTTAAACAATCTAGTGGAATAGATGAATAGCATGCATAAAGAGTTGGAAATTTCAGCAGAGCTATAAAACTGTAAAAAAAAGAGTCAAACAGAATAGATAGAATTAAAAATCATGATATGATGAGTTGAGTTTAGGATTTGTTGTTGCTGTAGTTACCTTCAGTAAACATGATATCTGAAATAAAGAATTCTTTCAATGGGACATATCTTAGAAAGGAGTAATTAAATTTAAAGATAAGTCAAAATAAATTATCCAACTTGAAACAGAATACATTTTTAAAAAAATAGAACAGAACAGAGCATTAAAGAACTGTGGTAAAATATCAAAGCCTAACATATACGTAATTGAAACTACAGGAGGAAAAGAGGGAAAGAATGGGGCAGAAAAAATATTTGAAGAGATGATGGCAGATAATTTTCCATAATTAATGAAACACAGCACACCAGATCAAAGAAGTTCAGAGAAACACAAGCAGGATAAATGCAAGCACACAAACATAACACACATACACACCTAAATACATCATATTTAAAATGCTAAAACCAAAGATAAAGAGGAAATCTTGAAGGCAGCTGGAGAAAAAAGAAAAATAGCATACAGAGATACAAAGAATTGCAGCAGTCCTCTCATCAGAAGGCGTCTCTGAGTAGTACGAACACTTGGCCACTAACCAAAAGATGGGCAGTTCAAGTCCACCCAGAGGCACATTGGAAGAAAAACCTGGCGATCCACTTCTGAAAAATCAGCCATTGAAAACGCTATGGAGTACAGCTCTACTCGGACACACATCAATCAGAGTCGACTAGATGGCCACTGGTTTAGTGTTCATTAGAAATATGCAAGGCAGAAGACAGTACATAATATCTTCAAAATGCTGAAAGAAAAAAAGGTCAACATAGAATTCTATACCCAGTTAAAATATCTGTCAAAAATGAGGGTAAAGTAAAAAAAAAAAAAAATTTTTTTTTTAACAAAGAAAAGCTGGAGAATCCACTGCCAGCAGACCTGCACTAAAAGAAAAGTTAAAGGAAATTCTGGAGGCAAAGGAGGATGATAAAAGATGGAAAATTGGATTCATACAAAGAAATGAACAGCAATGAAAATGGTAAATGTTAGAGTAAATATAAAAGGGTTATTTTTTCTTATTTTTAATCTCTTTAAAAGAAATTTGACTGACTAAAACAAAACAATGACAACGTATTGTGGAGTTTATAGCTTATGTAGAAGTAAAATGTGTGACAAAAATAGCACAAAGGATGGAAAAGAGAAAAAAGTATGCTGTTGTAAGGCTCTTATACTATACAGGAAATGGTATTATGCTATTTAAAAGAAGATTGTTGAAGAACACCAAAGACACAAGGAAAGTATTAGCACAAGAGACAGAAAGGGCCACATAAACCAGAGACTTCATCAGCCTGAGACCAGAAGAACTAGATGGTGCCCGGCTACCACCAATGACCGCCCTG
>NW_004444045.1:958041-984674 GCF_000243295.1 Trichechus manatus latirostris
CATAAACCAGAGACTTCATCAGCCTGAGACCAGAAGAACTAGATGGTGCCCGGCTACCACCAATGACCGCCCTGACAGGGAACACAACAAAGAGTCCCTGGTGGAGCAGGAGAAAGAAGGGGTGCAGAACTCAAATTCTAGTAAAAAGACCAGACTTAATTGTCTGACTGAGACTGCAGGAACCCCAGAAATCTTGGCCCCCGGACTCCCTGTCAACCCAGAACTAAAACCATTCCTGAGGCCAACTCTTCAGACAAAGATTAGACTGGACTATGGGACATAAAATGATACTTGTGAAGAGTGTGCTTCTTAGCTCAAGTAGCTACATAAGAGTAAATGGGCAGCTTCTGTCCGTAGGTGAGATGAGAAGGCAGAGAGGGTCAGGAGCTGGTTGAATGGACACAGGAAATCAGGGGTGGAAAAGAGGAGTGTGCTGTCGTAGTACAGGGAGAGCAATTAGGGTCACATAGCAACGTATGTATAAATTTTTGTATAAGAGACTAACTCGAATTGTAAACTTTCACTTAAACTATAACAATAAAAAAGAAAAAAAAAAAAAGATTGTGATCAGATATATTTTGTAAGCCATACATCAATTAAATAATAAACAAGCAGTGTAACTAATAATTCAATAGTGGAATCGTAAAAACCATCTAAATAATCCAAAATAAGGCAGAAAAAGAGAAATAAAAGGAAACCAAAACAGAGGCAAATTTAAAAAAAAAAAAACTAGCAAGATAGCAGATTAAATTCAACTATATGAATAATTACATTAATTATCAATGGTCTAACTGCCCCATTCAAAGGCAGAGATTGTCAAATTGGAAAAATAGCAACAAAAAATAGCACCTAACAACATACGTACCTAACAACAGAGCTTCACAATACATGAGGCAAAAAATGAGAAATAACTAAACACAAAACTTAAAATTGAAGTTGGAGAATGCAACATTCCTCTATCAGTAACTGATGGAATACATGTGCTATTATGCTGTCTAGGAGAAATCCACTTTAAATATAGAGACAAAGACAGGTTAAAAGTACAAGGATAAATATATCTATACATACATACCATGGAAACACGCCTTAAAAAGAAAGCTGGATCAGACAAGATAGGCTTCAAAACAATGAATATTACCATATGTGAAGAAGGACATTGAATAATAAAGGAGTCAATCCACCAAGAAGACATAAAAATTCTGTAAGTATACACCCAACAGCAGAGTTTCATAATACATGAGACAAAAAACTGGTAGACCTCAAATGGGAAACAGCTAAATCCACAATTTAAAATTGAAGTTGGAGACTGCAACATTCCTCCGTCAGTAACTGATAGAACAAGAGTACAGAAAATTAGTAAGGATACAGAAAATCTGAACAATCTGTAAACTAACTTGACCTGATTGACATTTATATAACATTCCACCTGACAACAGCAGGGTACACGTTCCTTTCAAGTGTACATACAATAGTCACCAAAAGAGACTTTATTCTTGCTCATAAAAAAAAACCTCAACAAATTTAAAAGAATTGAAATAAATACAAAGTATGTTCTAAAATCACAATGGAATTCAACTAGAAATCAATAACAAACAGATATCTAGAAAATCCGCAAATATTTGAAAATTAAAGAACACACTTAAATAAGAAAATCACAAGGGTGATTAGAAAATATTTTGTATTGAATGAAAACGAAAACACAATATATCAAAATTAATGGATGCAAGTCAAGTAGTGTTTACCAGGAAATTTATAGCATTAAATGGTTATATTAGAAAAGAAGAAAGGTCTTAAATCAATGATCTAAGCGTCCACATTAAATAACCAGAAAAAGAAAAGCAAATTACATTCAAAGCAAGCAGAAGGAAGGAAATAATAAAGATAAGAGCAGAAATCAATTAAGTAGAAGAGACAAAATTAAACCATCTCTCTGTGATCCTAAGGATAATAGAGTATGGTTGAAAGGTAACATTTGTTTACTTGCTAAGTAATTGAAAGTGTGAAGGTGAAATAACAGCAACACCATTTGTAAAATGTCAGCCAATTTACAGAGTATTTCCATACAGATACGCCTTTTTGACCTCACAGTAATCCTATGAGGTAAAGTAGTAGAGTAATCTTCATCAAGATCCCCAGTCTACAGATGAGGTATCCACAATGAGTGACTCGCCAGAGACTGAGCCAAGGTATAATTTCAGATCTCCTGATTCCAAATTCAATTATCTTTCCATGCTCCTTTCCTGACTGCTGAAGCTTCGTATTCCTGCCTTCTGGGTGAACCCAGGAGTAAAGTAAATCAGAAGCAAAGTCCAAAATGTTTAGCCATGGCTGAGTTATTTAAACACCAGAAATTTTTCATGATACTTGAAAAAAATATTTGTTCATACACTTCAAAGATGACAACTCAGACTCTTCATAAGCATTCCTTGGCTGAAAATTGGTTATTTATAGCATTCTTCACCTAACGGAAAGACCTTTTCAAGGGACTTCCCCCTTTGGGGCCTAATAAATCCCAAACTGTCTCTCTAAGAATCATCATAGTTGGAAAGTAATTTGGATGAACCATCTCCTCCATTTTAGATCTGTGGTCACCCAATCTTTCCTTAAACACGGCCAGGACTCTGATCTTATTTCAGAAGTTAATTGATGTCAAAATAGCAATACAATGTAATTTTGGAAAGCAGTAATAATTAGAAAATCTCTCCTATTTCATATATTCAATCCAAACCTACCTGCCTACATCTTATGCCTATAATGCTAATACAGGAGTGTTTTAATGAAAATAATCATTCAGATCTATTTATTCTGAAAATTGCAGCACCATAATCAGGATGTCCTTTCCAGTGGAAGCAACGGCAGGTAATTCGTTTGTGCTAATAGCCACTGAACTGAGTAGCATTCTGGCCAAGTGAACAGTTGATTTTATCCATATAATTACATAGCTTCTAGACAGTACTATGGAGGATTCAAAACCAGTTTCCATGCCTCAATACTTGTTCTTTTGGATATGCAGAGACGAATGGGACAAATATTTACTGAGTTTATATTAGGATTTAGGCATGGAACTAGTCATGTAATTCTTGCCATGATCGTTTTGCTGTTGTTGGCTGCTGTCAAGGTGGCCCTGACTCATCACAACTCCGTGCACACCTGAATGAAATGCTGCCCAGTCCTGCACCACCCGCAAAATTGACTGCAGATCAGCCTGTCGTGATCCATACGGTTTTCATTGGCTGATGTTCAGAAGTAGATCACCAGGCCTTTCTTCTGAGTCTGTCTTTTTCTGGTAGTGCCACTAAAACCTTTTCAACATCAAAAAAAAAAAAAAAAATCAAACCCACTGCAGTCGAGGTGATTCCAACTGATACTGACACTATAGGACAAAGGAATCTTTATGGGAGCAATCTTTAAGCGTAATCTTTACAGAGTACTCTTTAAGGCTGTAATCTTTACTGGAGCAGACTGCCACATCTTTCTCCCTCGGAGCCGCTGGTGGGTTCCGATGGCCAAACTTTAGGTTAGCACGAACGCTTAACCACTGCGCCACTAGGGCTCCTTTCAACATCACAGTAACCACAAAACACCACTGATAAACTAGTGCCGGCTGCACTGGTCAGGAATCAAACTGGGTTTCCTGCATGCAAGACGAGAATTCTTCCCTTGAACCACCTCTGCCCCCAAGAATCCTTTGCCCAGATATTATCGCTCTGCATTTATGGACAAAGCAATGAAGGTTCAAAGAGGCTAATAACTTGTCTGAGGCTTCAGAGTTTATAAATCAAAACTCAGGGCTTTGAACACATCTCCTAAATCCAAAGCAGATAACCTCCTTACTCCGTGTATTGATTCACCAAAAGCTGAACCCAAGCTAGGCAGCAACGAAAAACAGCAAACTTATGAAGTCTGTCCATTCTTTGCCCCCTACCCCTCCACACCCCATCCAGCACTCTCTTGTGGACCATAGCTACCCAAGGTCCCCAAACCCCGTTGGTCAGGGTCTGCCTTTCCCAGACTTGCTCTTTGCTGCAGACTGAGCCCTCACCTTGGTCTCTCCCCGTCTGTCTCACTTCTCCAAGGCCCAGTTTGCTAACCTCCAAACACTGAATTCATACTAAAGTTTGGATCACTTGCTCCAGATACTTCCGGGAGGGATAGCATTTTAAAATAGAATTCCAAGAAAGGTCACTGTGACAGAGTGAGGGATACTGAGTACAGTAAGACAGTTCACCCATATAATTTAATACACAGTGATCTGATCTGACCACACTGGGAATCCAAACCAAGGTCGTTTTCCATAAAAACATTCCCATGATTTCATGTTTGTTACCTGAAACTGCTTGTGCTCCTACAAGGTGAACAAAGGTTGCATTAGACACTGCCAGTACCTCGATGGCACAGCTCATGTCTTATCCGTTTTTATATTCCTTGTACCTAACACAATTCCTGGCACATCACAGGGACTCAATGACTATTTGTTAAGTGAATGAAGAAGAGAAGGAACAGAACAACATGGAACTGAAAAGATAGGTCAATGTCACTGGCTCCAACTCAATCAGCTCAGCTAATTTATCTCTCTGGCCACTGTCCTAAGGAAGCAGTGACACCAGCCGTAACAAAAACATTCATTGCCTTGTCTCCTTCACAGAAAAACAGTCTGAATAAACAGACTAGGAACTCTGATAATATGGAGACCTCATTCCAATGAGGGAGACAATCCAACACTATCTAAATGCTCAGGGATTCTGAACATTCAGAATTTAAGAAAAAGTCCATCTAGATTTCTTGGGTCATTAAATCCTCTAGGTCATGTCCTTTCTTCATTATTTCATCCCAGCTTTGGGGGATTTTGAACCCTACTCTGTGTCACCTATATGAATAGCTCTGCAAACCCAGGAGCCACATGAAATTCTATCTCTGTAGTTTTTTCAATTAATCTCTCTAGCTTTCTTATCTCAACCTTGAGGTTCCTCCCACCCCAAATC
Organism: Trichechus manatus latirostris; assembly: GCF_000243295.1. Taxonomy (NCBI): domain Eukaryota; kingdom Metazoa; phylum Chordata; class Mammalia; order Sirenia; family Trichechidae; genus Trichechus; species Trichechus manatus. Next base: position 963,024 of record NW_004444045.1, read on the forward strand.
TCTCTGGATTTATAGTCCGCTCTCCATTGTGCACCTTGCAATGTCTTCTTCTTTTTGTCTTTTTCTGAGTTTAATCAACTCTTTTTCAGTTATCCTTGTTTTTTGTCTGTTTCTGCTTTCAGGTTTTGAAATTCAGATTTACAGTGGTTTTATATTCTCAAATACTTATTTCGGTATATTTAATTCTTTTTGGAGGATAGACCTACAGTTTTCCTCGGCTTCATGACTGTTTTTCAGGAAGAGAATTTTTTTCTTCAGTTGACTTGTGTGTAAATTCATTTCCCGTTTTTCCACAATATTTCTCTGTAAACATTACTTGCTTTTTGTTCACTTTTATGAGATTGGGGTATTTTAGAATATTCCTAGTTTAACTCCTTTTCTTACAGCCTAGAAAAGTCCAAACACTTTCGTAGTATCTTTCATCTGTTTGCTTGTTTGTTTTGGTGGGGAAGAGGGGTTGTGAGGCTTCCAGTTTTTCACTTCTCTTTTGTCTTTTTCCCTTTTTCTTCCTTTCTCTTCCACCACCTAGTTACCAAAGGATGCTTCTTCATTCCCTGTTCCGTTTTTCTCCCCCAGAAGCTCTTACTCCAGACGAGTGTTCCTTTAAATTGTGATTGTCAGGTGGTCCCCTTTAAACTGAGCCTCTCCCTTTAAATTTCATATCTGGTTTGTTTCGTTCTGTTTTGTTTTTAATGACGTCTGGGTGTTTAACACATGAGTACTTTGAAATCCCTTCTTTGCTGTCATGCTCTTACATGCCCGGTTATTTTTTTAGTATTTTCAGATTAGGGTAGATTTAGTCTTTCTGGTGGTCGATCCCACATACCTTGGGGCCCTTCACTAGTGTCCCCCCTCTGTCCTCTCCAAGTTGTTCTTGGTCTGCCTTTGCTCACCACAAAAGCCCATGGGGTGAGAAGGGAGCGTGCGGTGCCATAACACTGTTATATGTTGGTTTTTCTTTTTTTGCTCATGGTTATTCTAGTTTCAGCATTCTCTGACTTGAATATTAAGAAGCGGTTTTCATAGAATTTTCATAGATGTAAAGGTATTTTGTGTCATCTGGGGAGATTTGGGGAGGTTGTTTACAACACTGCTGTCATTGTCTACAGCTACCCAGAGTCCTCTTTTTTCTTAATTAAAGTATAATAAAACCAAAAACAACCAAACCTGTTGCTGTTGAGTCGATTCCGACTCATCGCGACCCTATGGAACAGGGTAGAATTGCCCCATAGAGTTTCCAAGGAGTGCCTGGTGGATTTGAACGGCCAAGCTTTTGGTTAGCAGCTGTAGCACTTAACCACTGCACCACCAGGGTTTCAAACGTGCGCATATCATAGGTGTATGGCTTGATAGATTTTTGCAAACTGAACACACTCGTTTATCCAGCCCCAAGACCATTGCATTGGACAAACGTGCTGCAAAAGATCTCTTAAAGGTGTTAAAAAGCAAAAATGTCACCTTGAAGACTAAGGTGCACCTGACCCAAGCCATGGTGTTTTCAGTCGCCTCGTATGCATGGGAAAGCTGGAAGACCGAAGAACTGATTCCTTTGCATTGTGGTGTTGGTGAAGAATATTGAATATACCATGGACTGCCAAAAGAATGAACAAATCTGCCTTGGAAGAAGTACAACCAGAATGCCCCTTAGAAGCAATGATGGTGAGACTACATCTCACATACTTTGAACATGTTATCAAGAGGGACCAGTCCATGGAGAAGGACATCATGCTTGGTAAAGTAGAGGGTCAATGAAAAAGAGGAAGACCCTCAATGAAATGGATTGACACCGTGGCTGCAACAATGGGCTCAAGCATAACAACGATCTGAAGATTGTGCAGGACTGGGCATTGTTTTGCTCTGTTGTACATGGGATCGCTATGAGTCGGAACCAGTCCGACGTCACCTAACAACAAGACCAAGAAAAAGAATATTACTAGTGCCACCGAACATCCTCTGTGCTCCTTTCCAGTTACTACCTCCCAAGAGTAACCACCGCACAAATTAGTTTGCCTGTTTATGTACGTTATAGAAGTGAAATCATATGGTATGTTCTCATATATGTCTGATCTCTTTCACTCAGCATCACGTTTGTGATATTCACCCATGGGGCATAGTTATCCTCATTGCTGAATACTATTCCTGTCAAGCCAAGTTCCACGGCCACCTGAGCTCACGCAGGCACTGGTTAGGATAATGCTGTATTCACATGGAGAAGAGACAGATAACAGTCAGTTCTGTATGTGAGTGTGGGTCCCCCTCAGTGGGTCTCACTCCACAGCCAACAGAGGGCTGGTAGTCCGCATGCACCCCTCTTCTGTGCTGCAGGTGAAAGACCTTGTTACCTCCCCACGGGGAACAGATACAGCAGTGGGTTGGCTAGGTGCCATGTGATATACACACTTAAGGAATAAACAGTACAAAGATGGTTTGCTGTGTACTCAGAACAGAGAAAGAATTTTCCTGATAAGGAAGAAGAAGAAGAAACTGGGACAGCGGGAGGCTCTGTGCCCAGCCTCCATTATCAGGGAATGTTCCAGGCCCAAGTTTCTGATTAAGTTGTCCGGGTCAGGGTCAGAAAGTCGTGTGAGACACTACTTTCCCAAAAATACCATTTGTGAATATGCTGTAATTAGCTTATCCACTCTATGATTTTTGAGGCATTTTCAAGGTTTTGATTAATTTGAACAATGTTGTCATGAACATTCTTGTATATGCCTTTTGTTGAGTATATACCTAGGAGTAGAATGTCTTCCTCATAAACCAGAAATGTACAAAAATTCCTGTTGCTGCACATCCTCTCAAAATTTGGTATTGTTTATCTTTTTATCTGAGTTGCTGTGGTGGTATTTAGTGATACCTCATTGTGGTTGGACACCTATTCATTTTTTATTGGCCATCTGGTTTTCCTCTTCTGGAAAGTCTCTTTTGACCATTCTTCTTTTGCAAACACTTCATTTTAGAGGAAGGAGATCCTTTACCTGGTGACTAGTGATTTCACCATGTTTACAAAACGAATTAGTCATAGACCCAGAACAACAACACTAGATTCTCCAGGCTTTTACTACCACCAAAATAAGGAGTTTGGGATAAATCCCGTTAGTATTTGGTATGAGTCAGAATCAATTCGATGGCAACGGGTATAGTACTTGGAAGTCATTTTAAATTTTTGAGCTGGTGAATGAGGAAGACTAAACTAAAGATGGTGAGTAGAATAGATTATAGAAAAGTAAGATAAACCAGTTGAAAGACAAATAGTACACAAGTGGTTACAAACAGTAAGAGACACAGACTGAAAAGTCAGAAAGAAATTGGAAAGGAAAATTTGACAGGAATGAAAGATTTCTCTAATCTTGTGTTTAATCCCCAGAGAAGAGAAGAATAGTGATAATGTAGACAAATTAGGTAAACGAGAAAAACGGGCTATTTTGGAAAAGAAAAGCACGAGTTTGGTCTTAAATCCAATGACGTTGACATGTCAGCAGTATGTCCAAGATAAAGCACCTAACAGACAACTGAAAAAGAAGAATTTTAGTTCAAGGGATGCCAAGCTAGAGATCTGTGAATCATCTATTAAAAAAAAATGGCATGGGAGTAGAGATAATGTAGCCAAAGAAGAACACAGAATCAAGAAAAGAAATGCCACTGCTATTTAGTGGGTGGAGAGAAGAAAATAACTCAAGAAAGAAGTCAGACAAGAGGGGGCTAAATTCACAAGCGGAGAGCTAAAGGAGAATTAGAATACTAATACGTAATTAGTATTACGGCATGAGCACCAAAGAATGAAAATGTAAAGCATTAGATCAACACAAAAACCTTAGAAAGGCAAAATAGTATAAGATCTAGGAGAGGAGAAAAGCCTGTTGGATATGGCAAATATGTTGTCAGTGGTGACAGGAGAGAGTAGTTTTAGCAGAGTTCTAGAGATGAAAATTATAAGACATTCAGAAGTGAGTTGATAATTAGACAGTACAGCTTGCAATATATTAATAGAACACTACTAGTGGGTTCAACTGTGAAAAGCAGAGAAGAATTAGGTCAGAAATATGAAAAGGCAGAGAGTCAAGTGAAAATGTTTCAAGATGGAGGTGATGTGTGCTTAATTTAGGCAGACAGAAAGAAGCCAAAGAGAGAAATTCACTAATAATACTGGAAAGCAAAGGAATAATTACAGACGTAAGAATCTATAGGGTAAGATGGTTTGGACTATTCCTGTGAGGAGAACAGTAAGGGATTAAGGATCTCTGGATCACAGGGAGGCGGGTGTTCCTGAAAACCCTCCTTCTTCAGTACAATCTAAAGATGCTGGATAAAATAAAGCAAATATTCTCTAAAATTGTAAGGGAGTTTGCAAGAAAGTAAAGAAAATTCCCAAATGACAGAAACACGAAGGAGCTGAAAACCAGAGAAGAAGCTCTCAGGTGGACCTCACTCTGCAGGTCAGGGAAGGAGAGGTGGACATTGTTGTTACTGGAACACTAGGGGTTTGGGTATTGTTCGTGTGGGAATTAGAATTGGAAAGCTAGAACCCTTTAAAGCCCCACCCTCTTGAAAGAGTAAATTAGGGAAAAAAACAAACCAACCAGCAGCACAGGAGGACATCAAGAAAATTGTCTCAGGCTTGGTTAGTCGTGGGTGGAAAAAATATTCTCCCCTAGAAATTCATATACCTGTGTCTGAGCCACACTTAAATTTTTTTTTTTTTTTTGGTTTGAATTTATACAAGCCACATGACATGGTAACTCTCAATCCAAGAAATCAATGCAAAAATTCGCTCCATAAGACATGTAGAACAAAATTCAAATTCACAAATACATAAATAAGACCAGGTTGGCTGATCTGTCAAAGACTAGAGAAACCTCAAGAGTATGGCCCCTGGTCACCCTTTTAACCCAGTACTGAACTCACTCCTGAGGTTCACTTTTTAGCCAAAGATTAGACACGTCCAAAGGGCCGACAATAACACACATGAGGGATGTGCTTCATAGTTCAATCATGTATGTGAGATTAATTGGCACACCAGTCCAAAAGCAAAGACAAGAAGGCAGGAAGGCACAGGAAAACTGTATGAATGGAAACAGGGAACCTGGGATGGAGAAAAGGAGAGTGTTGACATATCGTGGGGTTGGCAACCAATGTCAAAAACCAATTTGTATATTAATTGTTTAACGAGAAACTAATTTGCTCTGTAAACTTGCACCTAAATCACAATTTAAAAAAAAAAAAAAAAATTGGCTCCAAGTTGTTAATACCCCAGAATGCTTAGAAGATAATGAAAAACAACTCTGAAAAGCTATGTCCCCAATCCAGGCCACATAGGAGTCCCACAGATAAAGTGCTAATGAAGATTAACTCGGAGCTCAATAACTGTAAAGACATGAGCAATTTTTATAAATATACTACGAATTTATCCACCATGAGGACAATAAACAGCAGAATTACACCTTCAATAAATTCAGATAATTAAATAATATGAATGAAATCACAAAATAATTATGTTTAAAATTATTAAAGACATAAATGAAGATATGAAAAAAATAAAAGCAGTTGTCGCTGTTAGGTGCCCTCAAGTTGGTTCTGACTCATAGCTACCTTATGTACAACAGAACAAAACACTGCCCAGTCCTGTGCCATCCTCACAATTGTTGCTATATGTGAGCCCATTGTTGCAGCCACTGTGTCAATCCATCTTACTGAGGATCTTTCTCTTTTTCACTGACCCTCTACTTTTCCAAGCATGATGTTCTTCTCCAGGGATTGGTCCTTCCTAATAACATGTCCAAAATACATGAGATGAAGTCTAACCCTCCTCACTTCCAAGGAACACTCTGACTGCACTTCTTCCAAGACAGATTTGTTCATTCTTTTGGCAGTCCATGGTATATTCAGTATTCTTCACCAACACCATAATTCAAAGGCATCATTTCTTCTTCGGTCTTCCTTATTCATTGAATAAAAGCACTACACTATTTTTAAAAATTAGAAGACAAAAAGTTCAGAAAGATGATACATGGAAAATAAGCAAGTAAAATTTCTAGGAAGGAATATATATATATATATATCCATTGAAATCATAAAATTCAGTGAATGCATTAAAGAGCAGAATCAATATAGGAATAGAGAATTGGTGAACTCAAAGATAGATGTGAGGAAATTGTAGTCAACATGAATCTCAAGGAGACAAAAAGAGATAGAACATATCAGGAAGAAGTTAAGAGAGAGCTTGGAATAAGAAGGAATATCATACATCTAAAAAGGAGTTCCAGAAGGAGATTCAGCCAAAGGAAAGAAGGAGATTTTTTTTTTTTTTTTTTTTTTTTTTGAGGACCCAAGTGAATCTAGGAAGCTTGATTTTTAGTTGTTGACATAACTGGTACATGTTGTCATACTGGTATACTAACTCTTCTCTTCTGATTATTCCAATCCCCATTTTTCTCTTTCTTCTCTAAAATTCTTTAGTAATTACAGTCCTTATCTCACAATGTATGACCTGATTATATACTGTCTTGTCTACAGTGAGGAAGGTTTCATACATGTTAATCATATCTCCTTAACTAAACCACAGGATTCCAAGAGAGTTTATGTCTTATATTCTTTTGAATTTCCCACAGTGCTTTGTATTACTTAAAGTACAGAGAAAAGAAATTGAATTAAAGATAAAAATTCAAAGTTAAAGCCTTCAATCTATAGTATTTTATTTTAATAAAGGCACATTCATTTATCTTTTTTCTAATCTTTTTTCTAGACAAAACATACCCAATTCAAGAACACTCACATTTCAACCAAGCATGGCTGAGCAAGACTTCAACTTCAACTTTATCTTTAGCTAAATATTCCTTTAAGTATTCATGCTTTTAGCATGCATCCAACAAGTTTGAATGCTGAGCATATTTTGTAAATCAAGCTATAAATAACTATAATAAATGTCATATGTAAATTGATCTATTTTCAAGGTTTCTGAGTACAACAGAGATCTGAATAATTTTTTGAATGGCTGACAAATACTTTTTCTGTTTTTGTATTTGGATATCTCCCAAACAACTGAGTAAATTTTCCTAAAACTACATCTACAATTCTCTGTTAGGTTAAAAATGGACATGGGAATATTCACTTCTTAAAAAAAAAGTAATTAACGAGGTAGTCAGCAGCAATGGAAATGAAGGGCTTGAACTAGATACGTTATTCCTACATTCCAATGACATAATAAAGAATGCATAAGGTAACATAAAAGAATAACCAGTGGATCATATGCAAAGATCCACAATTCATAGTGGCACATCAGTGCTGTCCATTTCAGCATAAAATTCATTGTTAGGACATCAAGTTGAGGGCATCTCAAAGCAGTAATCTATACTTTCTTCCTAATTGCTATAAGGACTTAATGAGAGTGAGTCAAAGCTTTACAAGGTTTCTGCACCTTTAAAATAATTGGATCTCTTCATAACACTGCTATATTCTTTATATCATGTAAAGATTAATTTCTGAGCAGGGATAATATGTCATTGTTGCTGTTAGGTACCATTGAGTCGGTCCTGACTCATAGCAACCCTGAGTCAATTCATTTTGTTGAAAGTCTTCCTCTTTTTCGATGGCCCTCTACTTTAGCATGATGTCCTTCACCAGGGACTGATCCCTCCTGATAACATGTCCAAAGTATGTGAAACATAGTCTCGCCATCCTTGTGAAACGTAGTCTCGCCATCCTTCCTTCTAAGGAGCATTCTGATTGTACCTCTTCCAAGACTGTTCATTCTTTTGGCAGTCCATGGTATATTCAATATTCTTTGCTAACACCACAATTCAAAGGCATCAATTCTTCTTTGGTCTTCCTTATTCATTGTAAAGCTTTCCCATGCATTTGAGGCAATTGAAGACACCATGGCTTGGGTCAGGCGCACCTTAGTCTTCAAGGTGACATCTTTGCTTTTCAACCTTTAAAGAGGTCTTTTGCAGCAGATTTGCCCAATGCAATGTGTCTTTTGATTTCTTGACTGCTGCTTCCATGGGTAATGATTGTGGATCCAAGTAGAATGAAATCCTTGACAAGTTCAATCTTTTCTCCATTTATTATTATGTTGCTTATTGATCCAGTTGTGAGGATTTTTGTTTTCTTTATGTTGAGGTGTAATCCATACTGAAGCCTGTGGTTTTTGATCTTCATCTCGTCTTCGGTCATTAGTGTTCAACGCGTCAAATCTATTCTTGAGATGGTCTCTAAATTCAGGTGGGATATGCTCAAGTTTGTACTTTGGCTCTTGTGGACTTGTTCTAATTTTCTTCAGTTTCAACTTGAACTTGCATATGAGTAACTGATGGCGTGTTCCACAGTTGTCCCCTGGCCTTGTTCTGACTAATGATATTGAGCTTTTCCATTGTCTCTTTCCACACTTGTAGTCAATTTGATTCCTCTGTATTAAATCTGGTGAGGTCCATGTGTATAATCACTGTTTATGTTGGTGAAAAAGGTATTTTGTAATGAAGAAGTCATTGGTATTGCAAAATGCTGTCATGCGATCTCCGGCATCATTTCTATCACCAAGGCCGTATTTTCCAACTACCGATTCTTCTTTGTCTCCAACTTTTGCATTCCAATCACTAGTAATTATCAACACATCCTGATTGCATGTTTGATCAATTTCAGACTGCAGAAGCTGGTTAAAATCTTCAATCTCTTGATCTTTGGCTGTAGTGGTGGGTGTATAAATTTGAATAATAGTCGTATTAACTGGTCTTCCTTGTAGGCATATGGATGTTATCCTATCACTGACAGCACTGTATTTCAGGATAGATCTTGAAATGTTCTTTTTGACTACGAATGCAGTGCCATTTCTCTTCAAGTTGTCATTCCCGGCATAGTAGACCAGATGATTGTCCGATTCAAAATGGCCAATACCAGTCCATTTCAGCTCACTAATGCCTAGGATATCAATGTTTATGTATTCCCTTTCATTTTTGACGATTTCCAATTTTCCTAGATTCATATTTGTACATTCCACATTCCGATTATTAATGGATGTTTGCAGCTGTTTCTTCTCATTTTGAGTCGTGCCACATCAGCAAATGAAGATCTTAAAGGCTTGACTCCAACCACATCATTAAAGCAACTCTGCTTTGAGGAGACAGCTCTTCCCCAGTTGTATTCTGAGTGCCTTCCAACCTGCGGGTCTCATCTTTCCACACGATATCAGACAATGTTCCGCTGCTATTCATAAGGCTTTCACTGGCTAATTCTTTTCAGAAGTAGACTGCCAGGTCCTACTTCCTAGTCTGTCTTAGTCTGGAAGCTCAGCTGAAACCTGTCCACTATGGATGACCCTGTTGGTATTTGAATACTAGTGGCATGGCTTCCAGCATCACAGCAACATGCAAGTACCCACAGTACAACAAACTGACAGACCCGTGTGTGAGGGATAATATACTGTCTAAGAAAGAAATTGACCTTAAGAAATTAATAGATAAGAAGATAAAAACCAGCAAACTTAGAGACAGAAAAACACAGAAAGATTTCCTCTCAGTACCTGCCCCTCCATTAAACACTACAGAGAGAGAGAGAGATGATTCAAGGCAAGAGAAAGAGATTGTCAAAGTCAAAGGGTGGAAATAACAAAGCAGTCTCAGCTGACTGGTTTACCTGTTCCAGTAGTTTGCTCTTCAGGAAACACAGCTAGAAATATGAGATCAAGTCCTTTGCTGATCTTAGTAGTTATTTTTCTTCACTTAAAGGCATTCATTTTTCTGGGAAGAGCAGTTTACTTTGATAGGAGTTTTGGTGAATATTAAAAAGCAAAGATGTCACCTTGAGGACTAAGGTGCACCTGACCCAAGCCATGGTATTTTCAGTCACCTCATACGCATGTAAAAGCTGAACAATGAGTAAGGAAGACCAAAGAAGAACTGATGCATTTAAATTATGGTGTTGGCAAAGAACATTGGCTATACCATGGACTGCCAGAAGAACAAATAAAATCTGTCTTGGCAGAAGTACGGCCAGAATGCTCATTAGCAGCGAGGATAGTGAGACTTCATCTCACATACTTTGGACATGTTATCAGGAGGGACCAGTCCCTGGAGTAGGACATCATGCTTGGTAAAGTAGAGGGTCAGTGAAAAAGAGGAAGACCTCAATGAGATGGATTGACACAGTGGCTACAACAATGGGCTCAAACATAGCAATGACTGTGAGGATGGCAGAGGACTGGGCGGTGTTCCATTCTGTTATACGTAGGGTGGCTGAGTCGAAACCAACTGGATGGCACCTAAGAACAAGAGTTTCAGCCTACCATGTTATATTGACCCCACCAGTTGTCCTGGCCAGAAGCTAGAATAAAATTCTAAATTCTAAATGAGGTCTATATATATTACACTCCTGTAACGTCAATTACACCAAAATGCTCAGCTATCCAAGCACTCAGCTCATGAAGCAGCCCAGCTCACCTGTAGGGGAAGAGGTAAACATGCAAATCAGGCAGTTCATGTGAAATCAGTTTGTTCCCTGGCCTGTGTTTATCTAAAATAGGCTACCAATTAAGTAAGAATTTTTAGCCGTAAAACCTTCCAAGTAGAGTCCAACTCCTGAGTAACAGCCAAGGGTCCCTCACTAAAACTCCCCTTGGGGATCTCTGGGACTTAATTCCATCAGAGATTAATTCAGTGTTCTCCATCTGTTCACCATTTCATTTGTTAAATGCCCAAACTTCTAACTCAAAAGAGGAAATTTAATTAAGTAGAGGAAGCAGAGGGACCTTAAACAAGTCAGTCTGGGGGAGCGGGACCCTGAGCACACAATGGGAAGAGGAGCCTTAGTCTCTCTTGTTTCCCTCACAGGAAAGTGAGAATTAAGTGTTCTGAGGTTCCTGGGAAAAAAGGTTTATACATGCATTCTATTTTGAAAGCATTCTCCTTTGAAAACCAAATCCCAGAAATAACACTTCAGAAGCCAGAAGAAATTACAGGATGTCTCCTGGTTCTGTCAAGTCCTGGAGACACTGAGGGAATGTTTTTTTCAGAGCTACCCTAGGGACATCAGTGGAGCTTCTTATTCTAAGAAACCTAAGTATGCCCCATATATGCAAACTGTCTAGTGAGCTTAACACTTCTCTGTTAAGCCTAGACCCTCAAAGGTACTTGAGAAAAGAATCCATATTTTACAATAAATTATCCCTGGATCAAACCTGCTTTTTCTAATCTTATCATTAAAAAAAAAAAAAAATCAAGCATTGCATTCATAGTATCACAATACAGAGCAGTCCCCAAAGAGAAGGCTCCTCTTCTGACTTCTTGACTATTAGCATAACATTCCACTTCCATCATTTTGAAATTTGGGGGGAAGGGGAGTCTCCACATGAAAAGATAACAGTAATTTCTTCAGCACTTCGCCTGTGGAAACCCTTCCCCAAGAATATCCTCTTTAATGCATTGTTCTCAGACTTGCTGGATTAAAGTGTGCAAGAAGAAAGGAAGGAAGGGAGGGAGGGAGAGAGAAAGAGATAGAGAAGGAAGGAAGGAGAGAGAGAGATGAAGAGGGGGAGAGGGAGAGGAAGGGAAGGAGGGAGGAGGAAAGAGCTGAGAAGTGGAAGAAACCCTAAAAGTCATCTAGTCCAACTCTATAGTCATCTAGTCCCAGAGAGAGGCCCAGCATCTCATGGTTTGAGCTAGAATCACCAGCACCTGGAATTCAGACTCAGGTCATCCACTGATTTACAGACCAGAGTTCTTTCTATGTACCATACTCCTCACCCCTGTAGGACTAAAGAATGTAAGGACACAGGTGATGGACTAATTGGGGGACTCAGAGTTACATGCTACCACTCAATTTGATGATACAGCTAGATCCCTGCATATATGTCACAAAGACCAAACTAAACCAAACCCCCTGCCGTCGAGTCAATTCCAAATCATAGCAACCCTATAGGACAGAATAGAACTGCCCCATAGGCTTCCCAAGGCTGTAAATCTTTACGGAAGCAGACTGCTACATCTTTTTCCCACGGAGTGGCCTGTGGGTTTGAGCTGCGGAGTGGCTGGTGGGTTTGAACCGCGGACCTATCGGTTATAGAGGCATATAAAACACTCAACCAGATGCAAAAGCCAGCCAATCCCACGTTAACAGAGGTGTGGCCTGTCTGAATGTGAGAGACTGCCAAAAGGAAAAAAGACTCTGTGTTGACTGCACAACCGGGTCATGTTTCATTGTTGGTCAAATTGCTAATTTTTCACCCAAAAATCCGAAACAGCACTGTAGATTTTAAGTCTTTATCACATTAGGAGATGCATATCTAAATGATATGGTGTCCAATAAGACTTAAAGTGTACTCCTAGGGACATACTCCAGGCTAGCCCAATTCTCATCAAAAGTGGGCTTGGGAGAAATAACATTTGTAGAAATTGCCTCAAGGAGAAGCCGTCCACCGCTTGCTCAGTTAGTGAAGCCATCAGAGAGCTAGCTGTCTAGGCTACCCTGAAGGATGCTAAAAGAAACGGTCCTGTGAATACTTCTTGCCTGTAAAGCAAGAATATCATGGAGGATGTTATCCAGCCGATCATATAATACCCACATTTTATGTGGAACCCCTAGAGAAATTTTCCTCAGATCTCAGTACAAGACAAGCCCTGAATCCCCTGGGAAGAAAATACATGTTTTTTTTTTTTTATAGACACAGTGACTATTGTTGCTCCTTTTAGTTATTTATCCCTTTGCCTGGGCTCCCAGGAGGCACACATTCAACTGCAACGCCTAGGCAGTCCTTGAACAGGATCCATGGCGTGTATTTAGTGTTATTTTTTTTTCTACCCTCATTTTCTGTGGCGCAACGGTTAAGTGCTCGTTTGCTAACCTGAAAGTCAGCGAACAACAGCCACTCTCATTCTCTCTTCATTTAGATTTCACCCTTCAGTTTTTATCCTCTTGTACAATTTCTGCAGGGTATAAAAAAATACAACCCCAGGAAGGACAGTAAATGTTGACTGCCTATGATTTATGCAGGTCAGTAGACGACATCACCATATGAGAAAATGTCCTGGGAGAGAAAGTCTACAATGGTGCCTCATGAGTCTAGTACCAGGAACCACACCCCTTGGACTCTCAGTGAATTGTTGAGTTTCACCAAATGACTACCCTTCACCTTGCCTGGCTCCTCAGGATGCCCTTAGAGCCCAGGGCCGGGAAGAAGAAGTAATGGATATAGTTCTGAGGCAATCTCACCTCTTTACAAAAGAGAATTGGTAAATGATTAAGTAAATATGATTCAATGTTTATACTTCTGCAAGATTTATTTCATATACAATTTTAGAATCATAAAAAGATAGTTCTTTTTCTTAACCCATTTTTTGTGAAATATAGTAAACATAAAACCAAAAAAAAAATCCAAATCCATTGCTGTCAAGTCAATTCTGACTCATAGCAACCCTATAGGACAGAGTAGAGCCGACCCATAGAGTTTCCAAGGAGCAACTGATGGATTCGAACTGCTGACCTTTTGGTTAGCAGCCAAGCTCTCAACCACTGGGCCACCAGGGCTCCATATAGTGAATATAACTATAACTTAATCCCTACCTTAACTTGGGTTGCCCTGAAAGCAGAGCTTGAGACAAAGCTCCTGTGTGAGCACTTTACTTCCAGGGAGAAGTTATGGGTGACCATGCCAGCAAAGCCGGCAAGGAGAGAGAGCCATTACAAATATACATTATCAAGTCGGCCTCCACTGTAGACAATTGGCTTCTCAGTCCTAAAGGGTTATCTGAGAAGCCATATGAAATATATTTTAGAACTGCCGGGAGAGAAAGAAAAGGGGAAACGTGTATCTACCAGTTCCCAAATCCCACGGGACCAATGTTCACCCCACTGTGTGTTAATAACCCCAGGCCGCGCATGTGTGGGTTTCCACGGTGCTCTGGGCTGCTGCTTCACAAGAGTGTGAGTGGGAGGCTAGAGACAGTGGTGATGGGCCAGAGGCATCTGCCTGCGGCCGGTCAGACGCCTCCCAGAAAGGACGGCCCCTAGTGTCTTGTTATACTCCTGGGACTTATTAATAACATGTAAACATGATGAACATAATCACCGTCACTGAATTGTACATGTAAAAATGTCGAATTGGCAAATATTTGGTTATATATATTTTTAGCACAATAAAACAATTTTAAAAAACTATACTTTTTTTCTGATCTGTCTATAATACTTTGAAGCTTGAGAGAGAAAAGAAGAAAAAAAGTAACTCCTTTAAGAGAATAAAAATAGTCTGTGCCCAGAGCATTGGCCAGATTAGAAATCAACTACTGATTTTGAAATGGCAAACAATTTGTTAACTATATATCAACTACAATGCAAAAAGTAAATTAAAAAAAAAAAAGAAGACACCAGTAGACTTTTAGACTTCACCAAAAAAAAAAAATACTAAAGTAGTCATTAGCACTAGGGAACAGCTGAAAGAGAAACATCCCATTGTATTTTGATATAAGTATTAAACGAAATTGATGAATAACATCACTGCAGGTATGACAATGAGTCAGGTGACAAAGAGACAGATATGAGGAACCCACCTCACTGCCAACCTCAATTCTCTGTACTCTCTACCTTCTGACTGAACGCCAAGCTGAAGGAAGCAAACAGCAGCTGTCTGAATGGAAAATTAGTTCTCATACATCCAAAGAATATTCAGGAACTTTGGCAGCCTGAGATTATCAGAACATAAGATTAGACTCTTTTGCTATTGTTATTAGAATTTGCAGCCAAGACAGTTAACTCCAGTAACAGAAGGTAGTTGCAAGAACAAGCAAGAAGCTGTGAATAAGGCTTCAGGCTTTCTTACATCTTGAATAAGTGAGTGACAGTTCAACATTTCTCCTTAGAGAAAAATACATTTTAAAATATGTTCTTAAAATATATAATACAAAATTAAGGTAGTGAAAATAAACAATTTTAATGTAATGAGAAATTTATCACAATATTTGGATTTAAATCCAAATTTTTTATTAATCATTTATAACCAAAACAAAACCCTTTGCCTTCTAGTTGATTCCAACTCGTAGTTACCCTATAGGACAGAGCAGAACTGCCCCATCGGGTTTCAAGGCTGTAATCATTATGAGAGCAGACTGCCACGTTTTTTTCTCCCAGAGCAGGTGGTGGGTTTGAACCACCGAACTTTCGATTAGCAGCCCATCATTTAACCACTACCACCAGGGCTCCTTTAATCATTTATAAGTACTCAATACATTTTTATAGGAAAAACATTTATTGTTGCTGTTAGATGCCAACTCATAGCGACCCCATGTACAACGGAACAAAATACTGCCTGGTACTGTGCCATCCTCACAATAGTTGCTATGTCTGAGCCCCTTGTTGCAGCTACTGTGTCAATCCATCTCTTCAGGGTGTTCCTCTTTTTCGATGTCCCTCTGATTTAAAACCAAAAGGTAAAGAGAGAAGAATGGAGATGGGGAGAAGGATGTTCTAAGAGTTCACAACCAATCACTGTCTTTTTTCTCTATGAAATTAGAAACAAAGCTGTTTTCTGAGAGTGAAAAAGTTGAAGACTCAAGGCCTTGAGGTAGGCTGAAATAACACTTGAGGGGATGGAGGACAAGTAACTGTGAAGAGCCCCAGGCTTCTCCATTCCAATACGGTTACAATTAAGGGTGCACTTGTTCTAAAACAAAGCAAAGTGGGGGAAATGGCAGCATGACAGCTTACAATTATGACTACAACAAACACTCAAGATTCCTCCTGGCATAGATTTCTTTGGAAAGATCAACTTGGAAATCTAGATTTACATTCCAGGTCTGCTGGTAACTGAGACATCGTGTGAGCTGATAAAGAAGATTATGGTGTGTGGTAGGCAGCTGCTAACATGGCCTTCAGTGGTCCCTACTCCTGGTATTCATTCTCTTGTGTAATCCCTTCCTGTCATGTGTGGGCTGGACCTAATGACTCACTTCTAACCAATAGGATACAGCAGAAGCAATAAGATGTCACTTCCAAAAGGAAGTTATAAAAGACTGTAACTTCTGCCTGATACATGCTACATCATGGATGAACCTTGAAATTCTGGTAGGAGCTCATTTTCTGTCCTTGTCTCTATCGTGTCCAAAGATAAGATGAAGAAAGAGGAACAGATGTAAAGGCAGCTAATATTTATTAACAGCCTATAATTTACCAGGTAGTATGCATATAACTAGAGCCCTGGTGGTACAGTGATTAAGAGCTTAACTGCTAACCAAGAGGTCGGCAGTTCAAATGTACCGGCCACTCCTTGGAAATCCTATGGGGCAGTTCTACTGTGTCCTGTAGGGTCACTATGGGTCAGAAGGGGCAAGCATATAACTTAAATTATCTCATTTATTCTTCTTCAAAACTCTGTGAAATGAGAATTCTCATGATCTTTTTAGAAGAGAGAAAGTTAAGATCTCATATGGTTACTGTGAAGATGAAATAACCAAATGTGTATAAAGCACCTAGCATATTACCTGGCAAATTATAGGTGCTAAATAAATGCTCCTCATTTTCTCTTCCTTCCCCTTACACAGAAACTTAGTCAGAAGGAGCATGAAGACATTGGAGGCTTACATACCACATCAGCAATGATTGCAGTACTAGAAGAGAGATCTGGAAGAATAAATGATGATTCAAGATTCATAATTAATCCTGACAGTCCAGAGTACTGGACCAAAACTACCAAGATGAAATGAGACACAGTTAATGTAAAGACCTACATTTGGGTTTGAATAATTAATCAAGTAAGCTAGGAGAAACTTGACTAGACAGTAACTCACATAAAATAGGTCTTGGTTGACCACAAGCTTAATATGAGCCAAAAGTGATACACGGATGCTAAAAAAAATAATTATCTTGTTCTTGGTCTTCAGCGATTTAAGAGTATACAAGAACAGTGATAGAAAAATAGAGGCATCTCAGGGCACTCTACACTGGTCAGATCATAACTGGAGAATCAGACAAGGTTTGGACTCCATACTTTAGGAGGAAATTGACAAACTATAGAGTTTGCCCAGATTTGAGTGACCAGGATGGTGAGGTATCTGGATCATGCTATCCAAGACACAATTGAAGAAATAGAGATACTCCCAACCAAACACTGAGCCACCCCATCCCCACTGCTCACCCATCCCCAATGTCTCCTCCACTAACTGAGCCCACAGTGCTCCCTGCAGCATACCACACACCCAGTGAGGCAGTATAGTGGGCTCTGAGAATCAGAGGACCAGGCTGCTAGTATCAAGTCCTCACTAACTAGGGTACAATCTTGAACAAACACCTTAACCTCTCTGGCCTCAGTTCCTTGATCTATAAGATAAGAAGGTTGGGCTAAGATCTCTACAGAGTCATTGAGCTGAAAACTGAAATGGTTCTGTGTTCAGAAATGGCCCAGACTCACATTGATAGTGCTGGTCACAAAGCCCCAAAGTCCACATGACAACACAGCCTGCAACTTCTATATCACCTATATCAGTGTTTCCCAAGGGTTTCCCATGGAGCATTGCTTTTGTGAGAATGGGCCCTGGAATGAAAGTCAGGCAGTGCTGCCCACTCTACACCTCTCGTAGAGATTCACAATGTACCTGTAAGGGATTAAATTGTGTCCCTGAATAGATATGTCGAACACTGAACCTCTGCACCAGTAAATGTGACCTTTTTTGGGAAAATGAAGATGTACTTTGTAGGTGTTATCAGTTAAGTTAATGAATTTATACTGGAGTAGGGCGCTGGTGACACTATGGTTAAGAGCTCAGCTGCTAACCAAAAGGTCGGCAGTTCAAATCCACCAGCTGCTCCTTCGAAACCGTATGGGGCAGTTCTACTCTGTCCTATAGGGTAGCTATGAGTCAGAATCAACTCAATGGCAGTGGATTTAGGGTGGGTCCTAATATAAATCCCTTCAGAGTGAGGTCTGACAAAAGAGGGTAGATATGGAAACAGACTCTCACACCAGAGAAGACAGCATGTCTTCTACAAGCCAGGGAACTCCAGGAAATGCCCAAGGCTACAGAAGCTGAAAGAGACAGGAAGGCTCTTCCCCTGTGGTGGTTGTGTGCCATAGAGTCAATTCCAACTCATAGTGACCCTATACAATGGAGTAGAACTGCCCCATAGGGTTTCTTGGGCTGCAATCTTTATGGAAGGAAATCACAGGATCTTTTCTCCCACGGAGCCACTTGGTGGGTTAGAACTGCTGACCGTTTGGTTAGCAGCCGAGTGTTTAACCATTGCACCACCACGGCTCCTTCATCTTTCCCTAGAGCCAGCAAGAAGAGAGCAAAGCCCTGTTGATGCCCTGAATGTAGACTGCTAGTCTCTAGAACGGTGAGAAAATAAATTTCTGGTCTCTAAAGCCACCCACTTACAGTATTTTGTTATGGCAGCTCCTTGACATACTAAGGATCCTGAAAAGTTTCACAGCCAAAAAAAACCAGTTTAACTATGTTCAGATTAACATTTTCCAAACTTACCATAAACCTTTGTTCTAAATATCTATAAGAGCCCCATTCTGTGAAACAATAACTTGGATTAATGATAGTTGGTTTATACCCTACTGGGCCTTCCTTTCTTCTTTACGAGCCCAAAGCATTGCCAGCAAAGAATAGCCACCATCAGACAACTATATACTTGAGTTTTGCATCTTTACAAAGAAAGTAAGCCTTTCATAGTCATCCCATCCACCACCAACAATTCTGGAGAAAGAGGGGCATCTACCCATTATAATTTCTACCACATTCACACACTAGAGTCAGGTTTCAGAATTCAGCATCAACTGACATACACAAGTTATTCTCAGGATTTTACCATTGAGTCAATTCCAACTCATAGCGACCGCATGTGTGTCAGAGTAGAACCGTGCTCCATGGAGTTTTCAATGGCTGGTTTTCAGAAGTAGATCACCAGGTCTTTCTTCCAAGGTGACTCTGGGTGGACTCAAACCTCCCACCTTTTGGTTAGCAGCTGAGTACACTAACCATTTGCACCACCCAGGGACTCCCCTCAGGGAGCAGGTCTCTAAAAATTAGTCATTTAAGAAGCTGTATCAAGACAAGGAAAATAACAGATTAAAAAAAAGAAGAAGAAACTATTTCCAAAAGTAATTTCTTGCATTTAAGAATTAAAAAAAAAAAAAATTAGCCAAAAGCCTGAGCTGTTAACTTGTGTAGTAGTTAGCATTTAAAGCAGAAAACAAGAATGACAGATATAAAGAAAATAATGTATGAAAAAAGGAGTTGAAAATCAGCAAAAAATCTGTTGTCCACTTTCACATGAAATTAATTGTAAGGGCAAACTCTAGGATATCCTACGGCAATAACCTACACAGTCTTCATAGCCTTTACAGCGACTTAATGAAGGCAAAGTTAAGTCTTAAAAGGTTTTGGTGCCATTAAAAGAGCAGCCCTTCACCAGTCTCCTACATAATGTTAACATGGTCTCTGCAGCACACAAAATTCAATTACTGAGAGACATGATAGATTGCCCCAGGGACCCACCTTGTATGGAAAATTGACAGGACCTCCATGTCTTTCCTCCGGTTGCTCTCTCATCTGAAATGTCCTCTCTTCTCCTCTCCATGCATGCCTATCCTGTTTATCTTTAAATCCAAACTCTAGCTCTATTTCTTTCTTTTGCTTGAAACATTCCTCAGTCTTTCCATAACTGTTTCATGTTTAAATTTCTAACATCCCAGTGTGTGCCTAGAAGCATACATTAGACCGGTATGAATGAGGGAAAGTTAGGAGGCCAGCTACATGAAGATGTATATGCTACAGAAATGTGGGGGAAATGTTGGATAGATTGGTAAAAAAACAAAAAAATCAACCCACTGCCATCAAGTCGATTCTGACTCATAGTGACCTTATAGGACAGAGTAGAACCGCCTCATAGGGTTTCTAAGGCTGTAAATCTTTACCAAGCCAACTGTCCCACATCTTTCTCCCTCAGAGTGGCTGGTGGGTTCGAACCACCGACCTTTCAGTTAGCAGCCAAACACTTTAACCACTGCACCATCAGGGCTCCTTATAGATGGGTAAAGTGGCATAAAATTAAAGGAGTCTTAAAAACCAACCAAATAATTTGGCTTGGTATATGTAATACAGTGATTTCCTTAAATGAAATATCATTCACTTATTCAGCCATTATTACTTAATTGCGAAGCTGGTGGGTCAGTTACCACTGTGGGCAACTGGAGCTTAATACCACTACAGGAGCTCTGGAAGCCAATCTAGAACAACCAGGGCAAGGGAGCTGGGTTATTTATCACCCATTGGTCATTGACTGAGGGCTGTTCCTGTGGGGACGTTGATTATCAAGCACTTCTGGCCTATGTGGCAAAGTGGCCTCTGAAAACCAGAGCAAAGAAATTCAAATGTTGGCAGTTAGTATCTAGGCAGACATGCACCAGTGTTGTCGGGGTGGGGGAATGTATATAGGTGGGACACTGACAGCATCTGCTACAGTTGTTTTGAAGAAAATACTCAGAATGCAGCATAGATAAAGAGTTGAAAATGATAAATAAATGTTAAAAAGACTTGGAAGATAGAAAGAAAATGTGCATATTCTATGATCCTGCAATTCCACTCCAAATGTATTAGCTAAAGAAACTCCTGCATACATACACTAGGAAATGTGTACAAGACTATGCATAACAGCATAGTTCATAACAGTAATAAAATGAATAAACAAATAACCCAAATATCTACCAAGAGTAGGATGGGTTAATAAGTTGGGATATATTCATGCAATGAAATTCTACAAAGCAATAAATTTGGTTACATACACCAGTATGGATATATCTCTCAAACACTATATTGAACCAAAAAAGCAAGTCACAGAAGAATATATACATTATGATTCCATTGATACAAAGTTTAAAGTCAGGAGTGAATAATAGTAGTAGTCTTTTATTATATAGTGCTTACTCTGTGCCACACACTAGTCTGAGCACTTTATACATGTTAACTCTTTAATCTGTATAACAGCTCCGTGAGGTAGGGACTCTTGTTATTCCCAGTTTATAGATGAACTGAAGCACAGACAGATTAAGTGACCTTCCCACAGTCACACAGTTAATGTCATATGTATAGCACAAAGAAAAGCAATAGAAATATTAACACAAAAACTATGTCACTGGTTATCTGGAAGCTTAAAGTGTGCTGGAAACATTTTCTTTATGTGTGTAATGGGTACACAAGAGTTCATTTCATTACTATCCTTTAAATTAAGTAGATATGGTACATATTCTCTTTTTATGCATAATATTTCATAATAAAAGAACTAAGAAGCACATTGCCATGAGAAAAGATTAAAAAGTGAAAGTGAGCTAGTTCCAGCAAAAGAAAGTTAATTAGAAAGAGAGAAACTTAAAAAAAAAACCTTAGAGTTCCAGCAAAATGGCGCTCTAGGCAGAAGCACCACGCCATCCCTCCACAGCAAAGATCCGAATGACTAAGCAAAACAGAGAATACAGTAATCCTGAAACCCTGAAACATCAAATGAAGAGATAAAGAACTCAGCCAAGCACCAAATGGAGTGAGAAAACTGACAGAGAACGGACAGCGAGGAGAGAGTCATGCAGAGGTCCCCTACCAGCTAACGCACCATGGATCCACCATCTTGGACTCCTATTGGAGACCAGCAAACAGGGGGTACGAGAAAGCAGCCTCA
>NW_004444045.1:992112-1004000 GCF_000243295.1 Trichechus manatus latirostris
AAAAAAAA
Source organism: Trichechus manatus latirostris (assembly GCF_000243295.1). Lineage (NCBI taxonomy): Eukaryota > Metazoa > Chordata > Mammalia > Sirenia > Trichechidae > Trichechus > Trichechus manatus. Next base: position 992,121 of record NW_004444045.1, read on the forward strand.
AAAAAAGGTTGAGAAGTTAGAGGGTTGATACGTTGTGGGATTGTTAACCAATGTCATAAGACAACATGTGTACTTCTGTTTCATGAGAAACTATTTGTTCCATAAGCCTTCACCTGAAATACAATTTAAAAAAAATAAAAATAGGAAATAAATTCCAGAAGAGCAAACAAACAAAAAAAAACCTTAAATAAAAGAGCCCTAGCAGCAATAAAGGAGCCCTGGTGGCACAGTGGTTAAAGCACTCGGCTGCGAACAAAAAGATGGTAGTTGGAACCCACGAGCCACTCCACAGAAGAAAGATGTGGCGGTCTGCTTCTGGGAAGATTACAGCCTGGGAAACCCTATGGGGCAGTTCTACTCTGTCCTACAGGGTCAGTATGAGTCGGAATCGACTTGACAGCAGTGGCTTTGGTTTTTTGTTTTTTTTAGCAACAATAAGGAAAGAAATCCTGTAAATTTACAAAAATCTTGTTAACTATGTTAAAGAAAAATCCCATTTTGACTGTTCAGTTCAATCTAGTATACTCACTCTAGCTTACAATTATAAAAGGTTCAGCTATAGAAGCCTATGAGAGAGAAACCAAAATGTTAGGTCATGCTTAGATGGCAGAGCTATGAGTGAGTTCCCCCACCTCTTACTTTTTAAGATCACAGACAGACTCTGGGAGTTAGAGACCTGATCTTGACTTGAGTATCCATAATTTACTGGTTGTGAAACTTCAGAAAATTTACTTAACCTCCCTGAGCCTTAGTTTTCTTACAAGTAAAATGAGGCTAATAATACCTCAGTAGTTTGTTTTGGGGTTTTAATGAATAATGTATAAGTAGTGGAGTGCCTAGCGGGTAGTAAACCCTCAATAAAAGTTAGCATTGTTATTGTTAGTGAACACTCGACCCTTTATTTGCCTGCCCCTCATCTCTCTCTCTCTCTCTTTTTTTTGGTGGGGCACCCTGTCTTGTTCTGGAGAAGTTAACCCACTCTTCTCTTGGTATGAGGATCATCCCCATGACTTTGGGTGGAGTTATATGCAAAACTGTGCCATCTTTTCTTTGACATCACTAGTTCCAAAAATCATACAAACCTAGAGGTTTCAGTCGCCATCTTTGGAATCACAAAAGTAGAGGCTACCTCGAAATGAAGTTAACTCAGAGGAAAACAATTGAAGTAAAGAGACACTAAGCCCTAAGACAACACTGAAGCATCTCTAGAGCCAGATCCACATTGAAACTTCTCTATCAAGTGAACCAAGAAATTCCTTTGCTCAAATCAATTTTAGTTAGGTTTATGTCACTTATAATCCAAAAATGCTGATTAGTAAATGAGCTAATCATAAAAAAAATCTACACCTGTTACCATCGAGTGACCCTATGGCACACAGTAGAACTGCCCCACAGGGTTTCCAAGGAGCGGCTGGTGGGTTCGAACTGTTGACCTTTTGGTTAGCAGCCAAGCTGTTAAACATCTAGAACAATGTAAATCAGCTAATATACTATTTCTTTTTCTCTACTTTCTAAATTTTCTAGTTAGCAGGTCATATTCTGCATTGTTTTAATGACTTATTTTCCCATTATATAAACTTTATCATTTTCCATTTTTAACCATGTAGATTATTTCAAAGTTCTTTTCACACTGTTCTGTAGGTTTATTACCTATGTGCATTTCATTCGTTTTCATGCTCACTCTTAAGTTTTGCCAGTATGCTTGCTGAATGCTTTGATTATCCAGTTTAGAACTTGACTTGCAGACAGCTTGGCTGAAACCTCATGAGATGCCCTGAGCCAGCATCCACCAGCTAGGTCTCTCCCAGGTTCCTGACCCTCAGACACCATGGGAGGTAATGAATGTTTTCCATCTGTAAGCTGCTACATTTGGGGGTAATTTGTTACACAGCAATAGATAATTAATGCAATCTTTTTTCATAAGTTTTGCCTCTAACCAATGGACACAATCGATTTTTTTTAATTAAGTCTTTTTTTTTAACTGTACTTTAGATGTAGGTTTACAGAGTAAACTAGCTTATCATTAAACAATTAATACACACGTTGTTTTGTGACATGGGTTGCCATCCCCACGATGTGTCAACACTCTCCCCTTTCGGATCTGTCTTCTTGTCCTTGCCCCTGGGCTGGTGTGAATGTTTAGTCTCGTTTTGTTTTATGGGCCTGGACATGATCCATTTTTAAGCTGAAAACTTTCTCTACATAAAGACTTCTTTCTTCTTTATTTCTTTGATTATGTTGTTGGGTTTTGGGGGGGTTGTTTTTTGTTTGTATTTTTGCTGTTTTTTCTCTTCAAAAACAGCTGTTATTCAAGGAATTTGGATCTCCAAGGCATGTTATCCAAATTTCAGCTTATCATTTTTAATCTATTACCCTTCCAAGCTATTTTTGAACCATTTCTCAAATTTATCCTTTACTCAGAATCAACTCGACAGCAATGAGTATATGAATTCAGTTTTCCATGGTTTCAAGTTCGCCATTTGCTGCCCCCAACCCAGTGGTATCTTTCAGCTGTTATATTTAACTTTATTAAAGTCTTTTCTTGTCCTAGGTTCTTAACATATTTTTTCATAAGAGCTCACTCTTGCTTCTCAGAGGAAATGTCCTTGTATATTTTTGAACAAATGGGGCAGATATTTCTAAAATTGTCCTCTGTTTTTTATAGTAAATCTATTTCAGACGCAGGCAAATTCCCTGAATCATCAGGGCAGAATAGCAGAGTCATTAAGATTCTGGCTTCTGGAATCATTTTGCCTGGATCCAAATTCTCGCTTTCTCATTTATTAGTTCTGTGACCTTGGATATGATTCTTAAACTCTCTGTGCTACCTGAAAAATAGGAGTAAAAGTAGTACCTGTCTCATTGAGTTTCCAACCTACAACATGCAAAGTGCTTCAAACCACTTCAGTACATAGTATGGGCTCAAAAAATGTTGGTAGTTAGTATCAGGACAATGGTCCGTTTAACTTCTGTGGCAGAATCTTTTCATACCACCCCACCCACCTTCGACTAGATTTTTCTCTGCTTACTTATTTTCTCACAGGCTTGGTATAGAAGGAAAATCAAAATGCAGAGCTCATCCTGAGCTCAGCAACACACTAGTGTGAGGCCTTCCCCTAATATTTAATAAAAGCTAAGGTTGGGTCTCTCCCAGCTTGAGACTAAGGTTTGGTGTTGTTTTTAGGTATCGTCAAAGTGATCTTCGACTCATACCGACCCTGTGTGACTCAGTGGCACCTAACAACAACAAGAAGTGATGTGTAGAATAAATTAACCCTTGGTGAAATAATATGTGCCATGAATATGGAGAAAAAACCTGTTCTAACTATCCAAACCCATTGCCATTGATTCCAACCCGTAGTGACCCTATAGGACAGAGTAGAACTGCCCCATAGCGTTTCCAAGGCTGTAATCTTTACAGAAGCAGACTGCTATGTCTTTCTCCCGTGGAGCGGCTGGTAGGTTTGAACCACTGGTGTTCCAGATGTACTACTTAGGATATTTAAATCATTTTATGGTCCTTTCTGGGGGGGAAAAATGGCCAAATGCAACATCAGTATAGAATAGATGCTCTTAGTACTCAACAGAGACAACTATAACTCTGAAACAGGATTAAAAAAAATTAATTCCTTCAGTAAAAACTATTTCTAAGATATAGTTCTGAAATTTTGGGTGCTAGTGACTCTGATTCTGTAGCAAGTGGGGAGAATATCACCTTATGCTGGAAAATTTTTTTTATTTTTAAGTTTAAATTTTTAAAATATTCATGCATGGTTATAACAGATGTTTATTAGATACAAATGTTTATTGGATATATTCTGTGTCAGCGGCCCCTACATTATTAATTGCCTCATCTATACTCCCATCAGCATCCCCACAAAATACCAGTACAGCTGCTATCGAGTAGTTCCTGTGTACTTCATAGTAGAACTGCACCATAGCGTTTTTTAAAGTTTGTGACCTTTTGGGAAGCAGATCTCCAGGTCTTTCTGACTGTATTGGAACCACCAGCATTTCAGTTAGCAACCAAGTGCTTAATCATTTGTACTACCCAGAGACTCCTCAAAATATCATTGCTGTTGTTAGGCGCCATTGAGTCAGTTCCAATCACAGCGACCTTATGTACAACAGAACAAAACACAGCCCAGTCCTGCACCTTCCTCACAATTGTTGTTATGTTTGAGCCTATTATTGCAGCCACTGTGTCAATCCATCTCGTCAAGGGTCTTCCCTCTTTTTCACTGACTCTCTACACAATACCAATACTCCCCCTCCTTTTAGTATTTCTTCCCCCGTTCCCTTCCTTCCAAGCCACTCTTAACCTCTCAGTATGACGCTGTGAGTTCAGAAGAGATGAAACATTCAGCACGTTTCCCAGTCTGTCTTCCACACCTGTCCCTCACTCACATCAGGGCTTTCTCAGAATCACCTACCAGGAAACGGTGACACATTCTGCCGGCAATGACAGGAAGGGAAGGGTTGCTATCAGACAGACAATAGAGACTGATGTATGTAAACTCCTTAGCAAAGTGCCTGACCCACGATATGCACTTAACTAACGTTGCTGTTCTTATTACTAGTCTTACTTCCGGACTAATGTTCTGACCAGTGGGGAAAACTCACCTCCTTCCGTCCTTTTGGCTCGTCTCTTAATGAGTGAAAACTCCCAGAGGACCTTTTTCAGACGAGAAGCTGTGGCAGAGCAGCTCAAAAGTAAAGGCAATGCAGCTGTGGATCAAACCAAGGGGACAGAAGGGAAGAAGGGTGACTTTGTACAAAAGAAGATGAGATCAACGACACAGCCTATCCCCTCTTTTCTCCCTGGCCTTTCTGCCTAAAAGAAAAAAAACAGTTTCTGTAATTGTCTAAAGTAGCTGAACTTTAATTCACTTAGGGACCCCAGTGTGCAATAAACTAAAAGAAAAGCAGACGAATAGTTCAAACTCAAATTTGGACCCCATCTAAACTTGCTGACAAACAGAGTCTGTCTCCAGATTTTCAAATCTCAGAAAATTTGCACCTCCCTTGGGATATTCAATAAATTAACTTTTCCATGCCAATTGCTGGTAGAAGACATTCTTGCCTGTCCTCCCAATTTTCACCAGAGTCAACCAGCAGGACCTAAGCTGGTCCCAGTGCCTAAGCATTTGGACTTCAGTAAACTAGGGAGCACTCAGGCACACAATGACAATCTTTCCCCTCAGATGGAGGAGACTGATAGCAATTACCACACCCTCTGTTACTTCGAACCTACCTAAACCTCCCAGATTTAGACTGGCTTAATTGTCAATGATTTCTTTTACCAGGAATATTTATTTGCCATTGCTGCATTAGAAGTCCCTGGTGGTGCAAATGGTTAACGCACTCAGCTACTAATCAAAAGGTTGGAGGTTCAGGTCCAATCAGAGATGCTTTGGAAGAAAGGTCTGGCGATCCAAGTCCAAAAAAATCAGAAAACCCTATAGAGCACAGTTTTACTCTGACACACATGAGGTCACCATAAGTCAGAATCAACTCGATGGCAACTGATTTTTTTATTGCTGCATAATAACCACCCCAAAACTCAGTGACTCAAAACAATAATCATTTATTAGCCCTCATGTGCCCGTGAGTCAGCTGGGGTTCAGCTGATCCAAGCTGGTCTGCTTCTCACTTTACTTCAGGCTGAGGCTGCTGGGGCAGCTGTGCCCCTTAAGTTTCCTTTCCTCTTCCTGGAACCAGTGGGCTAGCCTGGGCATATTTTTCTCATGGCGAAGGCACAGTCACCACGGCACAAGGCCCTTTTAAGCACCTACCTGTGGCTCACCAACTAATATCGCATTAGACAAAGTAAACCACATGGCCAAGCCCAATGTCAAGAGATGGGGAAATACATTCTGCCCTTAGAGGAACTGCAAAGTCTCATGGAAAGGGTGTGAATACAGGGAAGGATGAAGAACTGAAGCTGCTAGTGGAATCTCTTGGTCATCATTGTTCCCATTCCTCCCACGTGCAAAATATGCTCACCCTCATCCCAACTTTCCACACACAGGAAACAGGCTGAGAAATTTGTTAAGCCACCAAAAAGGGCATATTTTCCAATGTTCTTTTCGAAAGTGTCCAAGAAAGATGATGGAGAAAGGAATGATGTTATACAGGGCCAACCCATGAGCCATGGAGAACATGGATGAGGAGCTATAAGGAAGCAGAACAGACCTAATCAAGGAACATTCTCTACCCCTAGAGCAGGCAAACCGGGCAACATTTGATCTGAACGATTTCAATTTTTCAACCAGTGACTTCTATGTAGCTACAATTCTTTCCCATTTCAAAAGGAAACATGCATTGCAGTTATCCTGTTTGACCATTGTCTCTTGGCAACGGGTTTGGTTTTAAATTTTTAAACCAGTGCAATGAATGTATTGCCCATTCAAAAATAATTTAAATAAAACGGTAATAAATGAATAATAGAACACATATTTTGAAGCACCCACAAAACAACGTGTACCATCATGAGTGCATATGTATGAGAAGAAAGGCATGGAAGCTGGACACATTCAATATACCATCATGGGTGCCTATGAGGGCAGGGGAGTGGGACCTGAGATGGAGGATAAAAGGAACCAAAGAGGATACGGTGCCACAAACAAAGAGGTTTAATGGACAATACTAATCCTTTGAACCTGAGAGCTTAAACATAAAGTATTGAAGCATTCTTTCATAGGCAAACATGAAATCTTCTTAAAGTCCCAAACCTACATCTCTGGCATGTGGTGACATACAATGACAGAGGTCCATGCCCTTCTTGGCACAAAATGAGAAATGTAGTATTCTTGGTCTAAAGATAGTGACAGTGATGTGTGGGCGGTTATAACCCAGCAAATCAGCCACAGGGATTAGAAGGCGTTATAAACTGTGTAACTCCCAATGTAGGCGCTTAGTCAGGAAGACACTGTTCAGTGGAGGGCAGAGAGTCACAGAGCAAGAAGACAGGGGTCACAGAAGGCCTTCCCTCTTTCTTCCTTAATCCCTCTGGGAGAGTTAGCCGGAGGGCAGACATGCCCCATCAAGTCTAGGTGCCTCTGCTCTTCCCCAGGCACGATCACAGTCCATGCAGCCCCAGGGGTGACATTGCAGTCCTGGCTGTCCTATGACTTTCCACCTCCTTCACAAAATCCCGGAGCCTAGCAACCCATTTTCCAGATCCATCCTGGGCAGGCCAACCTTTCCCTATTTAACTCATAGAAATGCCCACCCCCAGAACTGCTAAGTAAAAATACACTATTCGTAGAAAACGGATTACACAAGGGGCTTAACCCCTTCCAAGGGAGCCCAGGTGTACAACTGTCACCTCTAAGCTGGGAAAGTTCTTAGGGACTGGCAGAGCCTGACTCCAACAACAGCAGAAGAGAAAAGAGGCAGGACATAGCATGGGGTTTGAATCTGCTGGGGAAGAGCACTGAATGGTAATGCCCACTGGAGCATTCTTTGTAATAACAACAACAAAAAAAAACCATTGCATAAAGCATGATACAGCCATACAAAATAATTGAAAAGCAGATGTTTAAAAGGGTGAGTTCGGTCTATGTATAAAAAACCAAACCCATTACCATCAAAGTCAAATCCGACTCCTAGCAACCCTATAAGATAGAGTAGAACTGCCACATAGGGTTTCTAAGGCTGTAATCTTTTCAGGGGCAGACTGTCATATCCCAATACTAAGACCAACAGAATTCTTTAATGAGATGAAAAAACTAATCACCAGCTTCATATGGAAAGGAAAGAGGCCCCGGAAAAGCAAAACGTTATTGAAGAAAAAGAACAAAGTAGGAGGCCTCACACTACCGGATCTCAGAACCTCCTATACAGCCACAGTAGTCAAAACAACAACAGACATGTAGACCAATGGAATGAAATCGAGAACCCAGATGTAAATGCATCCACCTACAGTCATCTGATCTTTGACAAAGGAGCAAAGTTCATTAAATAGGGAAAAGATAGTCTTTTTAACAAATGGTATTGGTAAAACTGGATGTCCATCAGCAAAAAAATGAAACAGGACCCATACCTCACACCATACACAAAAACTAACTCAAAATGGATTGAAGACCTAAATATAAAACTTAAAATGATAAAGATCATGGAAGAAAAAATAGGGACAATGCTAGGGAGCCTAATACATGTCATAAAAAGGATACAAACCATAACCAACAATACACAAACACCAGAAGATAAACTAGATAACTGGGAGCCCCTAAAAATTAAACACATACACTCAGCAAAAGACTTCACCAAAAGAGTAAAAAGAGAACCTACAGACTGGGAAAAATTTTTTGACTATGACATATCTTTCAAGGGTCTAATCTCTAAACTCTATAGAACATTTCAACACCTCAACAACAAAAAGACAAATAATCCAATTAAAAAACAGGCAAAGGATATGAACAGACACTTCACCAAAGAAGACATTCAGGCCACTAACAGACACATAAGGAAATGCTTGAGATCATTAGCCATTAGAGAAATGCAAATCGAAACTGCAGTGAGATACCATCTCTCCTGACATTACTGGCACGAATCAAAAAAAGAGAAAATAATAAATGTTGGAGAGATTGTGGGGAGCTTGGAACTCTTATATGCTGCTAGTGGGAATGTAAAATGGTACGACCACTATGGAAATGATATGGTGACTCTTCAAAAAGCTAGAAATAGAAATGTCATATGATTCAGCAATTCCACTCCTCGGAATATATCCTAGAGAAATAAGAGCCATCACACGAATAGACATATGCACACCCATGTTCATTGCAGCATTATTCACAATAGCAAAAAGATGGAAACAGCCTAAGTGCCCATCAACAGGTCAATGGATAACAAATTATGGTACATACACACAATGGAATACTACAGAATGATAAAGAACAAATGATGAATCCTGGAAATGTCTCACAACATGGATGAATCTGGAAGGCATTATGCTGAGTGAAATAAGTTAATCACAAAAGGACAAATACTGTATAAGACCACTATTATAAAAACCCAAGAAAAGGTTTACACACACACAGAAAAAAAAGAATCTTTGATTGTTACGAGGGAGGGAAGGGTGGGGAGAGAAAATCACTAACTAGATAGTAGGTAAGTATTGACTTTGGTGAAGGGAAAGACAACACACAATACAGGGGAAGTCAGCACAATTTGACCAAAGGAAAATGATAGAAGCTTCCTAGCCACATTCAAATACCTTGAGGGACCAAGTTACTGAGGCAGAGGGCTGGGGACCATGGTCTCGTGGGACATCTAGGTCAATTGGAATAACACAGTTCATAAAGAATATCTTCTACATTCTAGTTTGGTGAGTAGCATATGGAGTCTTAAAAGCCACGAGCGGCCGTCTGAGATACACCTATTAGTCCCACTCTGTCTGGAGCAAAGGAGAATGAAGAAAACCAAAGACACAAGGAAAATATTAGTCCAAAGGACTACTGGACCACATAATCCACAGCTTCCACCATCCTGAGCCCAGAAGAACTAGATGGTGCCTGGCTACCACCACCGATTGCTCTGACAGGGATCACAATAGAGGTCCCGGGCAGAGCAGGAGAAAAATGTAGAAAAAAATTCAAATTCACCAAAAAAAAAAAAAAAAAAACAGACTTATTGATCTGACAGACACCGGAGGAAGCCCAAGACTATGGCTCCCAGACAACCTGCCAACTCAGAACTGAAGCCACTCCCGAAATCCACCTTTCAGCCAAAGATTAGACAGGTCTATAAAACAAACACTAACACACGTGACGAACATGCTTCTTAGTTCAGTCAAGTATACAAAACCAGATGGGCAACACCTGCCCAAAGGCAGGGATGAGACGGCAGGAAGAAATAGGAGAACTGGACAAATGGACCTGGGGAACCTGGGGTGGAAACGGGGAGAGTGCAACACAGTGCAAGGATTGCAACCAATGTCACAAAACAATCTGTGTATAAATTTTTGAATGAGAAACTAATTTGTGCTGTAAACTTCTACCTAAAGCACAATAAAATTAAAAAAAAAAAAAAGATTGGAACCTAATAAAAATGGTAGCAGAGTTTTACACATGTTAAATTGTTAAGAAATACATAAATACAGTATTTTACCTTAAAAAAATGTTAAAATGGCAAACGTTTATATATGTGTATATATGTATATATATAAAAACTAAAAACCAAACCCATTGCTGTTGAGTCGATTCTGACTCATAGTGACCCTATAGGACAGAGTAGAACTGCCCCATAGGGTTTCCAAGGAGCTGCTGGTGGATTCGAACTGCCAACCTTTTGGTTAGCAGCCAAATGCTTAATCACTGCACCACCAGGGCGCCCCACCCCCGTGCCTGTGTGTGTGTGTATATATATATATATATATATATATACACTATACATATATACACTATAATTTTTTTTAAAGCTGGCCTTTTTCCATGCACATTATTTATGCCATAAGCCATAGTTTGGGAAGAATATATGTTCAGTCAGAGCCTTTTTTGATCACTCTCAGACTAATTAAAGATTACTTGGACTAGGGGACAGACATGAGTTAAATGTTGGCAGGTCCCTAAGAAAAGACCCTGTGACCTGTCACTGTACTCCTCCACTACATGCCAGGGGAGGATGTGACAGAAACCCCAGAGAAGATGGGTCATCTCGGAGCAGAAAAGACCCAGGCCTTACTTTATGGGTAGTGAGCGGCACCAGGGAGGTGGCAAGTATGCCAGAGTCACGCACGGGGTGCGTGGCAAGGAAGCAGAAGAGCAGAGGCTACAAGTGAAATGGCCCTGAGACACCCACAAGGCTCCCCATGCTGTAACACCCATTTAAAAAATGGGAAGAATCCAATGTTTCCTGAGGCACCCCAAAAGGGCCCAGAAGTAGCTGAGGAGCCAGACCTCAGAGGCCGTGAAGCCACAGTGAGGAGGCCGCAACAGCAATCTGCACGGACCCAGGGCGGGACATCCAACAGGAACAAGAACTCACAATGCCCAGGGGACAGAGGACACTGGGGATCAAATGTTTCCTTTGTCTCTCACCTGGGCTCTCCACAGCCGCTCTATCCCCCAAGCCCTCCAAGCTGAGTCATAACTCCAGGGAAAGGGGGAGGGGGAAACCCTGAACTGACTCTGCTTACATTCCCCTATAGCAACTTAAAAATAGAATTAATTGACTGAGGAGGCGGGGCCAAGATGGCGGACTAGTCAGGCTTCCAGTATACCCTCTTACAACAAAGACTCGAAAAAACAAGTGATTTGATTATATATGGCAATCTGGGAGCCCTGAACATCAAAAGCAAAGTTGAGGAACCAGACGGAGTGGCAGAGGGCAGGAGAGATGGTTCGGAAGCAGTGAGGACTTGCCAGACGTGACCAGCGAGAGCCTGAGCCCCTCAAGCCTGATCAGCTCCGGGCAGAGCCGTGAGGCGGGCAAGCGGCCATGCGCGGGAGGCGCGTTTTCCACACCGGGGGAGACCCAGCACCGGAGACTTTACTCGGCCACCCAGAACCAGTGAGAAGCAGCCCTCCACGAAAGATAAGTACTTGCATAGGGCTTACTGCGCAGATTAAAAACACCCCCCTTAAGGAAAAACCTCTCTCCCATTTACCTCACCGCTCCCTGCTTTGCGCTGGGTCTCCGACCGGCTTCAGCAATTGCCGAGTCCCTTGGGCCGGAAGTAGGCTCCGTCACACACCTGGGGTCATTCTCCCTGCCTTGGAGAGTGAACAAATTAACAAACAGGGAAAAAAATAAACTGCCAGCTCCCCTAAGCCAGGAACCCAGGGTAGGCACAGCTCCTTTGCCTAGGCACAGGCATCAGGGATCCATGGACTCTGAGTGCCTTTCTCCCACATAGACTTGGGTGGGCCCATCTCA
>NW_004444045.1:1005315-1006397 GCF_000243295.1 Trichechus manatus latirostris
CCACATAAGGTAGATCCCAAAAGAAGGTCACAAAGACATATTATAATCAAACTTGCCAAAACCAAAGATAAAGAGAGAATTTTAAGAGTGGCTAGGGATAAACGAAAAGTCATCTACAAAGGAGAGTCAATAAGAATAAGCTCTGACTACTCAGCAGAAACTATGCAGGCAAGATGACATATATATAAAGCCTTGAAGGAAAAAAACTGCCAGCCAAGAGCTATATATCCAGCAAAGCTGTCTCTCAAATATGATGGCAACATTCGGGCATTTCCAGATAAACAGAAGTTTAGGGAATTTGCAAAAACCAAACCAAAATTACAAGAAATACTAAAGGGAGTCCTCCGATTAGAAAATCAGTAACGTCGGATAACAACTCAAGACTAGAACACAGGACAGAGCAACCAGATATCAACCCAGATAGGGAAGTCACAAAAGGAAATCAAAGCAAAACACTGAAAATAAGGAAACATGTCAATATGTAAAAATAACATTAAAACAAAAAAGGGATTTAAAAAATGTAGACATAGATTTTTCATATGGAGAGGAAGTCAAGGTGATATAAAGAAATAAAAGACTAGTATAAACTTAGAAAAATAGGGGTAAATATTCAGGTAACCACAAAGGAAACTAACAATCCTACTAGTCAAAATAAAAAATATAAAGACTCAGCAAACACGAAATCAACAACAATAAAAATACATAAAGAAAAACAACTCAGCACAGAAAATTAAGCAGAACAAAGAAACTCTGAACAACACACAAAAAAAGACATCAAAATGACAGCACTAAACTCATACCTATCAATAATTATGCTGAATGTAAATGGACTAAATGCACCAATAAAGAGACAAAGAGTGGCAGATTGAATAAAAAAACATGATCCGTCTATATGCTGCCTACAAGAGACACAACTTAGACCTAAAGACACAAACAAACTAAAAATCAAAGGATGGAAAAAAATACGTCAAGCAAACAACACTCAAAAAAGATCAGGAGTGGCAATATTAATCTCTGACAAAATAGACTTTAAAGTAAAATCCATCACAAAGGATAAGGAAGGACACTATACAATGATTAAA
>NW_004444045.1:1010524-1032835 GCF_000243295.1 Trichechus manatus latirostris
TCTGCATCCTACTTTGGTAAGTGGCGTCTCGGGTCTTAAAAGCTTGCAAGCGGCCATCTAAGATGCATCAATTGGTCCCAGTCACCTGGAGTAAAGGAGAATGAAGAACACCAAAGACACAAGGAAAGTATTAGCCCCAAGAGACAGAAAGGGCCACATAAACCAAGACTTCATCAGCCTGAGACCAGAAGAACTAGATGGTGCCTGGCTACCACCAATGACCGCCCTGACAGGGAACACAACAGAGAGTGCCAGACGGAGCGGGAGAAAGGTGGGGTGCAGAACTCAAATTCTAGTAAGAAGACCAGACTTACTGGTCTGACTGAGACTAGGGGTACCCCGGAAAGCATGGCCCCTGGATTCTCTATCAGCCCAGAACTGAAACAATTTCTGAGGCCAACTCTTCAGACAGGGATTGGACTGGACTATGGCATATAAAGTGATACTCATGAGGAGTGTGCCTCTTAGCTCAAGTATATGCAAGAGACTAAATGGGCAGCTTCTGTTCAGAGGTGAGATGGGAAGGCAGAGAGGGTTAGGAGCTGGTTTGAATGGACACAGGGAATCAGGGTTGGAAAGGAGGAGTGTGCTGTCACAGTATGGGGAGAGCATTTAGGGTCACATGACAGTGTATGTATAAATTTTTGTATGGGAAAAAATTTTTTAAAAATAGAATTAATTTATGTTATAGGAAAAATATTCATTCTATTTCCAGCTACCTGAATGGATGGCCTGCAGTTTGGTCCTGCTCGTACTCATCTACAGGCAGATGATATACATTATAAAATTTTCTGGTCATCCACCCAAGAAACAGCTAACAGTGGTTACCTCTAGACAGCAGGCCTGGAAAAGAGAGGATGGAGACTGGAGTTTTCATTTTACTCCCTCTGTACTGTTAGTTTTTCAAACATGTGCACTCGCTTGAATATTTCTTTTGTTCTGTGGAGATAGTGGGGAGAGGATGCATTCCTGGAAATTGGATATTGACTCCATCAGAGACCACAAGTGGTCTCAGCATCTCCCAGGTGAAGATGCATCCCCAGATTTGTGCACTGGCAATCTCCAATCTGGTCTCTTCACATGCCCTGAACTCAAAGCAGCCTCTCTCCCATCAGTGTTTCCTGGCCTCCATTCATTCAATTGCCAGCCAATCATTCTGTCTTCATTTCCTAGGGCTGCCTTAACAATGTACACAAACTGAGTGGCTTAAATCAATAGAAATTTATTCCCTCACCGTTCTAGAGGCTAGATGTCTGAATTCAGGGTTTCAGCAGGGCCATGTTCTCTAAGACTCTAGGAAAGATTCTTTCTTGTCTCTTCCAGCTTCTGGAAGCCCTAGGTGTTCCTTGGTTCTTGGCTGCACGACTCCAGTCTCTATCTATATCTTCACACGGCTGTCTACCTTCCCTTTGGGTCTGTGTGCGTGTGTCTCTTCTCTTTTTATGAAGACAGCAGTGACACTGGATTAGGACCCACGCTAGTCCAATATGACCTCATGTTAACTAATTACATCGTCAAAGACCCTATTTCCAAACAAGGTCATGTTCATAGGTCCCAGGGGCCGGTACTTCAACATATCTTTTTAGGGAAGACAATTCAACCCGTAACACTTTCTCAGGTTTCAATTTTCTTTTTTTTTTATGATGCCATTCATAACATCAAAGACGTCCACCAATCTCTGTTTCTTAAACTTTACACTTGCTTCTTCAATGACACCATGAAACTCTCACTTTAACATCCACCATGATAGTCTCATGTGCTTCTTGGTGGTCCAGGGCCATCACTCACTCACTTTTGACAATGCTTGTGGTCAAAACAATTCACCAGAATACAAAATAATACACAATACAGAAAGAGAGACGACAGTAAACAACACACATTGCAAAATACACTCAACACAGAATAGAATGATAGAGCAATCATTGGCTGAAAATATCTGCAGTGGGGTGTAGTAATGCCTGCTGGCCTGAAAGGCAAAAGCCAATAAACAGAGAGAAGAAAGCATAGTCTGAACAGCCAGCTCGCATGGACTGAGATCATATTGCGAAGAGCAAAGCTCTGCACAGCGTTTGGGTCAAAATCACAAGAAACATCCATTATTTGAAACAGGCCCTCAAGGAGAAAACTAGATTAGAATCAGTTGCTTTCTAACAAGAAAATACACACAGTATATCTAGTGGAAAGTCCATTAACATAAAGCTGGTAAATTCATTTCTGAGAGTGGTGGGTTAATTAACATAAGGCTGCGGAGTTCATCTATCGCATAAGTAAGTAAATTCCATTTTCTGTACATGTAATTTATGGCTTAAGTAAAAGACTACAGTTTCCTACAACAAACACACTTTTCAACATTTTGGTCGCTCGTAAAGCTTTCCAGTTGAAATGTGACTTTCCCAGGGGATAAGACAAAAATCATGTAGTTAAGAAATAGCATGACTTAGAAAGTCTTTTGCTCCTTCCCCTCGTATTCGGCAAACAAGAAGAAAGGTGCTATAACCATGAGGACAAGAAACGAGGCATATATAGTTTTAAATTTAAACAGGACCTTTGCCTCACCAGACTAGTCTCTAACAGGGCCCTTTGCTCACTGTGCTCTGGTGAATGGAATGTAAGATACTCTAACCTTCTCTTGTTTTCCGCCCTGGGACATGCAATAGAGCAATCTGCCCGTAAATTTTCAAAGGACTTACGTCAACAAGATATAGCCTATTAAGCCTTCCCATAAATTAGAATTAGGACCCATAATTTCTTCTCATTTATCTACGATGGATTCAAAGTTTTAGTTTGGAGGCTTATAACGTTGCTTCTGTGATACAGTAACACTCGGAGAATGAATTTTTTTATATAAAAAAATCAGCCCAAGGCTGATTCCTATGAGGTGGAGGTCAGACATGCCTCCGCTCTCTGCCATCTTTACCAGTTCTGACACCAATTGTCCCTCCCACGGCACTCTCTGCTTCCCTGCAAGTTCAATAATTCATTGCAATGGTCACACAGAACTCACAGACCATACACACAGTTATGGAGTTTATTAGGGAAGTAACAGGTTACAATTCAGGTTCAGGAACACTCGGCATACAGTTCTTCCATCAGGACAGCCTCTGCTCAGCCATGATGAGACACACCTCTCTCTGGCCCTCAGCCTGTGCGCTGATCCGGCAAGTGTTACAAAGTTCTTTCAGCTCTGCCCATAAGTGCCCAGAGGTGTCCCACTCCACCGGCAAGCCTCGGCCCGAAGGCACTCAGGTTTCTCACTCCATGAGCCAGGAAGCCCACCATGCCATCTCCTGTGGTCTCCTGCCAGTCTCCTGGTTCTGCTGCCACTGTTTCTCTGCTGCTCCTTCTGCTTATCTTCAGTGTTACAGCTGTCCCTCTCTCTTTCTCAGTCTCTCTCTCTCTCAAACTCCTGGTTCCAGGAACTTCTCAGCTAGCAAAACTGACCAATTCATTCATTAGGATTCCATATACCTTATTTGCATAGTCCCACCATGCGCTGTGAGTCACAAAGACTATGGCTAGAAAGGCCATATTAAGCAATACATTGCACCGCAAAGGCTCACTTTACTCTTGGCCTTGCTCTCCTTTTGTTCTAGTTCTTCACACTTCAAACCCTTGTCCTGTATTTTCAGACCTGCTCCTATCCTTTAATTTGAATTTCAAGCTGGCTTTCCTGACTTTAGCTCTTGATCTTCTCCTAACAAATTTAGTTTAGGCTCTCCCTCAGGCTCTTCTCCCTGGTCCACCACACCTGCTCCAGTCCTGTCCAGTCCTGAGGACCCAAACCCAGCCAGGGAACCCTGGAGATTCTGAGGGGGCTAAGGAAATAAAAGAGAATGGGTCCCTGACATGTTGGAGTCATGTTACCTATCTACCTATCAGCAAGGCCACAAAAGGTGTCAAATATGAACATTATCCCGCAGACCGGGCCCCTGCAGGGATCCATTATCTGGTTCATATGTAGGTTGGAACTATGGGAAGAAGGAGGGGGCAGGACTTCAAGATCAAACACCTACCTTCCATCCAGGGAACACATTCTGGGAGAAGGCAGCCAGACCAGGAACTCTCACCAGGATGTTCTTCTTAATGTTGCTATTGTTGTTAGCGGCCATCAAGTTGGCCCCTGACTATGGCAAAGCCATGCACAAAGGAACAAAATGCTGCCTGGTCCTGCACCTTTCTTCCTAGTCCATCTTAGTCTGGAAGCTCCATGAAACCTGTTCAGCATCACAGCAACGTGCAAGCCTTCACTGACAGGTGGGTGGTAATTGCATATGAAGTGCAATGGTCAGGAATCCCAGGTCTCTCACACGGAAAGTGAGAATTCTACCACCGAACCGCCACTGCCACCATGTGTTTCTCGATACATGAAAATAAAGTCACTGAAGTTTGTGTTGTGGTTTTATAATAGTCAACACTGCCATATCAAAATATGGTCTTAGCACCCAAAAAACCCATTATCGTCAACTAAATTCCAACTCATAGCGATCCTATAGGAAAGAGTAGAACAGCCCCATAGAGCTTCCAAGGAGCGGCTGGTGGATTTGCACAGTGACGTCTTAACTCCGGGGGAGACTAGAAGCACTAGCTACACCAGAACCAGCAACCTGAGTCTAGGTCAGTAATGAAAAGCCTCCTTCTACCATGAAGCCCGTGTTCACAATGCCTTATTGGATCTCTGGGATTACACTGTGGTATGGGTTGAGTTAAAAACCTGTTGCCGTCAAGTCATTTCCAACTCATAGCGACCCTATAGGAGAGACAGAACTGCCCTATAGGGTTTCCAAGGAGCTGTTGGTGGATTCGAACTGCCAACTTTTGGGTTAGCAGCCATAGAGCTTAACCACTACATCACCAGGGTGTCACCCAAAAAGGTATATTCAAGTCCTAACCCCCTCAGTACCTATGAATGTGGCCTTATTTGGAAATAGGGTCATTGCAGATATAAGATGAGGTCATTAGGATGGACCCTAAGCTCTTTGTGACTAATGACCTTATGGGAGGAGGAGAAGACACACAGAGACACAGAAGAAAGACAGCCATGTGAAGACAGAGGAAGAGATGGGAGTTATGCTGCCACAAACCAAGGAAAGCCTGGGGCTACTAGAAGCTGGAAGAGACAAGAAAGGACCTTCCCTTAGAATCTTCAGAGAAAGCAAGGCTCTGTCAACATCCTGAATTCAAATTCTAGCCTCCAGAACCGTGTGAAAATAAATTTCTGTTGTTTTAAGCCACCCAGTTTGTGGTGCTTTGTTAAGGCAGCTTTGGAAACTCATACACACTGTTTCTTCATGATCTCCTAGCAAAGAGATTTGATTTCTTGACTGTTGCTTTCATGGGCCTTGATTGCGGATCCAAGTAAATGAAATTCTTGACAACTTCAATATTTTCTCCATTTATCATGATGTTGCTTATTGGTCCAGTTGTGAGGATTTTTGTTTTCTTCATGGTAAGGTGTAATCCATACTGAAGGCTGTAGTCTTTGATCTTCATAGTTGGCACAAGCAAATTAAAGAAATAATCACACAACTCTCTTTGTCTTCTCTATTTATACCGGGTATCAATTAAATAATTATTCCCAATTAAGTCTGTGAAAAATCCATTATTTAATGAAGTTTCATATCATGAACAATTTGCAGCTGCAGCACATTAAACCTTCATAGGTTTCTATCCTTACCCTTCACTCCTAATTAGTGCCTGATCAGTCAAAGAAAAGACTTTATATTTCCCCATTTGTCTCGTGCACCAAACTATCTATAAATCCACTTGATTTTTGCTTTCTTTCACATCTATATTTACTTCCTTTGCTATAGCTGGAACACGCAATGAGGAGGTAGAACTTTGTGCTTTCAAAGATCATTTTATCCAAGCGTTTCAAAGCAGTCACAGTAAAGAGAAATTAGAAAGTCCTAGAATTCCATTCAGAAGACATCAGTTCAAATCCCAATGCTGTTACTTACTTGCTAGGGCTCAACTGTGCAAGTTATATTGTTGTCGTTGAAAGGTGTCATCAAGTCGATTCCAACTCAGAGCAGACACCATGCACAACAGAACAAAACACTGCCTGGTCCTGTGCCATCCTCACAATCGTTGCTATGTTTGAGCCATTGTTGTAGCCACTGTGTCAATCCACAGTGATCCTCTATTTCACCAAGCATGATGTCTTTCTCCAGGGACTGGTCCCTCCTGATAACGTGTCCAAAGCACATGAGATGAAGTCTCACTATCCTTGCTTCTAAGAAGCATTCTGGCTGCACTTCTTCCAAGACAGATTTTGTTCATTCTTCTGGAATTCCATGATATATTCAGTATTCTTTACCAACACCATAATTCATATGCATCAATTCTGCTTCAGTCTTCCTTATTCATTGTCCAGCTTTCACATGCATATGAAGTGATTGAAAATACCATGGCTTGGGTCAGGTGCACTTTAGTCCTCAAGGTGACATCTTTGCTTCTTAACACTTTAAAGAGGTCTTTTGCAGTAGATTTACCCAATGCAATACACTGTTTGATTTCTTGACTGCTGATTCGATGGGCATTGATCGTAGATCCAAGTAATATTAAATCCTTGACAACTTCAATCTTTTCTCCGTTTATCGTAATGTTGCTTATTTGTCCAGTTGTGAGGATTTTTGTTTTCTTTATATGGGGATGTAATCCATACTGAAGGCTGTAGTCTTTGATCTTCATCAGTAAGTGCTTCAAGTCCTCTTCACTTTCAGCAAGCAAAGTTGTGTCATCTGCGTATTTCAGGTTGTTAATGAGTCTTCCACCAATCCTAATATCACGTTCTTCATATAGTCTGGCTTCTTAGATTATTTCCTCAGGGTACAGACTGAATAAGTATGGTGAAAGGACACAATCCTGACACGTACCTTTCCTGATTTTAAACCATGCAGTATCCCCTTGTTCTGTTGGAACAACTGCCTCTTGGTCCATGTACAGGTTCTGCATAAGCACAGTTAATTTTTCTAGAATTCCCATTCTTCGCAATGTTATCTACAGTTTGTTATGATCCGCACAGGGGATCATAAATTATATTACTTCTATGAATCTCAGATTCTCTCTCCCCAGTACTTATCTCACAACATTATTTTGAGACTAAATGAAACTACATGTATCAGTATGCTAGCATAGTGCTTGGCACATAATAGGTGCTCCTTAAATGTTAGTTAATTAAATGTGGACTCAGCCAATTTATAATGGATCACATTCTTCTCTTGCTCCACTCACACTGCCTCCTTACTCCTCTGAAGTCTCATAGCATTCAAAGATCTCTAGGCCAATGACTCTCTAAAGGTGACCCTTGAGGTGACACTACATGGCATGTTTATAAAAGAATAAATTTAGTTTCATAATAGGATTGCTTTTTTTGCTGGAATGAATTAATGATAAGTACAACATCTCAAACATTGACACAACCGCAATTTTCCAATGAATTTTAGTGAAGGGGTTTGGAATTTTTGTAACAATTATTGTTAGTGGAGGGGAGGAGAGTAAGGTGAGAGTGTTGCTTTGATTTTTCCATTGCACACAGGTGGATTGAAGACCCTCCTTCTAGATAGACCACAGAAGTATGTGCCCACTGGGTCTAAGAGTTGTGGTTTTACTGTGTTAATAACAGTGCCACATAAGAATCAGCTCTTGGATAATGGGGCCCTAAAGTCCAAAAACAATAAATGATTTGTCCTATGTTTCCCGAGAAGGTAACCAGGCATTTTCTAGTTATCTATGGATTCCACATAGGCCATCTATGGATTTGCACTTTAGGAGGCAGGTTAAAACAGCAAAGGGAAACTACTCCTGAAAAGTGTGCCTACTAGCCAGGCATTACAGGAATTTGTTCAGCACTGTTGGAAAATTCATCTTACCTTGCCTAGTTTATCTGACATATCGGTGGCAAAACTGAAAAGTCATAGCCCATACCTCTCCAGCCGTGTCAGGTTTCCACACCCAGCCGTGGGAGTTGTGCGTGAACAACTCCAGGGGGCACTGTTCACAGAGATTGCAATGTGAATTGCATTCCAGATATACAACCTGCACAACCGTGTGTGGCCACCCTGGCTAAAACAACTCTGCCTCTGGGCTTTTGTGTAGACAGCAAGAGCAGCGGTGCAGCAGTAGTAAGAGCAATAGCGGTGTGAGACGGAAGGAACCAGGAGACAAGCGAGAGACAGCTGCTGTGGGGCTTGCTGACCCACCGAGCTAAGAGCTGTAACACTTGTCCAACCAGAGCAGGGTCCCAGAGGCCAAAAGAGAGGCCTGCCTGCAGGCATGGCCAACAAACTGTCCTGACCAAAGAACTGTATCCTGCCTGAGTCATTCCTGATCCTGAATTGTAACCTGTTACTTCCCTAATAAACCCCATAACTGTGAGTATAGTCTATGAGTTCTGCGTGGCCATTGTAACAAATTATTGAATCCAGCAGAGAAGTAGAGAGTGCCATGCGAGGGACAACTGGTGTCAGAATTGCTAAAAAGGTTAGAGACCCCCACCTCATAGGAATCAGCCTTGGGCTGATGTTGATCTTAATTCTCTCTCCTCCCCCTTGAGAAGACAGACGAGGAGGTCAGACGCCACTGGGCCATTTTTTACAGAGATGGAGATAGATATAAATATAGATAGATATAAAAGGGCTGGCAAGTCCAAAATCCATAGGTAGTAACAGTCTAGAAATTCTGGCAGTCTCATGTCCCAAAATTGGTAGGCCAGGCAGTGGGGGGCAGGAGGGAGTGCTCTGGCGGGATACCTATTTGTAGTCTGAGGCAAAATCTTTCTCCCTTGTGAAACCTCCTTTTTTTGTTCTTGAAGACTTCAGCAGATTGGATGAGACCCACCCTTATTATGGGGGGGAATCTATTTTACTTAAGGCCAACTGATTTGAATGCTAATCACATATAAATATCTTCATAGAAATGTCTAGACTAGTGTTTGACCAAATAGGTGGGCACTGTAGCCTAGCTAAGTTGACTCATAAAATTAACCACTACACTAGCTATGTGACCTTGGAAAGCTTTCATTACTTAACCTCTCTAAATGGAATAGGTTGACAGGAGAATTATTGAGATAATGCAGGTAGTGAATTTAGTTCAGTGTCTGACACAATCAATCCTAGTTAAATAAATGATTGAAAGTTCTTAAAATCTGATTTTTCACACTCTTCCTGCCTGTGTATTGCTTTTCCCAGCAAACTGTTCCAAGAAGTGATACTTACGCCTGCTAATTCTAACATTCTCTTTTCCCACTTTCTGATTCCCAACACAGACATTCCAAGTCCCAATGCTCTGAATAAATGGATCCTTGATTACAGAATTTCCCTACCTTCTCCTTCACACTGCAACATCCTTTGGTGATGATTGGTTTGTCAGTGTCCTCCATAACTGGGATTGCATCACTGCCGTCAGTACCAATATCATGTCACTCATTGCTTTGTCCCTTACATTTATGTCATCTATACCCATGTCTCATTTCCTTCTCTGCTCAAAAAAGGAAAAGAATCACAGTCAATCCTAGAGTCTACTGAAAGTGGGACATTTCAAAGTGAAATTTCAATTCTCCTGAGAGATAATGACCACAGCAAGGACTTTTGAAAGCTCACTCAAACCTCTATATAAAAAAAACAATAACTCACATCAAAAATGGAAGATACATGAAAATTTATAAGGTTGTGTTCTACCAAGAGTGTTCTACAGTCCAGAGTTAAGCATACACACATAGACACACACATAGAATAAGTTTAATTTTCCAGGAAAAAAAAAAAAAAGAATTTCCTAACAGGAAATAATATAAAACTAATAAAGAGGAAAGTAGTGAATTTATGAGAAGATTCAAAAAAGAATTTAAAAAAAAAAGAACTTATTAAAAAGGAAAGTTGAACCACGACATGGAAAATTAAAAGTATGCAAATCAGAACTTCAGAATATATTTTCAAGTGCCAACGAAATAAGGTAACTAATATTTTATAAATCTCAGGATTGTGTCTGTGCTAAAGTGTCCATTTCATCACTGTAGACAGGGCAACCAAATAATTCAAACCAAGAAGAATCTGCTTTGCATCTCCAGTTGACCCCACAGAGCTAGCCCAGTGTCAGTGGTTCCCTTTACCAAACTGATCTCAGAGATGACATGTCCCTGGTATTGTTGGTGGTGTCTTAGTTATCTAGTGCTGCTCTAACAGAAATACCACAAGTCGATGGCTTTAACAAACAGAAATTTGTTCTCTCACAGCTTAGGAGGCTAGAAGTCTGAATTCAGGGTGCCAGCTCCAGAGGAAAGATTTCTGTCTCTGTTGGCTCTCGGCGAAAGCAGTTGTCATCAATCTTCCCCCAGCTCTAGGAACTTCTCAGCTCAGGGACCCGAGGTCCAAAGGACACACCTCGCTCTCAGCTCTTCTTGCTTGGTGGTAATGAAGTCCCTCTCCTCTCTGCTCGCTTCTCTCTTTTATATCTCAAAAGAGATTGACTCAAGATACAACCTAATCCTATAGATTGTGTCTTGCTCATTAACATAACTGCCTCTAAACCTGCCTCGTTAACATCGTAGAGATTAGGATTTACAACACATAGGATAATCACATCAGATCACAAAATGGAGGACAACCAAGAATACTGAGAATCATGGCCTAGCCAAATGGACACACATTTTGGTGGGACACCATTCATGACAGGTTGGCAGACTTCAGAAAGTACCCAGAGAGCCAAACCCACTGAATCTCAGATCTGGCAACATCAGCTCAACTCTGGTCAGCAACCTTTGCTTCCTACTCCCCACCCTGGTTAGCTCCTTGAGTGCTGCCCAGACCACCACTCTGGGAGAATATGACTGATGATTACTGTTAATGGGGGTTTTTGTCACTGCATATGCTGAAAGTCCAGTCTGAGTGGGTTTAGTTCTGACTGCTATGATTTCAGTGTCTGATTTCTGCCTCAAGAGGCCATACATTTAAGGTAATGACAAAAGTCAACATGCTGCAGATGGCAAAATTCTGGTGTCAGGTTCTGACTCATTTAACATTTTATTAGTGACCCAGGAGAGTGTAAATGGCATATGTTAATATTATCTGCAAATGACACGGTGTGGGACAATGAGCACGTAAGAAGGCAATGCTGCAGACGGTCTCAGGGGTTTACACAAAGGAAGAGAACCAAAAGTCAGCTTGGCAAAAACTGATGAGCTAATAGGCTTAGGGAGGATGAGACAAACCACAGATAATGGATGGGCTGACCGGCTCTGAGTGATGGAAACACGCAGAGTGAATCACGGCCCATCACCTTCTCACCACTCAAAGCCGAAGCTGTCACCGTCAGGCCACTGTGTGGATCTGAAGTTCAACCGTAGTTGGGGGGAACATGTGCTTTCACAGTAAAAACCATTAGAATGATGAGTCTGAAGGGGGTGGGCATGAAGACCAGGAAAGTTAGGGGAGGAAAAGGACAAGGCCTTCTGCAAAGGCCATAGGTACAGAGTCCATGTTCCCTCTGCTTTCTTCTGTTGCTTACACACCCTTACTTACTCTGCCTTCTTCTTAGGCACAGGTAAATGAAACCTCAAGCTCCCTCACAGTTGGTGCAAGCAAAGCATAGTTTTAGGTCCACGGTTTGTGGTACTCTGGGGACTTGTGTGTTGCTGTGATACTGGAAGCTATGCCACCGATATTCAGATACCAGCAGGGTCGCGCATGGTAGACAGGTTTCAGCTGAGCTTCCAGACTAAGACAGACTAGGAAGAAGGACCTGGTAGTCTACTTCTGAAAAGAATTAGCCAGTGAAAACCTTATGAATAGCAGCGGAACATTGTCTGATATAGTGCTGGAACATTGTCTGATTGTGCCAAAACATGAGCCCCCGCAGGTTGGAAAGCACTCAAAATACAACTGGGGAAGATCTGCCTCCTCAAAGTAGAGTCAACCTTAACGACGCGGATGGAGTCAAGCTTTCGAGACCTTCATTTGCTGATGTGGCACGACTCAAAATGAGAAGAAACAGCTGCAAACAACCATTAATAATCAAAATGTTGAATGTACAAAATATGAATTTAGGAAAATTGGAAATCATCAAAAATGAAATGGAACGCATAAACATTGATATCCTAGGCATTAGTGAGCTAAAATGGACTGGTATTGGCCATTTTGAGTCGGACAATCATATGGTCTACTATGCCGGGAATGACAACTTGAAGAGGAATGACATTGCATTCACAGTCAAAAAGAACATTTCAAGATCTATCCTAAAGTACAACACTATCAGTGATGGGATAATATCTATACGCCTACAAGGAAGGCCAGTTAAAACGACCATTATTCAAACCTATGCACCAACCACTAAAGGCAAAGATGAAGAAATTGAAGATTTTTACCAACTTTTCAGTCTGAAACTGATCGAACATGCAATCAGGATGCATTGATAATTACTGGTGATTGGAATGCAAAAGTTGGAAACAAGAAGAATCGGTAGTTGGAAAATATGGCCGTGGTGATAGAAATGACGCTGGGGACTGCATGATAGAATTTTGGAAGACCAATGACCTATTCATTGGAAATACCTTTTTACACCAGTATAAACAGCTACTATAAACATGGGCCTCACCAGATGGAATACACAGGAATAAAATCAACTATATCTATGAAAAGAGACAATGGAAAAGCTCAATATCATCAGTGAGAACAAGGCCAGGTCCGATGGCAGAACAGACCATGAACTGCTCATATGCAAGTACAAGTTGAAACTGAAGAAAATTAGAACAAGTCCACGAGAGCCAAAGTACAACCTTGAGTATATCGCACCTGAATTTAGAGACCAACTCAAGAATAGATTTGACGCATTGAACACTAATGACCAAAGACCAGACGAGTTGTGGAATAACGTCAAGGACATCATACGTAAAGAAAGCAAGAGGTCATTAAAAAAACAGGACAGAAAGAAAAGACCAAAATGGATGTCAGAAGAGACTCTGAAAGTTGCTCTTGAACGTCGAGTAGCTAAAGCAGAAGGAAGAAATGATGAAGTAAAAGAACTAAACAGAAGATTTCAAAGGGCAGCTTGAGAAGACAAAGTAAAGTATTATAGTGACATGTGCAAAGACTTGGAGATAGAAAACCAAAAGGGAAGAACACGCTAGGCCTTTCTCAAGCTGAAAGAACTGAAGAAACAATTCAAGCCTCGAAATACAATAGTGAAGGATTCTATGGTGAAAATATTAAATGACACAGGAAGCATCCAAAGAAGATGGAAGGAATACACAGAGTCATTATACCAAAAAGAACTGATCGACGTTCAGCCATTTCAACAGGTAGCATATGATCAGGAACCCACGGTACTGAAGGAAGAAGTCCAAGCTGCACTGGCATTGGCGAAAAGCAAGGCTCCAGGAATTGACAGAATAACAATTGAGATGTTTCAACAAACGGATGTAGCACTGGAAGTGCTCACTCGTCTATGCCAAGAAATTTGGAAGACAGCTACCTGGCCAGCCGACTGGAAGAGATTCATATTATGCCTATTCCCAAGAAAGATGATCCAACTGAATGTGGAAATTATCAAACAATATCATTAACATCACATGGAAGCCATATTTTATTTTGCTGAAGATCATTCAAAAGCAGCTGCAGCAGTATATTTACAGGGAACTGCCAGAAATTCAGGCCGGATTTAGAAGAGGACATGGAACCAGGGTTATCATTGCCGATGTCAGATGGATCCTGGCTGAAAGAGAATAACAGAAAAATGTTTACCTGTGTTTTATTGACTATGCTAAGGCATTCGACTGTGTGGATCATAACAAATTATGGATAACATTGCAAAGAATGGGGACTCCAGAACACTTAATTGTGCTCATGAGGAACCTATACATAGATCAAGAGGCAGTTGTTCAGACAGAACAAGGAGATACTTCATGGTTTAAAGTCAGGAAAGGGGTGCATCAGGGTTGTATCCTTTCATCATACCTATTCAATCTGTATGCTGAGCAAATAATCTGAGAAGCTGGACTATGAAGAAGAACCGGGCATCAGGACTGGAGGAAGACTCATTAACAACCTGCTTTATGCAGATAACACAACCTTGCTTGCTGCAAGTGAGGAAGACTTGAAGCACTTACTGATGAAGATCAAAGACCATAGCCTTCAGTATGGATTATACCTCACCATAAGGAAAACAAAAATCCTCACAACTGGACCAATAAGCAACATCATGATAAATGGAGAAAAGATTGAAGTTGTCAAGGATTTCATTTTACTTGGATCCACAATCATCACCCATGGAAACAGCAGTCAAGAAATCAGAAAACACATTGCATTGGGCAAGTCTACTGCAAAAGACCTCTTTAAAGCGTTGAAAAGCAAAGATGTCGCCTTGAGGACTAAAGTGCTCCTGGCCCAAGCCATGGTATTTTCAATTGCATCATATGCATGCAAAAGCTGGACAATTAATAAGGAAGACAGAAGAAGAATCGATGTCTTTGAATTGTGGGGTTGGCGAAGAATATTGAATATACCATGAACTGAGAAAAGAACGAACAGGTCTGTCTTGGAAAAAGTACAACCAGAATGCTCCTTAGAAGCAAGGATGGCAAGACTACGTCTTACTTACTTTGGACACATTGTCAGGAGGGATCAGTCCCTGGAGAAGGACATCATGCTTGGTAAAGTACAGGGTCAGCAAAAGAGAGGAAGACCCTCAATGGGATGGATTGACACAGTGGCTGCAACAATGGGCTCAAGCATAACAGTGATTGTGAGGATGGCGCAGGACCAGGCAGTGTTACGTTCTGTTGTTCATACGGTCCCTGTGAGTCAGAACCGACTCGACGGCACCTAACAACAATAGCTTTAGCCCAGATCCTCTGCTGCCTGGGTCTCCCTTTCTCAATTATAAGCGCTGACCTTAAAGGAGGCCCTTCTAGATAAAGAAACACACCTCCAGGGTGACCCCGCCATCTCCTTCACCCTTTGTAATAGCGCTTGGCTGCCAACCGTAAGGTTGGTGGTTTGAGTCTACCCAAAAAAGCCTGAGATCTACTTCCAAAAAATCAGCCATTGAAAATCCTGTGGAGCACCGTTCTGCTCTGACACACATGGGGTCACCATGAGTCAGAGTTGATTCAACACACACAGGGTTGCCATGAGTCAGAGTCAACTCATCTCAACTGGTTTGGGGTTTTTTTGGTTTAATCAATGACTAGAGAATGAACACAGGGCTTCCTTCTTTGGAGATCTGTGAGGAAAACGCAAATAGCTATTTCAAAAACTACAGAGAAAGGCACAGGGTGGGTAGAAAAGGGGCTTGGTGGGAGCCATAGTCAGAGCATCTCCCCTTTGGTCTGTTCATTCTGAGGTTCTACAGAAGATTTCATTTAAAATTTGCTGTTAAGGGTTTTTGAAGCCTCTATTCTAGTTGGTTTCCTGTCTTTATTCTTCCTTCTTTGTCAGCAAGCCCACTCGTTAAGCAATTCACTGTTCATTAACACCTTCCCAGAAAATAAAAGATAAGAAACTAAAAAGGGGTGAGGGTAAAATGTCAACCTGCCCCAGAACAGATATGGATTGATCCATCTCTTAGGCTTCATCTAAAACAAGAATCCTATAGCTCTGCCAGGAGACCTGGTGGCGCAGTAGTTAAGAGCTCAGCTGCGAATCAAAAGGTTGGCAGTTCAAATCCACCAGCTGCTCCTTGGAAACCCCGTAGGGCAGTTCTACTCTGTCCTATTGGGTTGCTATGAGTCAGAATTAACTTGACAGCATTGGGTTTGGTTTTTGTTTCTGTTTTTGTTTTTTTAATATAGTTCTAACTGTAGAATGCTCCTTAGAATCAAGGTAAGAAATCATTTTGCCTCACTCTCTCTCTCTTTTTTTTTTTCTTTCTTTGCTTTCTTTTAATTTTCTTTCTCTTTCTTCTTAATTTTTTTGTGTTGTTATATGACCTCTGGTACTCAGAATCCTGAGATATTATCCATCGTAGTAATAACCCATCCTTAGAAAGAAATATTAATGGGCTAGTCCTTCTCTTGATGAGGCTTTGTCTCTCTGTGCCAAGTTGTTTTCTATTGGAAATCTGCAGTGTTGGTATCCCTGTTGGCAACAGAAGGGGATGAAGAGCTGCCCTTGCATATTCTGGCTGCCCCAATCATTTTGCATAAAACATCCTCCCTCGGGGGAGGGGAGCACTTGTCTGAGTCACCACAGGGAGCCTGGGGAAGTGGTTGTTTCTGGAAAGATCCCCGGGCCCACAGTGTCTTAGTCATCTCACTCCCCTGCGAACAAGGTAGTGGTAGCAGTAACCTTCTGAGAGGAAACAAGAACTCAGCAGGCAGGCAAAGACTCCATTTTGAATTAGGAAAAGCCCAGGTTGGCCCAGCCTATGCCAGGAAGGTGGTGATAGAGACCAGTTCATGAAAATCATAGCTAAAGAAGGCCGGGCTTCACCAAAGGGAAAACCAGCCTTTGCAAGTGGTGCATGAGGCTGTTTTACGCAAAATGAATGGGGCAGACTGGATATGCAGGGCAAGGGCAGCTCTCGGGATCTGTAGATACGGAAACGCGTACATTTTGTGTTGAGCACACCGCCCAAGATACCGATCTTCCTTGAAATAGACAGAGTGGTTTCTGTTTCCAAACCAAACCCTGACTTATTCAGATGTTGAAAAGTCATCTCAAACTTAACATGTCCGAAGCCAAACTCATGTTCACCCCCAAGCCTCCCCATCTCAGCAAATGGCAACTCCATCACTCTAGTTGTTCAGATGAAAAACCTTGGAGTCTCCCCTTACTCCTCTCGCTTACTCTCTCGTCTCTCTAACACACACACACACACACACACACCATCCAACCCACTAGCAAATCCTACTGGCTGACCTTCAAAGTACGTTTCCAATCTCAACACTTTCACCACCTCGCCACCCTACCCTGATCCCATGGCCCCCTAGCAGGTCTCCCTCCTTCTCCACTTGCCCCATATAGCCTATTCACTGCACAGCAGCCACAATGATCCTTTTAAAACTCAAGTCAGATCATGGTATTTCTCTATTCAAACTCTCCGGTGGCTTCCCATTTCTCTCAGTGGAAAATGCATACTCCTTACCAGGGATTACTAGCGCCTGTGCAGTCTGGCCCTCTCTTGCCTCTTGCACCTCATCTCTCACTAATCTAATCTTCCCCTTGCCCATGCCTCCTTGCTGTTCCTAGACCACACAGGCATACTTCCTCCTCTAGGGGGCCTTTGCTCTCTGCCCATAAAGCCACCCTGCCACACACACACTCCTCCATGTCCTTCAGATCTCTGCTTCATTGCTAGTTGCCATTGAGGCTGTCTCAGCTCACAGTGACCCCACACACAGTGGAACGAAACACTTCCTGGTCCTGCTCCATCCCCATGATCGGTTGCGGATCAGATCACTGTGACCCATAAAGTTTTCATCGGCTGATTTTCAGAAGTAGATCACCAGACCTTTCTTCCTAGTCTGTGTTAGTCTATAAGTTCAGTTGAAAACTGTTTAGCATCATAGCAACACACAAGCCACCGCATGAGTGGTATTGGCTGGAAAACGAACCCAGGTCTCCCACATGAAAGGCAAGAATTCTATGGCTGAACCGTCAATGCCTCAATATTTCTTCTACATGCCAGCTTATAAGAGAGGCTTACCTTTAACACTCTATATAAAATAGCAACCACCCACCAACAGTCCCCATCCCCTTTGTTGTTGTTGGTGTCGTGTGCCATCGAGTCAATCCCGACTCACAGTGACCCTGTAGGACAGAGTAGACCTCCCCCATAGGGTTTCCTAGGCTGTAATCATTATATCACCAGGTATTTTTTCCTGAAGAGCCACTGGTGGGTTCGAACCACCAACCTTTCAGTTAGCAGCCAAGCACTTAACCATTGCACCATCGGGCCTCCAAACCATTTTCACCACCTAATAATATATCTGATATGGGTTTATATCTTTCTCTGTCCACTACAGAGGAGCCCTGGTAGTACAGTGGTTAAGAGCTCAGCTGCTAACCAAAAGGTCAGCAGTTCAAATCCACCGGCTGCTCCTTGGAAATCCTATGAGGCAGCTCTACTCTGTCTATAGCTTCTCTGAGTCAGCAATGGGTTATAGGTCCACTGCAGAATGTGAGCTCCATCAGGACAGGTACTTTGTTTACTGCTTGTAACCCCACTACCTGGAACAGGGACTGACAGAGCATAGAAACTCAATCTTTGTTGAATCAATCAATGATTTATCATACTACTCACCATTTATCCATCCCCCCATTTCCCTGCTTATATGATTTTCTAATTCCTTAGGTTTTTTTTTTTTTCATTAGAAAAGTTACTTCTGAAAAATTCTTACTTTATTCAGGCTTGTCCAAAGGAACAGGTAATCTGGTCTGCACTAATCTTGAAAGAAGGGAAATTATGCCCTGGTAAGCAGGTGTAAGGAGCCATGGCGGCACAATGGTTAAATGCTTAGCTGCTAACTGAAAGGTCAGCAGTTCGAACCCACCAGCTGCTCTGTGGGAGAAAGATGTGGGAGTCTAGGAAGGGGGAAATGTGATTCAGCAGCAATGCTTATGAAAACTGTACAGGTGTTCCAGGTCACAGCACAGGATTAACTAGAGGAACACAGTGGGAAATACAAGCCTGGACTCTGACTCCTGGAGATTCTGATTCAATAGGCCCAGATAGCTGTACGTTTTTCAAGTGTCACAAGTGTTTCAGAAGTTCACCCCAATTTGAAGACCACCAGTCTACAGCAAGATCAGGATCCATCACGAATGTAATGTGATACCAAAAACATTAATGTGATCTTGGGCTGCACTAACAGAAATATAGACTCTAGAATAAAGGTTATCACCCTGCCTATTGTATGTCAATCATACTACTCATTCGTTTATTCATGAATCCATTCATCAAATTCTGATTAATTTTTGATGGAGCCACTGGCTTTACTACAGTTAAAAGGCAGCTGTCTTAGTTATCAAGGTTATCTAGTGCTGCTATAACAGAAATATCACAAGTAGATGGCTTTAACAAAGAGAAATTTATTCTCTCACAGTTTAGGAGGCTAGAAGTCTGAATTCAGGGTGCCAGCTCCGAGGGAAGGCTTTCTCTCACTGTCAGCTCTGGGGGAAGGTCCTTGTCATCAGTCTTCCCCTGGTCTAGGAGCTTCTCAGCACGGGAACCTCGGGTCCAAAGGACACGCTCTGCTCCCAGCATTGCTTTCTTGATGGTGTGAGGTCCCCATGTCTCTCTGCTCACTTTTCTCTTTTATATCTCAAAAGAGATCGACTTAAGGCACAACCTAATCTTATAGATTGAGTCCTGCCTCATTAACATAACTGCCGATAATCCCACCTCATCAACATCATAGAGATAGGATTTACAACACATAGGAAAATCACATCAGATGACAAAATGGTGGATAATCACACTATACTGGGAATCATGGCCTAGCCGAGTTGACACATATTTTGGGGGACACAATTCAATCCATAACATCACTATAGCTCTGCACCCACAGAGCTTACAATCTAATGGGGAAAGACCATATTTGTGTAAGTCCTATTCCAGGCTTCACTAGCCTGTGAGTGCAAATAAAGACAACTTTAACATGTGACTCCATATCCTGATGTTCCCCAATCCCACATGTTTCCCTTGCAAGAATTCCAGCCTATCCCTAGGGTTCCTCTCCCCCAGATATTTTCAAGACTTTCCAGGAGGGTTTATAATTGGCCACAACTGAGTCTGGATTTCTTCTCACTTCTTGACAGGAGAATGGAAACTATATTCAGCTCAAGAGGCCAGCCTCTACAACCAATGGCTTCAGTCCACTGTAAAGGAAATTCCCACCACAGCCTCTGTCTCCCACGCTCATGGTGCTATGACCAGTTTCTGAAGTGAAACAATTCCCTTCCTGTGTCCCCAAGTATTACTCCTTTTTTAATTCACATCCACGTAGCCAGAACCACCACCACCCCACCACCATCTCCACCAGTCCCAGCCTCAGCCTGGCTTGGTCAGAATGGGTTTTATCAATCCCTGCAAGCCTCTAGAAGATACCGAGGGTAGCTTGCTGCCTAACTCTTCCTGTGCTCACAGCGAGTTCCTCTCAAGGACCCCGTTCTCTTTGTCTGAGCCACTTCGGTCTTTAAGACGTGGTTTTCTATCCCTGGACCTCAGCAGGCTCAGTCACGTACTCTCTTTTCCCTTAGTGTCACACGTAAATTAATTTAGCGTCACATGTGAATTTAAAAAAAGGGTGCTGTCAAGTTGATTCTGACTCATGGTGACCCCTTGTGTCACCGAGCAGAATTGCCCCAGAGGGTTTTCTTTTTGTTTGCTTGTTTTTTGTCATTGTTTGGTTTCATTTTGTTTTCCCGTAGTGTTTTCTTGGCTGTAATCTTTACGGAAGCAGATCTCCAGGCCTTTCTAACTCGGTGCCACTTGGTGGGTTCAAACCATCAAACCTCAGCACAAACTGTGTGCACCACCCAGGGACCTATATGTAAAATAACCTACTGCCATCTAGTCGATTTTCTAGAGACTTCTGATCAGTGGAGGCATGCTCAGAGCTGGCTTTAGTGTTCTGTCTATGGACTGACTGGGGCAGCGAAGAGGGTAGACGCAAAGCAAACTGTTAGGACACGATCAGAATGGCCTGGGTATCGGACAGGAGCCCCTAAACCAGAAGAGGCGCAATGAGAAGAAGGGCGGAGGGCGGTAAAAGAGAAATCACTGAAGTAGAATTTAGAGGATTCAGCACCTGGGGGAGGGAGCCAGGAAGGGGGAAGAGTCAGATTCAACCCGCCATTTCCAGAGGAGGACACAAGCTTGGTGGTGTCACCATCAGAAATGAAACAATGACTTGGAGAATTGGGAGGAGGCTGGGGCTGGACTGAGCCAGGTAAATAAAGAATTCTTATTCCATTTTGGCCATTATGACACTGAAGTCCGGTGGCACCCAGCTGGAAATGTCTAGAAGACGGTGAGAAAAGTAGACCTGATCTCCGTTGAGGCTGATGAAGTTAAATAAAAGCCACTAAATTAAGTAAGCAGGTGATCTTGGACAGAGTAACAGTGGTGATGTAGGAATGGAATGTTGAATGCAAGGGCTAGTTCTGAAGGTAGTCAGGAGGAGGAAGCGGAAAAGATAAGCCAAACCAATAACACTATAGTCCTTTTTTTATTATTATGAAAACTAATATCAATTTATTGTAAAAAGTTTTCAGGAAGTATAGAGAAGAAAATTCCAATGTTCCACACCCCTATCCCCAGAAATAAACATTACTGCATCGTGAGATAGTTCCCTTCAAATATTTTTTTATGCTTCTATTAGGGAGGTTTATATTTTTAATTGGAATCATACTTTATATGCACATTTATTCCTAATTGTTTCATTTAAATTACACCTGGAGAATTTTTTACATAATGAAATAGTCTTCAAAATGCTGTTTTTCATATTTGAGTAAAATTTGTGTAGACAGCTACAACAATCAATAGTCGGGGTCATTTCGAATCACTTATGGTGATAAAGAAAGATCCCTCTTTCCTGATGTTAGAGAGAAAGGTAAGGATAGGAAGGATGCTTCAGGGGATGGCCGGTGGAAGGACGAGTAATTTGAGGGTTTGGGTTTGGTTTTCACATAGGAGAAATCTGAAATCGTTTGAACATAGATAGGTTTAAGAAAAATTGAGATGGAACATTGAAAAGAGCACGGCTCTAGAGGAGGCCTGAGCTCGGGGAAAGTGAAGCTCTTGAGCCACTCTTTAGCCCACAGACTACAGCCCCAATAAGAACCCACACAATCATGGTCAACATATCGCAGAAGACGTAAACATGTCCCTGGGTGGTGCAAATGGTTAACATGCTCAGCTGCTAACTGAAAGGTTGGAGGTTCAAGACCACCCAGAGGCACTGTGAAAGAAAGGCCTGGCGATCTACTTCTGAAAAAATCAGCCATTAAAAGCCCCAGGGAGTTCAGTTCTACCCTGACACACATGGGGTCGTCATGAATTGAAATCAACTCACAGCAACCTTTTTTTTTTTTTTTTACTTCTGTCCAGGGCTGGGTGCCACTGGCTGTGCTTTTTTGGGTCTTGATTCCTCAGAAAACAAGGTGAAATGGGACTAACGAGATACAGAGTCCAGTGACAAGGGCCGGAAGGCAGCGGGGGACAAGGAAGCTGGCGATAGGGAACCCAAGGCGGAGTAAGGATATTGTTGATGTGTTGTGAGATTGTTAACCATTGTCACAGGGCAACATTTGTAGTAACTGTTAAATGAGAAACTATTTTGTTCTGTAAGCCTTCATCTTAAGTGAGAATAACAGCACA
>NW_004444045.1:1032935-1209058 GCF_000243295.1 Trichechus manatus latirostris
AAATAATAATAATAATAATAAAAAAAGAAAACAAGGTGACTGGGGAGCATTATCCTCACAAAACTATCCTCAGGGCTAATGAGATCACGTCTTCTGAGTGCCTCAGAAGAAAAGACGAGCCACGTTCAGGACAAAATGTTGTTCTAACTGTTTTAATAGGAGCAAAATAATTAAGTGCCACGTGGCTTCCTTTCTTCCTGTAGGGTGATCCGTCCTGACTCCAGGGCTCAAGACTGTTTCCTTCTTCCTCATTTCCCATCCCACCCAGGAGCCTCTAAGTCTCTATTCCTTCCTTTCTTCTCCTCTCCCCTTGGTCCCCTCCCAGCAAGCCCCTATCCCAATCCAAACTGACAACAGAGGTCTCTGATTGTCAAGGCCCAGGATTCAGCTTCCGAGCACCTGAGCCATCCCTGCTGCTTTGGTTTGCCGCCCAGACGCCCCTGAGAAGAGCCGCCTGGGTTTTGTTCAAGCATCAGTATACCCTTCATCTAACGCTCTGTTGATGGCTTTGTTCCTGAAAACACCAAAGAAGCGCATTACCAGAAGAAAAGGAAAAGGCACACAAGTCCCCAAGGGGTAAACATCACTTTGCATTTCTGATAATCTGAGATTGTCCTGCCAGTGAATAAATGGAGCAGCATTTATTAGGCCACATGCATTGGTGCCCCAGCCTGCAGTCCTGAGACAGTGCTAAAGAAAAATGGGGAAAAGGGCAGAGCTATAAGGTAGCCACGAGTACCCTCTAGTGTTCAATGGGAGGTCTTAACTCCATCACAGTCCTAAAATCTGAATACACACAATACAAAGTTGTTTGTTATTGGTTGTGCACTTTGGATATTCATCTCATAGCATATCGATTTTTATTGCATTACTGTTATCAATATAGGCCACACACAGAAAGAATATCTGTTCTTTTGACAAACTATTAAGTGTGAATAAAAGATATTTTAAGGGACCCTTAGGTTCAATAACAGCGGCTTCCATGCTTAGTAATCATTGAGCCAAACCAAAAAAACCAAACCCTTTGCTGTGGAGTCATTCCGACTCGTTGTGACCCTATAGGACAGAGTAGAACTGCTCCATAGTGCTTCCAAGGGGCAGCTGGTTGATTCGAACTGCCAACCTTTTGGTTAACAGCAGCTGAGCTCTTAAGCACTGCGCCACCAGGGCTCCAATCATTGAGCAGAGTTACCACTTTACGTCTATTAGTCTAACTCCAGAAAATGTTTTGACGGTAGCATCCAGTGCTATCAAAGTTGCAGAAGAATTGATAAACATACTTTGTCAGCTTCACTGTATATTATTAGAGAGCTAACAATATGCAATAATGCTTAGAAAGCAACGTGACGATATAGTTTTTCACTATTATATTATTTACCCACTTAAAATAGTGATTTTAAAGCCTCTATGTGTGTTTTGATATTAAATAAAGAAAAAAAAACCAAACACATTGCCATCAAGTTGATTCCGACTCATAGCAACCCTATAGGACACAGCAGAACTACCCCATAGAGTATCCAGGGAGCGGCTGGTGGATTTGAACTGCTGGCCTATTGGTTAGCAGCCATAGCTCTCCTTAGTTTTTAACCAGTGCACCACCAGGGCTTCAAATAAAGAAAGCAGGTTATAAGTTGCAAGTGCAGGATAATTACAAGTTGTAAAATGTGCATATTGTACGTAGATGTACAAATATCAGATTAGAATATGAACTAATTAAGACAGTTGTGTTGAAGTAGAGATGCTTAATGTTTGTTTGCTTTGTTATTTGTTTTTAAGTCCAAAAAATAATCTGCTTTTTAACTGCTTATTAACACATTTCCAACTTGGAATAAAGCTTTAGGTCTACAAGTACCTTCCTCAGTCAAGAGTAAGCCATTATGTGACTCAAGCCTGGGGCTTGAAGCCAAATGATCATTTCAAGGCTTTTGTTTCTAAAGGCCAAAAATCCTATTAATTGGAAATAAAACATAGTAAATGCACAATAAAAGGGGAATTACTAAAAACATCATAGCCTATCAATAAAATCTCATGTTATATGACTTATATGAATGTCAAGGATGGTGAGTATAATGTTGATAGAAATAAACTTGAATAAGAAATAATCTTAAGAGAAAAATCAGAACACATAATTATACATTCACACCTCTTAACGACATTTTGATCACTGATACATGTATATAGATCAGAAGTAAACTTGAAGTGCTTTATGTTGATACAATTGTTAAGTCTGTTCTTATTTTGCTGTAAAGTTGCCATTATTTTGGATTTTTAATGACAGCTTAGCTTGTTGTTGCTGCTGTGTGCCGTCAAGTCAATTCTGACTTATACTAACCCTGTAGGACAAAGTAGAACTGTCCCATAGGGTTTCTTAGGATGTAATCTTTATGGGAGCAGATAACCACATACTTCTCCTGTGAAGCTGCTGATGGGTTTGAACCACTGACCTTTCAGTTAACAGCCCAGCGCTTAACCCTTGGGCCACCAGGACTCTTGACAACGTAGTGGTTAAGAATACTGGGAGTCAAGCAGAACTGTACTTCGTCCTGGCTCTTTGTAAAAACGGTGCGGGGGCAGCATCTGACCTCCTCTAACTTCACAAGGGGAAAGGAGAGTCAAGACCAACAGCCCAAGGCTGATTCTTATGAGGCGGGGGTCAGACATGCCTCCTCTCTCTGCCATCTTTACCAATTCTAACACCAACCGTCCCTCCCACGGCACTCCCTCTTCTCTGCTGGGTTCGATAATTCATTGCAATGGCTACACAGAACTCACAGACAATACTCATGATCATGGGGTTTATTAGGGAAGTAACAGTCACAATTCAGGCTCAGGAACACTCAAGGATATAGTTCGTCCATCAGGACAGCCTCTTCCCAGGTGTGCTCGCAGGCACAACTCTCCCTGGCCCTAGGCCTCTGCCCAAAGGCACTCAGCTTTCTCACTCCACGGGCCAGGAAGCCCAAAAACTGTCTCTACTGTGGGTCTGTCCTGCCACCGCTTCTCACCGTTTCAGGGTTACAGCTCACTCTCTCTCTCCGTCTCTGTCTCAGTGCAGGGATCAAAAGGACATACTGGCTCCTGGCTCTTCTTCCTTGGTATCTTCTTTTTTAGCCTCTGGGGTGGCTCATTTCAAACCCAGCAGGACGGCAAAACTGACCAATCCCCTTGGTGGGCTACAATTACCCTATCACACAGCGCACCCAATCACTTGGGTGGGAGTTACAAGACCATGGCTAGAAAGGCCACACACAAAAGTGATCCATCACACCTCACTCTTTTACCTGCCCACCACACAGAGAAGTTCCTGGCAGTCTCAACAATTTCCTGGGTGACCAAGAAGTGTCCTCAAAAGCAGAGGAACAGTGGCCAGAACAAGAGGATGGCCTAAAAGGCAGTAACATCCAGCTCAGGATCTGTGACAAAGATAAAAATTCCAGACATACTTGGATCCTCACTGAAGGTCTGGTTTAAGCGTCTTGAACAGTCATAGGACATACTTGAAATCATAAGTCATGGTCATGTCCATACAGTCTAAAATTAATGACACAGCTATCCAAATATCTCCAAATATACAATATGGGGAGAGGGATCTAGCCCAGGGAATGTTTCAGGAACAACCAAACCATAACAAGGCAGAACAAAGAATTGTAAGGCATGCCCTTGAAGCAGGTCAGACTACATTTTATGGACAAATAAATCAGTCTTGGCAAATAACATTAATGTTCTCATAGATTGTTTCCTGGCTAAAACTGGTATGCAAATCAATTTAAGGGTAGAAAGATAAAGAAAAAATGGAGACAATTTACAATCAAAGTAAATGAAAAGCTTTCACAATGATGAACATATTATAACAAGAAATAAACCCCTGGAGAAATATTAATAATTTAGCATGTAAGAATATGCATCCTACTTGCCAACGAAAACATTACAGTCACGGCTAATACAATATACAATATCGCCGAAGAGTGGGCTACTTATCTGAGCTGGGGTTCCCTTTAATTTCATTGTACAAAATTCATGGAAGTTATACTTTAGGGGAAAATACAGCTTTGTTTTCTTCTGCTGGAATAAATTCTACTGTTTGACTTCAGAACCAGTGTTCAGAGTTCTAGGCTGTCTCTCATACGTTCCAATTCCAGCTTCTTCTCCTGTCTTCTTCCCTGCTTCTGACATCCAAGCCTGAAAAAGTAGGGAATCACAGCAGGGATGCTCCCAAGCATAGTATGCTTTTATGCAAGGGCCTGGGTCTTTTCAAGGTTATTTTTATTGCCCTTAAACAGCACCATTAAAAGCTCACTAGGATCCTAATCACCACCAGTTGCCATTGAGTTGATTTCAACTCATGGCAATCCCGTGTGTGTCAGAGTAGAACTGCTCCATAGGGTTTTCAATGGCTGATTTTCTGGAGGCAAATCACCAGGCCTTTCTTCTGAGGTTCCTCTGGGGGGGCTCAGCTAGCAGCGCGTGTTAACCATTTGTACCACTCAGGCGCTCCTGGAGCCCTGATACTCACTTTAAATGGTTTCCCCGAAAGGAAGATGGCAGTGGTGGGCAAATGGAGGAGGAGGTGGCTCCAAACCCAAAAGGGAAGTTTCGAAGGGAATCTTTTTTATAGGAAGAGAAAAAGGCATCAAGTTAGCTGGCAGAAATAAATCGAGTTAAATGAGTAAATTCAGAAGAAACAGAATAGCCAGAACTTGTAGAAAGACAGTGGATGAGGAAGAAGAAAGGATGGAAAACAGAACTGTAGGATGATCTGCATCCTCACGACCTCCAAAGACAACGGAGGATCCAGCGAAGAATGAATGAGCATGGAGAATCTGATTCAAGGGAAGAAATCATGGAATTACACATCTACATCCTCCACCTGTTCTACACATCAACATCACAGCCTGAAAGGAACCAGACTGGGAAAAGATGAAAGAGCATTCTCCCAGAGTCCTGTGTAAATTGCCTGGATTAGAAGCAAACTATACAGGCTGCTGTTAAATTGCACTCTATTTGCTAGGCGTTCAGCTCAGAGCGATCAACAAAAAATGCTAACAGCAGCCTCAATGAATCCAGGTGAGCGGCCCAAGGCTGGTAAGTTGTTCCACAGTAACAGGAACCCAAGCTCCTTCTCTGTTATTGCTCCATCAGGTGGAGCCTTGACCTCATGGTCCAAGATGACAGCAAGATGAAGAAAGGTTCCCACAGTCTGCTGCCCAACATTCCCACCTATATCCCTTTGGCCAGAATTTAGTCACAAGGCTATATACCCAGGTGTGAAGGAGCATGGGAAATGCAAATTTATTCCCGACAGTCATATGTTAAGTTAAAAAAATCAGGAGTTCTATTATCATAAAAGAAACCAAAAACCAAACCCGTTGGTTTATAGAGTAGAACTGCCCCATAGGGTTTCCAAGGAGCTGCTGGTGGATTTGAACCGCCAACCTTTTGGTTAGCAGCCAAGCTCTTAACTACTGCATCACCAGGGCTCTATTATTACAGAAGGGGAGGACAAATATTGAGAAAAATTAGCAGTCACTGCCTTTCTCTCCCTGACCTTACCATTACCCAGACAGGGTAGGGAAGGGACAGCAGGGAATAAACTCACAGCGGTATATTGACTGACTAAAAACGTCAGTGCCCAGACTGATGGTTAGAGGTTTAGCCCAATGTGTATTTTAATGTTTACAGGCTAACGTAGACCAGGAACGGACCTTTAGGAGAAAGGTGTAGTATCTTGGATGGCCAGTGGCCGTAGCAGCAGGAGAGTGGTAAGGAACAGGGTAAAGACCAAGAGGGCGGCGGGAGGAGAGTGCTGGGAACAGGTTGTAGGTTTCTGGGAGATGGAGAAGAGCAAAGAAAGGAACGTACGCAGATGTCAAAAGCAAACATCAGCTACACATTCGTACCACCATAAAACCTCTCCAAGCACCTTGGGCTGCTGAAGTCCAACTAATTTTAAGCTCCACCTCAGACATCCTTAGAATCCTTACCTTCCTTTTTGAGGCACATCAACAAATGATGTCAGTGAGGGAACTAAAAGGCAAACCCAGCTTGGCAGAAGCTTCCATGTCAAGACTGAGAAAGGAGTCCTAGAGTCTCAAACAACGTATGGACCACACACTCGGGTTTTTCATTCCTGTGTATGTTGCTAACTTCTTATAGAATTTGAAGACATCTCCTGGCTTCTCCTACCTATATTTTCCTATTGATAAAAATAGGAATAATATTCCTGCCTCCTGGCCATCTCTTGGAGTACATGGGAAGGGTAAAGCATATGGAAGTAAACAACCGGAAACTCCTTGGATATAGACATTAAAAAAAAAAAAACCACGCCATCAAGTCAATTCCAACTGTGGCAACCCCATGATGTGTTTCAGAGTAGAACTATGCTCCGTAGGGTTTTCAGTGGCTGATTTTTTGGAAGTAGATTTCCAGGCCTGTCTTCCAAGGAGTCTCTGGGTTGACTTGAACCTGCAATCTTTCAGTTAGCAGGGGAGCAGATTAACAGTTTGTACCTCTCAGGATATGTATTATATAAAATAAACTCATAATTTTCATGGTTTCAAGTAATCCATAACATCAGTTAGGGGTTTAATAGAAAACCTGTGGCAGAAGGAATAACTCAAGGGTCCTAAACCATCCCTCTCCTTGGACCTTCAAAGACAGAGTAAGTCCA
This sequence comes from Trichechus manatus latirostris, assembly GCF_000243295.1. NCBI lineage: Eukaryota > Metazoa > Chordata > Mammalia > Sirenia > Trichechidae > Trichechus > Trichechus manatus. Next base: position 1,039,603 of record NW_004444045.1, read on the forward strand.
TTCTACCATGCTGAATCAGCAGCTCCCGTGCCCTAGTTGCAATGAAGGCCCACCCTTAGCTTCTGCTGGGTCACAAATGAATTCCCTGACACTCACCCTCTCGTTAAAACAAATCACGAGGCACTAAGGCAAACTATCCTGCAGAAGTTTACAGATCCTACAGTGCACTTTGTAGAGGAGCCTGGCCACAGGAGAAATGAAAGGGATTGATTCTCTCTGTCTGAAAGGATTATGTTTGCGCTCTCTCCTCCAGCAAGGTCTGCTTGCCCCAACAGCCAGCCGCGGCCCAGGCAAACCACCATCCAGGAAACGCCTGCATTGTGTTTTCTGACCCCTTCTCTGCGTCTGCGACTGGTGCCGAGCAAGCCAATCTGGAAGCCAGGCCTGCCCTGGAGCCAGCTCTCATGCCTGACCACCCCACCACTGGATTGTCAGGACCCCACTTCCCACTGGTTCCCTCCTCGCCAGCATCTCCAGGGTCCTTCTGCCGGCCCCCTCTGTGCTCACCACCCTACCTCTACCATCATTGCCCCAGAGTTGTCTTACTCACCCTGTCCAGCTGGGCTTTTCTCCCTCGCAAAGGAGTTACCACAACTTCTAGCCCTCTGCCTGCAATACGCAGAGCGGAAATGCAGTCACCTAATATTATATACTTTAAGCAGGAACCTGTGCATGCAGCAGCCACTTGGCAGCCACGCTACCTCCCCCACCCTAGGAAAGGAACCCTGGTGGCACAACGGTTAAGCGCTCAGCTGCTAACCGAAAGGTTGGTGGTTTGAACCCACCCAGCTGCTCTCCAGAAGAAAAGACCTGGCAATCTGCTCCTATAAAGATTACAGCCTAGAAAACCCTATGGGACAGTTCTACTCTGTCACATGGGGTCATTATGAGCTGAATACCAACTCGACGGCCTGTAACAGCAGCAACAAGTCACCGTAGGACCTGCATGGGGTCTACAGCTCAGCCTTATCCAGACGGCCCTCGCCCTAAGGGCCAAGGCCGGCACACTGGTCACCGGGTCAGGGACTCCAGCGCCCTGTACTCACCCCTTCCACTCCTGCCCTCGCTGCACTCACATGCTCCTGGAGCCTGGTCCTTGTAGACCCTTCATCAGCTGTCCAGACGTCTGTGAGCCAAACTTCCAAGGAGGGGAAGAATCTCGTGTACTAGATCATTTCCATGGGAGGAGGGGAAATCTACAGACGAATCTAGAGCCATCACTGCTGACCTGTCCCTCCTCTCACTTCATCCTGCTTTCTACCAGCGGCTACTCCCAAAATCCCTGAGCTGGGTCAAACCTTCGGGTTACAAGCCCACCGATTTTAATTTAAATCTAACAAATGACTAGCTACATGCTCAACACCACAAAAAATGAAGTTCGGTGGTACCCTGCCTTCCAAAACCTTGCAATCATGTTAGAGTGGTAGGCACAGAACAGCCTAATGACATACAATGGTGCAAACTGTGTGGCACAGGCTATAAACCACTGTTTCTTCAGTGCGCAGCAGAGCATTTGGGGAGCTTATCAAAAACAGAATTTTAAGCCTCACTCCCAGATATTTTTATTTAGTAAGTCTCAGTTAAGCTCAGGACCTTTTTAAGAAAAACTCCAGGTGGTTTTGATGCTAGAAGGCTGGGCACAGAGCTAAAGCACAACAGGTACAATGAATCACTCACCATTTTCACGGCAACAATGAAATTACAGCTGAAACAATTTAAGACTAGCTCCCTAGGTGGCCCAAACGGTTTGTGCTCAAGAACTAACCTAAAGGTTGGTGGTTTGAACCCACCTAGGGGCACCATGGAAGAAAGGCCTGACAATCCGCTTCTGTAAAGATTACAGCCAAGAAAACTCTATGGGACAGTTCTACTCTGACACACATGGGGTCACCATGGGTCAGAATTGACTCAATGGCAGCAGGTTTGGTTTGGTTTTGTACACTAACAGTTCCATCACTGCACCAGTCACCGCTTTTAATGAAAACCAATTAGAGTTAAGTCAGTTAACACGAATCTGGGTGGCACAAATGGTTAAGTGCTTGACTTACTAGTCCAAAGGTTGGCAGTTCAAACCTACCCAGAGGCGCCTCAGAAGACAGGCCTGGAGATCTACTTCCAAAAGGTCACAGCCTTGAAAACCCTACGGAGCAGTTCTGCACACGTGGGGTCACCAGGAGTCAGAATCGACTCAACAGCAACTAACAACAACAACTACAAAGCCCTGTGTCCCGCCACCCATCCGCCAGTTTGCCACACTGTGGTGGCTTTTGTGTTGCTGTGATGCTGGAAGCTATGCCACTGGTATTTCAAACATCAGCAAGGTCACCCATGGTGAACAGCTTTCAGCAGAGCTTCCAGACTAAGACAGACTAGGAAGAAAAGCCTACCAATCTACTTCCTAAAATTAGCCAATGAAAACTTTATGAATCACAACAGAACGTTGTCCAACTTACTTCGGACACGTCATCAGGAAGGATCAACTGCTAGAAGAGGATATCATGTTTGGTGAACTAGTGGGCCAGCAAGGGTGTGGATGACCCCTCGGTGAAAGAGATGAGCAAACAACACAACGATAAACTCAAACATGCCGGTGATTGTGATCACGCAGGGCCAGGAACATTTCGTTCTGTTGTACATAGGTCACCATGAGTTGGAGTCGGGTGGCTGCTACACGCACAGGTTCTTGCTTCAAGAATGTAACAGTCTTAAACTGCCACAAATAGTTTTCCATAACTGAAAGACATCTGAAAAGGAAAGAAAAAAACAAATTGTTTCAGGGAGATTTATATGAAGTTGCTACTGAACACAGGAGGCAATTAGAGGGCATCTTGGGTTTCCTGTTTTCTTGACTTAACCTCCAGGGCTATGAACCCTAAATCCAGAGACACATAATCTCTACTTTCCCCAGGAGACAGAGAATGTCAGAGGCGAGAAACATGGGCTCATGGGGACACCATCTCCCTACACAGCGCCCAAAGAGAAGGGCAAAAGGAAGGCGCCAGCCTGGTGGCCCAGTGGTTAAGAGCTCGGCTGCTAACCAAAAGGTTGGCAGTTGGAATCCACCATCCACTCCTTGGAAACTCTATGGGGCAATTCTACTCTATCCTATAGGGTTGCTATGACTGGGTTTGGTGTTTTGTTTTGTTGGCCGAAAGAAAGGCAGCAGGTTAGGCTTTGGTTTAAAGGTTTCCTTTACTGTTTGTAAGGGAGGAGGAACTCACCAAAACAGGAGTTAAATGCCCGATCTAAGCCTAAAAGGTCTGACAGCCTGAGTTTCCCTGAGCACCCAGAAAAGTGCCTCAGCAGCCCAGCACACGCCCAGAGTGGGCTTGGGCAGCCCCAGGCTGGCAGCACCAGGACTTGGGGGCGGGCGGGTCTTGGGGTGCAGAGCCTAAGGTGGGGACAGGAGGGAAGAAGGGAGGAGGCTTTTCCGGTGACTCATCTCCCCGTGCAGCTGCTCTCCCTCTCCCACTCTGCCCTGCCCCACTCCCACCATTTTCCTGGTTTGGGTTCAAACCTTAGCAGCTAGCACCCACAGATAAGGATACCTGCCCACTCAGCAAACTGGCACACAGTCAAGGGGCCGACACAGAAGCCAAGATCTCTGAGAGAGAAAGAAAGAGCAGCTCAGGGAAAGGCTCCTGGCGGCAACGTGGCTGCCTCATGTCCACCCCTGCCCCACGGTGGAGCGCGCAGGAACAGGTGGCAGCCTTCGGATCTGGCAGACGCTCCAGGCACTCATGGCAGATGTAGCGTCACTTTCCTTACGGGTTTCTTGGCCCCGTCTAGCCCTTCCTGAGCCAGTGCCTCACAGGAGCTCGCTTCCTGGGGCTGCATCCAACCCCTTCAGCATAATCATCCAGATCTGTCACTCACCCCACAAGACGTGGGGCCTGCGTTCTCTAGGTCCGGAAGCATCTTCCTACACCTCACCGCCTGCGCTGGTGCTGGGTCACAGAGGCACCAAGTGGAGGGAGAGGCCCAGACATGAGAGGCCTTTGTAATATTGTCTTGTAACGGGTTCATGCAGCTCCATGACACTGGGGATATAAGAAATGCCTCATTTCTTTATTTTTTAGTCAAATTAAAACTAAGGAGACCCTACTTTCCAAAGGGGATGAAAAGTCTAGTTTTTGTCATTTTAGGGGGTCTTTATCCTTCCCATGGAGCCCTGGTGGCACAGTGGTTGAGGGCCTGGCTGCTAACTAAAAGGCCAGCAGTTCAAATCCACCAGCCGCTCCTTGGAAACGCTGTGGGGCAGTTCTACTCTGTCCTATAGGGTCGCTATGAGTCGGAATCGACTTGATGGCAATGGGTTTGGGTTTTTTTGTTTTTGTTTTTTGTTTTTTTCTTTTTCCTATGAGTACAGACACCCATGGACTTAGAAGGAAAAAAAAAAAAAGGACAAGGGCCCTGATCATCACCTCAAGACGATTTATACTGCTTTGCTCCTCATCCAGGATGTGTGCTCCCATGCATTCGAAAGCAGGCCGTTTTATTCCCCTCATGCCAAGTTCAACTGTGGGGGAGAGACCCTTGGTAACCCATTCTCAGACAACCCAACAGCCATTGCCTACAGAGGTCTTTCCTTCTCTGATATGTTGAATTCAAGTGAACGTAAATCTCTACTGTTGATAAAACTCACAACCAGAGGTGTATTATCCAACAGGCAAGGTAAGTATGGTGCTTACCTTCCCTACCAGATCATCTAAAAACACAAAACCAAGCCCACTGCCGCCGAGTCGATTCCGACTCATAGCGACCCTATAGGACAGAGAAGAACTGCCCCACAGGGTTTCCAAGGAGCGGCTGGTGGATTCAAACTGCTGACCTTTTGATTAGCAGCTGAGCTCTTAACCGCTGTGCCACCAGGGCTCCAGATCATCTGTAGTGAACAGTTTCACATTTTTTTACCACATCAAAGACTCAGCTTCTAAGTATGGCTGGCATCTATCTCTCTCACAACACCTTCCTACATAATCAAAGCCTCTCTTTAAATTTACAATCCCTGACAGGGACAGATGATCCAGTAAGCAAGGTAAGCACGGGCTTACTTGTGCTTACTTACTAATCGGCAGTGAACAATTTCAGTGCAACATTGTTCACTACAGATGATCTGGTAAGCATGGTAAGCATCATGCTTACCTTGCTTATTGGCTAATCTGCCCCTGCTCACAACCCTCTTCCTAGTCCTGGGGAACGTCAGCCACAGCCTCCTCAACCCTCCTAGGCCTCAGCTCAAATGACACTCCTGTCACTCTATGTCCCATTCTCCTGTTACATTTTTTTCATAGAACCGATCCCTATCTGAAAATATCTGACTTATGTCTTGGTTTTCTGTGTTTCTCAGCCGAACGGAAGTTCCATGAGAGCAGGAACTTTGCCCATCCTATTTGCTGATATATACTCATGCCTAGAACAGTGCCTGGCACAAGTCAGTGACAAGTCTCTGTTGAATGAATGACTTACTATAACAAACGGGGCTCATTTCTTAGGGCTACCATAACAAAATACCACAAACCAGGTGACTTAAGACAACAGATACTTACTTTCTCACTGTTTGGAGACTAGAAGTCTGAAATCAGGGTGTCGACATGAGGGCTCTTTTAGGGCTCTGAGGGAGAATCTGTCCCACGCCTCTTTCGTAGCTTCTGGTGATGATGGCAATCCTTGGTGTTCCTTGACTTGTGGCCACATAACTCCAAACTCCGCCTCATCTTCACACAGCTGTCTTCCACCTTTTATAAGGACACCAGTCATATTGGATTTAGAGTTCACCCTTTGCCAGTATGACTTCTTGTTAACTAATTACATCAGCAAAGATCCTGTTTTCAAATAAGGTCACATTCACAGCTACAGGGGTTAGGACTTCAACCTATCTCTTTGAAGGAAACAATTCCAGCCATAACATATACTATCCAACTTCCTTCACCAGCAAGCCCCATTCCCAGTGGACCTAGATCTTCAAAGAAAGCCTATCACAGGAATGGAAAATGGGATCGTGTCTTTTGTTCTTTCAAGATGACAGCAGAAGAAAACTCAAGCCAATTTTTCAATCACTTGTTACACATATATATACAGATTGTATCTATAATGCCAGGAGTATTTTGAGGGAATAGAATTGATTAGGGACAAAAGCTGTTCTGGATTCAACGATTTTCAGAATGATGATTCCGACTTGAGTTAAGATTGCTTTCGCTTTTGTTTGTTACCCAACTAGTAAACAAGCAGTGAAGAGTGTACACAAAAACATGATGAACATAATTAATGTTATGGGCTGTACATATGAAGACTGATGAAATGTTAAATGTTTTGTTAGATATATACTTACCACAATGAAAAAGAAAGGATATAAACAAGAACAAAGATACAGATGAGAATATTTCTTGTTTCCTTCCTAATTCCTCACAGCAGAGCCCCATAATTCAGTGGTTTCAGCAAGTCAAGGACAGTAAGGAATCCACTAAGACAAAAGAGTCAGAATCTTAGTTCATTGACTTCTATAGGAATTTCTTATACCATCTAGGGAAATTCCTGCGGCAAATAGGTACATACTTCTGCATTATATTTCTAACAGCACCAATGGGCCAGCTTCAGGTTTGGGGGGGAGTAGACTTGGCAACAATCCAGCAAAGCAGTGCTGCTGACATGGCAGAGAACAGCTTGGTATCATCAGAAAAAGATAATAGGTTCTTGGACTATTTGAGTCTTGATCTATGGTTTAAAGAAGGAGGGTAATGTGCTGTGGAAGATAGGAGCAAGAAGATGCTTTAGACATAGGAAATGGCTTTGTTGGAAGACTTGCAGAAGAGTTAATAGGAGTTGAGTGTGCAGAAGGGATTGACCCACAATAGCAAGCCTGGCTCAAAAGAAGGCTGTAGGTGAGGGTTTACACGGACAGACTAGGGCCATCTTGTGGAGGATTTTGAAAGCAACAAAGGATTATGAGAATCACTGAAATTCTGCTAGTAAAAATGAATCCCAGAAGTGTAGACTGGAAGAGACCTCTTTATTTTCACATGTGAGGAAGTTAAAACCAGCAAATCTAAGTGATCCGAGCAAGCTGAGTAAATGTATATTGTGTTTCACTCCTGAGAAGGTGAGATGCATCTGCTGCAGCAGCTATTGTTACTCACCCTAAGTATACCACTCACATCGATTACTTCTAAATGAAGTCTTTCGTGGGCCCATCTGATTGGAAGAATCTAGATTGCATGTTGCACCCTAGCTGCAAGGGAGTCTGGTGATGCAAGTTTTCTGACGTCATCCTGGTGAGGGCAGGATTCTGAACGTGGACAGTTTCTGAGATGCTGAGAGAATGCTTAAAGTAGCAATAAGTTAAACATGATCCCTGTAGAAAGGAACAAATGTTTCACAGAAATGGAAGCCCAAATGGCCAGTAAACCTATAAAAGGATTGTTGATTTGACTAGTAATCATGGAAATGCAAATTTATATAAAAATAGGCCATTTATACCCATTAGTTTGCAAAGTTTTATAAGGCTTACAAATTTGTCAATGACTTGAATAAATGGGCATGCTCATAACGACTTGAACAAAGTGTAAATTGCTGCAACCATTATGGGGAGAAAAATTGGACCCTGTATTATAAAGTTGAAGATATACATTACAACACAGTCCAGCAAGTCTGCTTATAGATGTGTCTCACACCAGTAGTTAAATGCTTCAACCTACAAGTGACTTTTACTCACAGCCCATTGGCTACAACTAGTCACATGATCCTGCCTCACTGTAAGGGACCAAAACCAAAAAACCCACTGCCATTGAGTTGATTCCAACTCATAGCAACCCTTTAGGACAGAGTAGAACTGCCCCATAGAATTTGCAAGGCTGTAATCTTTATGGAAGAAGACTGCCACATCTTTTTCCTGACTGTAAGGGATAGGGGAGGGTAATCCTCCCACATGTCCAGAAGGGGAAGAGAACTAGATACCGGTTAGTACTAGAAATCTCTACCACACTTTCTCAAAGAACTTCAGTGTTGGAAGTCTTTGTTGCATGAGTCTGCAAAGAAAGGCTGACCGTAAGACCTCACTATCCAGAGATTTGTCATCAAAGGACTGCAAGAACTTCTTATGGAAGCAGATTCCATAGTTGATGAAAAGGAAATTTTTGTAGCTCTAAATTTAGAAAGATAAAAATCAAATTCCAAAGATGAGGTCAGAGTGATTCATCCTTTCCCCAACTTACAGACGCAGATAGTCTATGATGACATCCCGCCATCTGTTGTAACCTGAGAATCCCAGTATCTGCATGTAAACTCACCTCTCAAGAACTCTTGGGAAGCAGTTATAGCACCTTGTTTATTTACTATTGTCCATCCCATGTGAAACCCATATGTTGGAAAGCAGCCAACAGGTAAGTAGTGATTAGACCTGTGATGAGTATATATACAATTATCCAGATTGTCCAAGTCCAGACAAGTCTACATTGTCGAATCCATGTAATCACAATTAATTCAAGCAAGCAAACAAAACAATCTACTGCCTTCCACCTGCATTACAATTCAAATTAAGGTGATGTTTTCATGCTTAGTTCTCACAGCAGCACCTTTGCTTAATACCTGGCACATAGATACTTGATAAATGTTTATTAAATGAATGAATCAATTCAACAATCCATCTGGGTAATCCTGTGCATACCACTGATATCTGGTCTACAAACTGATTTCTGGGATAAACCCAACCAGTAAAATCACAACCAGAGCTAGATGGTTGTATATGTACATGGAATTTTTGTCCAAATGCCAAGAGGAGGTGGAGGAGGAAGATGGGAAATATCCCAGCTGGCATGGCTGTATATAACCCACTGCCAAAGGAAGCACAGAGGCAGAAACAGATCTCTGAGCCAACTCAGTGAATTCAGGGACTGGGAGATTTCATCCCATCTCAGCTCATGAACGACTGAGGCAAATCATGTACTCTAAGTTCTTGTTTTAGCCATCTTTAACAAGTCCCTTCTTTAGGAAAGAAAGGACTGACGTTCTGATCAGCTTCTCAGGCAGGCAGAAAGGAAGAGATTATTTTGCTGCGTAATACTAGGTTCTCAGCTTTAAAGGCCCAATTTTCCTGCTAGATTTGGAAATTGAGGTAAAGACACATGCAGAAGAGAGATCCCACACTTACCCACATAAAGAACTTACGTGTCCCTAGGAACTTTTAACTCACACTCACCTTGATCTTTGGAGAAAGCAGTCCCTGAAACAAGAATTTCAAAAGAATGTGGAAGGATCACAGCATGGCAGAGCTACCTGGGTATTAATTGGTGACTGCTGGATCCAGGCAAAAAGAAAAAATAGATGCTGCTACAATAAAAAAGTAAAGGGAGGATTCTGAGGACACCCTCACTCTCCTCGGGTGGTGCCTAAGCAAAATTTGAGATAATCCATTTTTTTTCCCTCAGATGCCTTTTTTTCACTGTTTCTCTCCCCTAATCTAGTTTGCTACTTTTTGTGTAAATACTCTCTTGGCTTCTAGACTTTATGCTTATTAGGGTTTTTCCTCACTCAAAGAAAAGTCAACTAAAAACAATTGAATACTTCCTATGTGCCAGACGGAGTCCCTAAATGGTGCAAAGTGTTAACGTGCTCGACTGCTAACCAAAAAATTGGAGGTTCAAGTCCCCCCCGAGGTGCCTCAGGTGAAAGGCCTGGTGATCTACTTCTGAAAAATCAGTCTTTGAAAACCGTGTAAAGCATAATAGTTCTACTCTGACACACGTAGAGTCACCGTGAGTCAGAGTTGACTCGACAGTAACTGGTACTGGTTTCTTGAGTACTTACTATGTGCCAGATACTATGCTATTGCTTTGCATACATTATATCTTTCTTCATGACTCCCACTATGAGATAAGCATTCCCTTCTAACAGAAGAGAGACCTGAGGCTCAGAGAAATTATGTAAAATATTAGTGCTCATAGAATGAAGAACACCAAAGACACAAGGGAAGTATTAGCCCAAGAGACAGAAAGGGCTACATAAACCAGAGACTGCATCAGCCTGAGACCAGAAGAACTAGATGGTGCCCGGCTACCACCAATGACCACCCTGACAGGGAACACAACAAAGAGTCCCTGATGGAGCAGGAGGAAAGTGGTGTGCAGAACTCAAATTCTAGTAAAAAGACCAGACTTAATGGTCTGACTGAGACTGCAGGAACCCCAGAAAGCAAGGCCCCCGGACTCTCTGTCAGTCCAGAACTAAAACAATTCCCGAAGCCAGCTCTTCAGACAAAGGTTAGACTGGACTATGGGGCATAAAATGATACTCGCAAAGAGTGTGCTTCTTAGCCCAAGTAGATACATGAGACTAAATGGGCAGCTCCTGTCCGGAGGTGAGATGAGAAGGCAGAGGGGGTGAGGAGCTGACTGAATGCACACGGGAAATCAGGGATGGAAAGGAGGAGTGTGCTGTCACAGTATAGGCAGAGCAATTAGGGCCACATAACAATGTATGTATAAATTTTTGTATGAGAGACTAACTTGAATTGTAAACTTTCACTTAAAGTACAACAATTAAATATATATATATTAGTGCTCATAGAGGTAGGAAAGGTGATTTCTTCATTCTCACTAGTGACTTGGGGGGAATTGACTGTTATCCTTCCCAAAGACCACCACCCCATGTTGGGGATTTTGTTTTCTAAAATTAATCCTTGTCTTTTAGAGACACACACTAAAATATTTACAGATGAAATAATATGATGTACAGAATTTTTTTTCTAAGTAATTTTGAGGATTGTAATAGATGAAGCAACATTGGCCAAAGTAAATAACTATTGAAATTGGAAGAGTATATTATTCTCTCTGTTTTTAGATACACTGGAATTTTTCCAAAATAGAATGCTTTTTTAAAAGTGAGTTGAAACAAAAGTGAGCTTTAACAAAAGGCTAAAAAGCAAGGGCAACCCTCCTAAAGAAGGTAATATTTCACCCAAAGGAAAAGGAATTCCAGCAATTATGGCGTCCCTCTGTTGAACTGCTAAGAACTGCAGCCCCTTTGACCTCCCCTTTAACTATGTACTCCACCTAAGATGGACCCCTATCTTTATCATTACCTCCATAAATCAAAATCTCATTGAGAGGCTGAGTTTTAGATCACCCAGCCAAAGTCGATCGGCCCTTCTATACCAAAAGAAAACCCAAGTCTTTCTCTTTGAATCTACTAACCCCAGAAATAACATTGCCACTGATGTATGGAAAATTTCCACTCTGGATTGGTTTAGCAGTTGCTGTCTGTATACAAGAGTGTCCTGGTGGCGCAGTGGTTAACAGCTCAGCTGCTAACCAAAAGGTCAGCAGTTCAAATCCACCAGCGCTCCTGGGAAACCATGGGGCAGTTCTACTCTGTCCTATCAGGTTGCTATGAGTCAGAATTGACTTGAAAGCAGTGGGTTTTTGGTTGGTCTGTATACAGAGGCTGATAAATAAATTACCACATTTAAAGTACCTTGTTCTTTAGTCTTTTTGGAAAGCTAAAACTTAAAGGACTTCTGGTGCCTGGAATTGAGTTGAGGACCTTAGTGTAGAACAGTTCTTAGCAAAAAAATTGTCAGCTCATCTCCACTGCTAGTGACCCACAACACCAAGTAGTAACTTTGGTCTCTTTGCCTCTCGTCTCACACACTTCTCATCTGTTCTTGGTATACAGTATTGAAGAAATTTTGAATCAGGATGCCCTGGCCTCTCTGGCCTGGGCATGAGAATGTGACAAAAGTTAAAATAATTAGATTCTTCATCTCCCAGAATTATTAACCTAAAATGGAGTGGCTCAAGGACAGAATAAACTTTTGTAGCTTACTCAATCCAGGAGTTGTTGTCTGGATTTTTAGCCTCCTCATTGGTTTTGTTCTGGTGGTGCAGTGGTTAAGAGGTCGGCTGCTAACCAAAATGTCAGCAGTTAGAATCCACCAGCTGCTCCTTGGAAACCCTATGGGGCAGTTCTACTCTGTTCTATAGGGTTACTATGAATCAGAATCAACTAGACAGCAATGAGTTTGGTTTGGTTTTGGTTGGTTTTGTTAGTATCACCATATTCTTCTCAGTTAGAAAAGCAATCATTGTCCACCCCACCTTTGCATCTTCTTCCATAGATCCCACAACCTACCTCTCACCCCCTGGTTAATTTCTACTTCCACTTTAGAACTCAAATCATGGATCACCTCTTCTGGAGAGCCTTCTGTGACTCCAGTGTCCTCCCTGATTGCCTCCATGAACAACTGCCTCTTTGCCGTAAGATCAGAATGCCCAGCTACAGTTACGGAATGTTTTGGTCAAAGATCCTATAGAAGAACTTTGATCAAAAGGGGGCAAATACAGAACAGAATTTCAAACGCTCATGGAATCCAGAATTTCTGGAGCCATTGAGGTGAATGAACCCCTGAAACTATTTCCTTAAACCTTAAACCATATCCCCTGAAATCTTCTTAAAACCAAACAATAACTTAGCTTAATTAGTAAAGAATGTCTACCTTGAGCATTGTGCTCTTTTAAAGAACTATCTATCTGGGATCAAACTGGCAACAGCAACTTGAAAAGCTAGATAGGAAGCCTAGGAAACAGTGCGTTTATGTTACTGGGGGAGGAACAATTTAGTAAAGGAGGATGAGAATGGTTGCACAACTTGAAGAATATAATCAATGTCACTGAATTGCACATGTAGAAATTGTTGAATTTGTGTGTGTTTTGCCATGTATATTTTCAACAACAAAAAATAAATTATTTTTTTAAAAAAAGAATGTGTCAATCTTATTTTTAAGAAATATAAGTTCCTTCCTACACTGTGAAATGTAAAATAAAGGAATCACCAAATTATCACAGCTCAGTAACAGAATCCCCCAAATCATCCAAATCCACACTCTGATTTTGCAAACGAAGTAAGCATTTAGTATTAATTTACTTTCATTAGAGACGCAAGATACCATAGGATTCCATTACTGAGTGACGTCAGTGAAAATGGTGGAGTAGGGAAATCTAAAAAGTTTGTACTTACACAAAAGCAACAAACAAACTGGCAAAGAATGTCAGAATCAACTTTTTCAGAACTCTGGAATCTAGTCAAAAACTTACAGCAACCAGAGGATGATGTAATCAAGAAATAACAGCTGAATCTCCGTAACAGAGCCTTTTGGTATTTTAACTTATACTGGTACCATACCCCACTCTCTAGCTTAGTGGTAATGTTGAAGACAAAAAGCAAACTAGTTGCTGGCAAGTTGATTCTGACTCACAGAAACCCCATATGTGCAGAGTAGAACTGCACTCCATAGGGTTTTCAAGATTATGACCTTTTGGAAGCAAATAGCAGGCTTTTCTTCCAAGGTGCCTCTGGGTGGGTTTGAACCACCAGCCTTTCAGTTGGTAATCAAATACTTAACCGTTTGCACCACCCAGGACCTTGAAGACAACAGTCCAGATTCCTGGTACAGGTACCTAGTACCAGAGGAAGCAAAACAAACCTTATTCTCAAAGAATTGTGGTTGGTTGTTTTGACCAATCTACAGGACCTGTCCACAGAAGGACTGGACCAACTCTTAATTCTCCCAGGGCAGTGGCAGCTAACTGGGAAATGTTTGTTGAAAATATCTAAAGACAAATGTATTGTTGCTGCTCCCTGGAGCAAGGAATAAGAGTTGAGACACACAATAAACTAAACAAAAAGCTTAAAAGAAAATGCTGGTAAGTGACATGTTTTGGACAATAAGGGCTTTAACAGCTCTCACATATTCCTGGAAATCTAGGAGGTCATGCATATGCCTAGGATTGGGCTCATGCTAAGAAAAGACCCGAGAAGACCCTAAGCTCTCACCTATGGCTCATCTTCAGGTTTGCACAAGCAGGATGTGAAGACTAAAGCAGAGTTGTACACTGCCTGGCTGAGGGTTAAAAGCATGCCCGAACATACACTCACAGCTCATCTGCAAAGACAGTTTCGGGACGGGGAAGGGCTTTGTTGTTGTTGGTTTGGTTTGGTTTGGTTTGGTTTGGTTTCAGGCACTTAAGGAAACCACTAGCTGATCACTAAGCTACAGAACAGAGACTTCAATAGCCACACATGACAAAAAATACAGAAAAATCCACCACAAACAGCAGAATACATACTTCTCAAGCACACATAGAACATTCTCCAAGATAGACCATATGTTAGGCCACAAAACAAATCTCAATTAATTTTAAAAGATTGAAATCAAACAAATACTTTTCTCTGATCACAATGGAATGAAATTGGAAATTAATAACAGAAATACATCTGAAAAACTCACAAACATGTGAAAATTAAAGAACAAGCTCTTCAACAACCAATAGGTAAAAGAAGAAATCACGAGGGAAATTAGAAAATACTTTGAGATGAATAAAAATTAAAACTCAAAAATATAAAACTTATGAGAAGCAGTGAAAGCAGTGCTCAGAAGGAAATTTATAGCTATAAACACCTACATTTTAAAAGAAGAAATATCCCAAATAAACAACCTAACTTTCCACATTGCTGTTGTTAGGTGCCATCAAGTCAGTTCTGACTCATAGCGACCCTATGTACAACAGAACAAAACACTGCCCAGTCCTGCGCCATCCTGACAACTGTTGCTATGCTTCAGCCCATTGTCGCAGCCACTGTGTCAAACCATCTCCTCGAGGTCTTCCTCTTTCTCACTGACCCTCTACTTTACCAAGCATGATGTCCTTCTCCAGGGACTGATCCCTCCTGATAACATGTCCACAGTGTGTGAGACACAGTCTCGCCATCCTTGCTTCCAAGGAACATCCTGGTTGTACTTCTCCCAAGACAATTCGTTCGTTCTTTTGGCAGTCCATAGTATATTCAATATTCTTCACCAGCACCACAATTCAAAGGCGTCAACTCTTCCGTCTTCCTTTATTCACTGTCCAGCTTTCACATGCATATGAGGCAATTGAAAACATTATGGCTTGGGTCAGGCACACCTTAGCCTTCGAGGTGACATCTTTGCTTTTTAATACTTTAAAGAGATTTCTTGCAGCCGATTTGCCCAATGCAATGCATTTTTTGGTTTCTTGACAGCTGCTTCCGTGGGTGATGATTGTGGATCCAAGTAAAATGAAATCCTTGACAACTTCAATCTTTTCTCTGTTTATCATGATGTTGCTTATTGATCCATTTGTGAGGATTTTTGTTTTCTTTATGTTGAGGTGTAATACTTACTGAAGGCTGTGGTCTTTGATCTTCATCAGTAAGTGCTTCAAGTCTTCTTCAGTTTCAGCAAGCAAGGTTGTGTCATCTGCATAATGCAGGTTGTTAATGAGTCTTTCTCCAATCCTGATGCCCCATTCTTCTTCATATAGTCCAGCTTATCAGATTATTTGCTCAGCATATAGATTGAATAGGTATGGTGAAAGGATACAACCCTGACACACACTTTTCCTGACTTTAAACCATGCAGTATACCCTTGTTCTGTTTGAATGACTGCTTCATGATCCATGTACAGATTCCTGAAGAGCACAATTAAGTGTTCCCAAATTCCCATTCTCCACAATGTTATCCATAATTTGCTATGATCCACACAGTCGAATGCCTTAGCATAGTCAATAAAACACAGGTAAACATCTTTCTGGTATTCTGTACTTTCAGCCAGGATCCATCTGACATCAGCAATAATATCCCTTGTTCCACATCCTTTTCTAAATCTGCCTTGAATTTCTGGCAGTTCCCTGTAGATATACTGCTGCAGCCACTTTTGAATGATCTTCAGCAAAATATTGCTTGCATGTGATGTTAATGATATTGTTTGATAACTTCCACATTCAGTTGGATTACCTTTCTTGGGCATAAGCATAAATATGGGATCTCTTCCAGTTGGTTGGCTAGGTAGCTATCTTTCAAATTTCTTGGCATAGACAAGTGAGCACTTCCAGCACTGCATACATTTGTTGAAACATCTCAATTGGTATTCTGTCAATTCCCAGAAGCTTGTTTCTCACCAATGCCTTCAGTGCAGCTTGGACTTCTTCCTTCAGTACCATCAGTTCCTGATCATATGCTGCCTCCAGAAATGGCTGAAAGTTGACCGATTATTTTTGGTATAGTGACTCTGTGTATTCCTTCCATTTTCTTTTGATGCTTCCCCCGTCGTTTAATATTTTCCCCATAGAATCCTTCAGTATTGCAACTCAAGGCTTGAATTTTTTCTTCAGTTCTTTCAGCTTGAGAAATGCTGAGAGTGTTCTTCCCTTTTGGTTTTCTATCCCGAGGTCTTTGCACTTGTCATCATAATACTTTACTTTGTCTTTTTTGAGCCACCCTTTGAAATCTTCTGTTCAGCTCTTTTACTTCATCATTTTTTCCTTTTGCTTTAGCTACTCGATGCTCAAGAGCAAGTTTCAGGGTCTCTTCTGACATCCATTTAAGTCTTTTGTTTTTCTTCTGTCTTTTTAATGACCTCTTGCTTTCTTCATGTATGATATCCTTGATGACTGGTCTTCAGTCATTAGTGTTCAATGAGTCAAATCTATTCTTGAGATGGTCTCTGAATTCAGGTGGGATATACTCACGGTAGTACTTTGGCTCTGGTGGATTTGTTCTAATTTTCTTCAGTTTTAACTTGAACTTGCATATGAGCAATTGATGGTCTGATCCACAGTCAGCCCCTGGCCTTGTCCTGACTGATGATATTGAGCTTTTCCATCATCTCTTTTCACAGATGTAGTCGATTTGATTCCTGTGTATTCCATCTAGCGAGATTCGTGTGTATAGTCGCCATTTATATTGGTGAAAAAAGGTATTTGCAATCAAGAAGTCGTTGGTCTTGCAAAATTCAATCATGCCATCTCTGGCATCGTTTCTATCACCAAGGCCATATTTTCCAACTACAGGTCCTTCTTCTTTGTTTCCAACTTTTGAATTCCAATCACCAGTAATTATCAGTGCATATTACTTTCCACATTACGGAACTATAAAAAAGATCAAACTAAACCCAAAACTAGCAGAAATAAGGAAATAAGATCAAAGCAGAGATAAATTAGAGAATTAAAAAAAAAAAACAGTAGAGAGCATCAACAAAAACAAAAGTCAGTTCATTAAAATTAACAAAACCTTAGATAGACTGAGTGAAACAGAGAAGACTCAAATTACTAACATGAGGAATGAAAATTGAAACATTACTACTGGTCTTACCGAAAATAAAAAAGATTATAAGAGAACACTATGAACGTTTGTATGCCAACAAATTAGAAAATCTGGATGAAATGGACAAGTTCCTAGAAACACACAAATTACAGCTGATTCAAGAAGAAGTCAAAAGTCTGCATAGACATATAACAAGTAAAAAGATTGAATCAGTAAGCAAAGAGCTCCCATAAAAGAAAAATCCAGGACCAGATGACTTCACTGGTGAATTCTACCAAATTTTTAAAGAAGAATTAACACCAGTCATTTTCAAACTCTTTTAAAAAACTGGAAAAGAGGTAGTACTTTCTAAATCATTCTGTGAGGCCAGCATTACCCCGATATCAAAGCCAGACAAAGACATCACAAGAAAACTACACACCAATCTCTTATGATTATAGATGCAAAATCCTCAACAAAATACTAGCCAACCAAATCCAGAAGCGTATTAAAGGAATTATATACCATGACCACGTAAGTCAATGCAAGGTTGATTCAACATATAAAAATCAGTCAATGTCATACACTATATTAATACATGAAGGAAAACCCACATAATCATTTCAATTGACCCAGAAAAAGAATCCTAGCTGCCGTTTTTACAGAAATTGACAAGGTCATCCTAAAATTCATATGGAATTGCAAGGGACCCAAAGAGCCAAAACAATCTTGAAAAAGAAGTACAAAGTTGGTGGACTCACACTTCCCAACTTCAAAACATACTACAAAGCTACAATAATCAAAACAATGTGGTATTGGCATAAGAATAGACATATAGATTGAAGGATGTATTTTATTTAGCATTTCTCTGTATTGATGGTGGTAGAGCCATATTAATAAAACTAAAAATTTTCAAGGGTCTTTGTCTATATACTATCACAGTTTAATTTACAAAGGCATGGTGCAAGTGTGCACACAAACATATTCACTCTGTCTTCTATCTTCTACTCTCTTAACCTTACGGAAAGCTTTGTTGTTGTTAGCTGCACTGAAGTCTGTCCCCTACTCATGGCGACCCCATGCACAACTGAATGAAACACTGCCCGGTCCTGAGCTATCCTCATGATCAGTTGCAGATCAGATCATTGTGAGCCACAAGGTTTTAGTTGGCATTTATTTGAAAGTAGATCACCAGGCCTTTCTTCCCAGTCTGTCTTAGTCTGGAAGCTCCACTGACACCTGTTCAGCATCGTAGCAACAAGCGAGCCTGCACTGACAGATGGGTGGTGGCTGTGCATAAGGTGCACTGGCCAGGAATCCAATCAGGGTCTCCTGCATGGAAGGGACGAATTCTGCCACTAAATACAGTATAATTCAGCTTATCAAAAGCTGTAAATCCTGAACTTAAGAAATCTGTTGCAAACAAAAGACTCACTATTAGTCCCTATGTGTAACTTCTTCCTTCATAGCATTTAAATGAAGAAGCAGACATGTGAATGGCTAGAAAAATATACGTAATGAGAGGCGGTTTTTTACTTTATTTCCCCATATGTTATTACCAGAAGCTTTTGCAGGAAGTACAGCACAGTAGT
Organism: Trichechus manatus latirostris; assembly: GCF_000243295.1. Taxonomy (NCBI): domain Eukaryota; kingdom Metazoa; phylum Chordata; class Mammalia; order Sirenia; family Trichechidae; genus Trichechus; species Trichechus manatus. Next base: position 1,058,290 of record NW_004444045.1, read on the forward strand.
TAATACCTGTGCAGTCAGACCAGCTGGTGTTTGAATCTAGTCTTTCTTACTCTGTGACCCGAGCAAGTCGTTAAACCTTTTTAAGCCTCAGTTTTCTCACCTATGAAATGAGAAGGTTAAATGTTGTTGAGGGTTAAATGAGTGAATATAAAATCAGCATGATGTTTGGCCTGTACAAAGATCTCCATAAATGTTAGCTATTCCGATTATTATTATCATTTATTTTTACCCTTTAAAGAACTCAGTCCCGTCTCCGGACACCCTTATAGTTCAATAATGAAGTCACTCCTGAGGTTCACCCTTCAGCCAAAGATGAGACAGATCCATGAAATAAAACGAGACCAAATGGGCACACCAGTCCAGGTGCAAAGACTAGAAGGCAGGAGGGGACAGGAAAGCTGGCAATGCGGAACCCAAGGTCGAGAAGGGGAGAGTGTGTACATGTCGTGGGGCTGGCAACCAAAGTCACAAAACAATATGTGTATTGTTTAATGAGAAGCTAGTTTGCTCTGTAAACCTTCATCTAAAGTACAACAACAACAACAAAAAATTACAAAAAAAAAACTCAATCCCCTTCAAAAACACCTCTGAGGGCCTGTCGATTAGGTTGAACAATGTGAAACTGCCGTATTTGTGAGTCAAAAACCATCAAAGAGTGGCGGTTTCATATGGTTCAGTCTAACACTTCAGAGCATGAAGCCTGTTTTGAAGTTGTTAGAGGGAGGAACATCAGAAGGATGAGGTTTTGACAACAGAAACACAGATGGGGGATCAGTCTCCGGGGATGGACAGAAAAGTCGCTGGTGTTGAATTTCTGCCCATCTGAATTCCCCATTTCCTGAGCATTTCTTCAATTTTATTCTAATTTAGTTACTCAATTTTAACTTTGCCTAATGTAGATAAATTTTTACCAGAAAGTGCTAAAAAGTTGTCTATTTCAGCATATTGAAATATTTGAAATTTTTTTTTTTTAAATCTATTTTGGAAGAGACCATTAAGAACAGGAGCCAGCCAGCTTGTTAATATCCACGAGTCTTTCAGGTGGCCGGGGTACCTCATTAAAAAGCTCCTACGGTGGCCTGCTGAGTGTTCGGAGAAAGAATTGAGAGTGCATTTTCATACTTCCAGATCTGATCTTCTTGCTAACACTGGATAGCTGATTAATAACTGGGGAGAATATAAAGGTCCTGCTGTGTGGCCCACAGGGAGCGATACGTAATTAGCAGAAACATCCCTTGCCAAACAGAGGGCTACTGCTCTGTGGCTGATGAATAACCTTCTGACTCTTTGAGTTGGAACTGAGCCGAATTCCTGTCACTTTCTCCTATAATTTGACTGCATGATTCACTGACAAGAAAAGCAGCTCTGTGAGGTAAACCCTCCCTCCCACACCCAGAGCCCCTCACATGCCATCTGACTCCTGTTGAATTCCCTCCTATTTTAGAGATATGTGATTAGGTAACCTCTCTGACTCAATTTCTACAATTAAGGTAAATTAGAAAATTAGTGACAATTAAATAGGGTATGGGAAAGAGTTAAGATACATGGCCTGTCGAGATGCAGTTATTACATTCTGTAGAACTTCATATGATCTCAAGACTGGCTCACTCAGCTTCTGAGGTAAAGTCATACGAGAGTATTACACAGCAGTTCAAAGAAATGAACTAGAGCTACGTGTACTAACATGAATAAATCTCCAAAAAAATAACGTTACAAATTTATACAATTTATATCAAGTTTTGTGTTGTTGCTGTCGGGTCTGTATGCTATGGAGTTGATTCCAACTCACAGCAACCCTACAGGACAGAAAAGAACTGCCCCACAGGGTTTTCTTAGCTGTAATCCTTACAGCAGCGGATCGCCAGGTGTTTTCTCCCGAGAAGCCGGCTGGTAGGTTCAAATTGCCAACCTTTTGGTTAGCAGCTGAGCACTTAACCATTGCGCTGCCAAACTTTAGCACGTGCAAAATATCCTGTACCTAATCATGCATGCATATGTAATTAGAATTTTTAATGGGAATGATAAACTTCAGAATTAGGATAGCAGTTACTTCTGGGGGGAAAAACAGATTAATGAAATCAGACAGTGGTACACAGGGTTTGAAACTGTGTCTGTAGTGATTTATTATATATATATGTATATATGAAATAGATAGGACAAAGTGTTAAGATTGATAAACTTAGGGAAGTGGATACAAGGATATTTGACATACTATTCTCCATACTTTTCTCATACTTGAAATCTTTTTAGTAACTTTATGATTAATAATTATTCACAAGAAGATACAGAAGTCGCACGGAGACTGAATTCCTCGCACAGCAGAGACACGAGTCCAGAGGTTCCACCCTTCACAAAGTGACGTCACAAGTGATGTCACTAGGTCAAGAACACATCTAGCAGCTGGGATGCAGAGGAAATTAGAATAAGAATGTACCCAGGTAAGGAGCATGGAATAGACATTAGCGCAGGAATTCTCAAGCCTGTTTACTCCACAGCGTACCTGAGAAACAGTCACATTTGAGACGCGCTGTTGTTGCTGTTGCCAGGTGCCCCCAGCCGATTTTGACTCATAGCGACCCCGTGTGACGGAGTAGAATTGCCCCCATAGGGTTTCCTAGGGTGTAATCTTTAAGGGAGCAGATCACCAAGTCTTTCTCCTGCGGAGCCACTGACTTAGCAGTCGAGTGCTTAGCGGTTGCACCACCAGCGCTCCTATTGAAAACATACTCCCAAAAAAGTAACCCAAACCAAACCCCGTGCCGTGGAGTCAATTCCAACTTAGAGTGACCCTATAGGACAGAGTAGAACTGCCCCACAGAGTTTCCAAGTAGTGCCTGGGGGATTCGAACTGCCGACCTTTTGGTTAGCAGCCATAGCACTTAACCACTATGCCACCAGGGTTTCCAAAAAAAAAAAAAAGTAACCCAGGATGTTTAAAATAACTAGATTGGCCATGGGTAGGCACAGCATCCTGCTCTGCTCGTCTGTAAGCTTATCAGTCCACTTCCTTCTCTTCCTCATATCAGGAGAGAACAATACCCCTGACCTAAGGTTTGAAAATAGTGAGGCAGTGACTTTGAACCTCTGACCTCCTGACTAGACTGCGCCAGAGGGACCAGTCCTATCCCTGGTCCGGGGTGCGGTGTGTGAGCACCGGTGATGCTGCGCGCTGTTCGCGGACTGTTTCCTCTCTCACTCCCTCTCACAACTGTAGTTTTGAAAGCAAATCATTACCTCAGAGGAGGAACGCCTGGGGGCAAATCAAGCCCTCTGAGAAAAGACTGAGCCATTGAAAGAGGGAGGCACTGCTCCCGCCGGAGCCAGCAGTGGACAGTGGTGGTGGAGGTGAGGAGCGGAAGGGACGGCCTTGAGGGTGCACTAGTCCATCTTGCTCCTCTCTTTCTCTCGCTACCTCCTGTGCTATACTACTAAACCCAGTCATCTAAGTTCCCCCAGGGTCTGCCCTACAATAACACGAGAGAAGAAGAAAGTGAAGGAGTGGCCCTAGGCAGAGAGAGGGGAGAGGAATTTAACAGGAATGGAGGGTAGTAGGAGCACTGGTGGCGCAGTGATTAAGAGCTTGGCTGCTAACCAGAAGGTCGGCAGTTCGAATCCACCAGCCACTCCTTGGAAACCCAGTGGAGCAGTTCTACGCTGTCCTGTAGGTTCTGACTATGAGTTGGAATTGACTCAATGGCAACAGGTTAGGTCTTCTTTTTTGGAAGGTGGTAGAGACAGGAAAGAAGGTCCATGGCTAGACCATTTCCAGAAGCCGTGTAGATTTAAGGGACGTGATGAGCTGGGTAAATGTAGGTAGGGGGTTATCAGAGGAGCCAAAACTAGTAGGCCCGATTGCCCAAGCGCACAGCCGTCAAGTCTACCCCAACTCATAGCGACCCTATAGGACAGAGTGGAACTCCCCCATAAGGTTTCTAAGGCTGTAAATCTTTACGAAGTAGACTGCCACATCTTTCTCCCTCCAGCACGGCTGGTGAGTCCGAACTGCCAACCTCTCGATTAACAGCTGAGTGCTTTAACCACTGCACAGCCAGGGCTCCTCAAAACTAGTATAAGATAGGGAATTTACATGATAATATTTTTCAAAATACTAATGAAAGCTACTTTTATAAATGGAGTTCAAAATTTATACTTTTCATGATGCTCACTTTTTTTTTAAGTGAAGGTGAACAGTGAAGGCAAAAGAAGAGTTTTACTTTTTTCTTTTTCTCTTTTTGACCCCATGTGTGTCAAAGCAGAACTGTGCTCCACGAGTTTTCAATGGCTGGTTTTTCAAACGTAGAGCACCAGGCCTTTTTTTCAAGGCACCTCTGGCTGTACTCGCCAACCTTTCACTTAGCAGCTGAGCATATTAACCCATTGCACTACCCAGAGACTCTGAGGTGTTCTATTTTTAAATATCTTGTCCAATTGGAACTCAAAATTTTAATCACTGGGGAACAGAATTCAAATTCACAAAAAAAGACCAGACTTAATGGTCTGACAGAGACCGCAGGAACCCTCAAGACTATGGCCCCCGGACACCCTGCTAACTCAGAATTGAAGCTAACTCCCGAAGTCCACCTTAGATTGGACAGGCCTATGAAACTAGAAATAACACATGTGAGGAACGTGCTTCTTAGTTCAGTCAAGTATATGAAACCAAATGGGCAACATCTGCCCAAAAGCAAAGACAAGAAGGCAGGAAGGGACCGGAAACCTGGACGAATGGACTCGGGAACCCAGTTGGAAAGGGAAAGGGGGAGAGTGCTGACACATTGAAAGGATTACAAGCAACGTCACAAAACAATTTGTGTATAAATTTTTGAATGAGAAACTAATTTGCACTGTAAACTTTCACCTAAAGCACAATAAAAATTAAAAAATAAAATACATTAATGTTGAATAAATAAAAAGTGAAAATAAAAAGAAGAGTGCAAAAAACAAATTTTAATCATTGGGTGTTTCTGACGCTTCTTCTGAACATGCCGCTTTCACTAGTTGAAGATAAGTAGTTAATGAAGGAAAGAGTTTATGAATTTAAAGAAATCTGGCCATTTAAGATCCTAACACTTGTTCTGACAGACCCTGGTCTTAATTTGAAAATAAACACACACACCAAATTATTTCACCGTAGGAAAAGGAGATTTCCATGGCTTCTCTGAAGTCAAGGTAACCATCAAATCTCTCCATTCTTTAGACTATTCTTTCCTCCTACACCCGGGCTTACGGGGGAGAGCAAGGAGATAAAACAATTTCTTTTTAAAGTGTCACATCATCATTTCTGGAAGATAGCTTGAAACGGCAAAGCGCCAGAATCATAGACCCGTAAAGCTGAGAACCATCTGAGAAAACATCTTTGTTTCTCACTCGTGCTGGCATTTTCCCTGCAGAAAAACAGTAAATCCTTTCATTTCTATGAAGTCCGTTTACTAATAAATAACTGTGGATCACTTTACAAATATCGAGTTAAGCAATAGTGAACTAATGATAAGAATGCATGTATTTAAAGTGAGTTTAAGGAGCCCTGTGGTGCAACAGTTAAGGGCTTGGATGCTAACTGAAAGGCTGGCAGTTCAAACCCACCCAGCGGCTCCACTAGAAAGACCTGGCAATCTGCTCCCGTAGAAATGACAGGCTAGAAAATCCTATGGGACAGGTCTACTCTGTCACATGGTGTCACTCTGAGCCAAAAATGACTTAATGGCACCTAACAACAACAATTACTTGTTTACTATTTTAGTTTTCTAGGGCTAAGATAACAAAGTACTTCAAACTGGGTGGCTTATAAGAACAGAAATTTATTGTCTCAGTTCTGGAGGCTGGAAGTCCAAAATTAGGGTGCCAGCCATGTTGATTCCTTCTGAGACTCTGAGGGAGAATCTGCCTCCCTCTATGTCCCTTCTCTTTTATAAGGACATGACTTGTATTGGATCAGGATCCACCGTACTCCAGTATGACCTCATGTTACCTGATAATATTGTCAAAGGTTCATTTCCAAAAAAGGTCACATTCCCAAGGGTTAGGACTTCAGCATATCTTTTGGGGGGACATAATCCAATCCATAACATATACCATCATATTTATGAATCCAACAGTAAAGATAATACAATAAAGACTATTGTCAATCTGTTTATTGTCAAGATGCTTTAGGAGCTTCCCAGGTTCAAAAGAAGATTTCATTCTCCCAGTAAGACATCCTACTTACGAAGATTTTCCTATATATTGTTGTTTTGAATAACCACAGAAAGTAATATATCTAATTCATGTCCTTGTCCCCCTTTAGCTAGCCAAAGCACATCAGGTGGGCTACCGTAAGAGAAGAAAAGTGACGCATGATCAGTTGGTTATTCATTCATTCAATATCTGTTGAATGCCTGCTGTGGGACAGGCACTGGTCTGAGCAATGTGGGTATAGTAGGGAAAAATATCAACAAAAATCCCTGCCTTGTGGCGCTTATATCCTAGTGTTGGGGAGGGGTGGAAAAAATAATAAACAAGTAAATTATATAGATAATAATAAAGATAATAAGTGCCATGGGGAAAAATGCAACAAAGCTAGAAAGATCCTAAATACTAGGGTAGAAGTGAGGAGGTGGAAGTTTTGCATAGAGTGGTTTGGTCTCCTAAGAGGTGTTCACCAAACAGAACTGGTTTTTCATTTCCAGGCCTGCGGTAGGATTGTACTGCTTACCATGTTAATTAAGGTTAGGTATAGCCATATAACTTTCTGTGGCCAGTGAAATGTGAGAATAAATTATGTGTGTTGTTACCGGAGAGAAGCTTTTCCCTACATGCCCTTCCCACAGATGCAGCGATTGCAAAAGAAGATGCCAGAAGAAAGCTTCAATCAGGCCGAATTCCTGAGTGCCTACAATGAGCAGAAACCCCGGCCAACGTGTGGTAGACACTTAATGCGAACTACATGTTGTTAAGCTAGTGGGATTTGGGGATTTACTGCAGACTAACTCAAGCCCTGGGTTCGTTCCCTGCCATCTCCAGTGCTACTTTGTGCTCTCTTTGGAGCCCTGGTGGCCCAGTGGTTAAGACTCGGCGGTTAAGCAAAAGATCAGCAGGTCAAACCCACACAGCCACTCCTGGGGAACCCTATGATGGTTCCACAGTGTCCCATAGGGTCACTATGAGTCGGAATTGACTTGACAGCGACGGGTGTGGGTTTTGGGTTTTTGTTTTGTTTTGTTTTGTTTTAACCTAGCATATCCTAACTGGAGCCCTGGTGGCGAGGTGGTTAAGAGCTCAGCTGCTAATCAAAAGGTCAGCAGTTCGAATCCACCAGTCGCTCCTTGGAAACTCTATGGGACAGTTCTACACTGCCCTATAGGGTCACTATAAGTCAGAATTGACTTGATGGCAAGGGTTTTTTTTAATCCTGATACAAGCAGTCAGAGCGGACCTCACTGAGGGGACAAGTGATGATGGCTTGAACCTAGTGGTAATAGTGGAAGAGATGAGAAGTCATCAGATTCTAGATATATTTTGATATATACAGCAGGGTTAGGTCCAATATGACTGAAAATGTGAGTCAGGAGAGACTGTGCTGGTCCTGAGAGCATGTCAGAGATAGCTTGCGTAAAAAGCAACTCTAAGGGAAATTCCCTTACATTCTGGTAACCATCTGGGAGAAAAAAATCTATATACTAGGTCTACATCAGCATTTTAACCCGTTAAATATTTAAAAAATTAAATTAAAAAAAAAATTTCATTGTCCAAGATGGTTTCCTTATTTGTATAGTGGAGCGTTATCGCCCTCTAGTGGCAAAGGAGAAAATGAACGCACAGAATCACAAAAATGAACCAATCCTGCTGAGAGGAAATTTTGGGTTCTCTTTGTGCCACGACAGGTTGTTTTATAGCAACTTTTTACTGGGATATCCCATGAGCAATTCTATGTAAGAGAAGATAAAATATGGCGTTGCTCTTCAAAGTTATCCATCATTTCAAGAAAGCAAGAACCCTGAAACCCACTTGGCTAACCTATCACGATCACTGTAGGTATAAGAATTAACAGTATTACTGGCGGACATTATGCTGAGTGAAATAAGTCAATAGCAAAAGGACAAATATTGCGTGAGATCACCACTATAAAAACTCATGAAAAGGTTTACACACAAAAAGAAACAATCTTTGATGGTTACAAGGGAGGGGAGGGATGGGGATGGAAAAACACTAAATAGGCAATAAATAAGTGGTAACTCTGGTGAAGGGTAAGACAGTACACAATACTGGGGAAGCCAGCACAACTTGTCCACGGCTAGGTCATGGAAGCTCCATAGACACTTCCAAACTCCCTGAGGGAGCGAATTGCTGGGCTGAAGGCTGTGGGAACCATGATCTCAGGGAACATCTAGCTCAATTGGCATAACATAGTTTATAAAGAAAATGTTCTATATTCTACTTTGGTGAGCAGCGTATGGGGTCTTAAAAGCTTATGAGTGGCCATCTAAGATACTCTATTGGTCTCACCTCATATGGAGCAAGGGAGAAGGAGAAAACCAAAGACACAAGGCAAAGATTAGTCCCAAGGACTAATGGGCCACAAGTACTACAGCCTCCACCAGACTGAGTCCAGCACAACTAGACGGTGCCCGGCTACCACCACCAACTACTCTGACCGGGATCACAATAGAGGGTCCCAGACAAAGCTGGAGAAAAATGTAGAACAAAATTCTAACTCACACACACAGGAAAAAGACTAGACTTACTAGTCTGACAGACTGGAGAAACCCTGAGAGTATGGCCGCCAGAAACCCTATTAGCTTCACTAATGAAGTCACTCCTGAGATTCACCTTCAGCCAATAAAACAAAAGGAGACTAAATGGGCGCACCAGCCCAAGGGCAAGGACTAGAAGGCAGGAGGGGCCAGGAAAGCTGGCAATAGGGAATCCAAGGTCGATAAGGAGAGAGTGTTGACATGTCATGGAGTTGGTAACCATTGTCACAAAACAATATGTGTACTCACTGTTTAATGAGAAGCTAGTTTGTTCTGTAAACCTTCATCTGAAGTACAATAATAAAAAACAAGGAAAAAAGAATCAGTAGTATTAGAAATGATACTAACAACAACAAAAATATTTTCTTGTTTTCCATAAATGAGAGGCTAAAAGTATGGTAATGAAGATTACTTAGTATAACGGGGAATTCCTAAATTTGGTTCTGTTTTGTTTTTGTAGTCAATCACACAAAGCAGGATAGTGGCCAACCGCCTGGGTGTCGTTCACGTGAGGCAGTTTCTTAAATCACCTTCATTACCTCAATATGAAATAGTAGTGAGATATAGCTATCCAAAAGGCTGCAGTAATTAAACGCACACCCAGACCAAGGAAGGGATCTAGCAACTGAACTTTGCACTGGTATAGCCAGCATGATTTACATAATCAGCTTGAGGTACAGATACATTTGCATCTCTTAGGTTTACTAATTAAACTAGGTCAGAACCCCAATATTTTAGATTAGCTGGAGGTACAGTGGAGCCCTGGTGGCGCAGTGGTTAAGAGCTCGGCTGCTAACCAAAAGACTGGCAGGTTGAATTCACCAGCTGCTCCTTGGAAACTCTATGAGGCATTTCTACTCGGTCCTATAGGATCATTATGAGTCAAAATCAAGTCGATGGCAACAGGTTGGTTGATTGCTGGTTTGGAGGTATAGTATGTCTTGAGTGACCTCTCTTCTTCCCCTCATTTATTCTGGACTTTTTCCAGAGTGGTTAAACATATTTCTTAAATGCCTTCTGAAGAGTGATCCAGAGAATCTGATCCACCCACCAGCAGGACCTAATTTTCAGCAGCCATTGTTTCTGGGGTGGCCACATTCTGAAAACCAGTCTTGCTCAGTGTATTGTATTCTTTTCTACTATTCCTTTCAATCCAGATCACTGTACAGGCCACAATGGTGACCTATTCCTAGATTTCCCAGGTTATAACTCCCTGGATTAGACCCACATGCTCAGCCATCCTTCCCAAAGCATATTCATTGTGCCCTGGTGGGAGATCTGGGGCAATTTAAGTTCCAGACATAGCCAAAAGCCAAGCCAGAATGAGATTTCCCCCAAGACTATACGGAATCTGGTACTAAGCCAGAATCCCCAGTCCAAGCCCATCCTTCCCTCCCTCAGTAAGAACTAATTCTAGAGGTACTATTCACAAGGAACTCCACAAGAGCAAGGTGAGCGATACCGAGGCATTCCTTTCCAGGATTCTACCTGGCCTCCAGGAAAATTTACCTGGTTTCTCTTAAGCAGCCTTTGATCTCCCCGTATGAAAAGGTATCCCTGGGTGACACAAACAGTTAAGTGCTCAACTAGTAACCAAAAGGCTGACAGCTGGAGTCCACCCAGAGGGACCTCAGAAGACAGGCCTGGAGATCTGCTTCGGAAAGGTCACAGCCTTGAAAACCCTATGAAGCAGTTCTACTCTGAAGCACACGGGCTCTCCAAGAATCAAAACTGACTCAAAGGCAACTAATAACAACAATAACAAGCTTTAAGCCTGGTTCTGTGGCTTTCCCCAAAATGAGATGAAGTCCCAAAACCTTATATACAAAAGGCATTAAAACAAGTGGCCTTCATCAAGGAATTTTTAAAAGGTCTTGTTATACACGTTCCCAAGAGTAGTAGAGGGCCTATTTACTTCCTGAAGAAGGGCCGTGAAGAGAGTTGTCTCAGAACAAAGGCGATCTGCTCCACACTGACTCACTCACTCAGTCTACTCATGAAGAAAGACAGGTCACGCTTAAATGGCAGGCAGCTCCCTTCACAGCCACATCCTGAGCACAGTCTGGGTGTGACATTTAAGCATGAATTTTGTCACTCTAGGAATGTAGCCTACAAATCTAAAAACATGTATCTCCCCCAATTTTCCCTGGATCTTTGTTTTCCTTTGCATCTATTTACTATGCCCTGTTCAGTGTGATATATATTCTCAACAGTTTCTTCTCAGGGTGAGGTTTTGTTCTCATTGGCAGTGTTGGCTGGTTAGTTTTGAGAGTTCGAAAGTTACAGACTGCTCCAGATCCTTCAGACTTTAGACTGCTTACAATTATTCACAATGGGAAAACCCCTCTGAGCTTCAGCTGCTGTTCTTATGTTGTTCCACTCCTTTTTCCATTCAGTACTTGTCAACTGTTTTGCGTTTCTCCTGTTTCCAGATCCGGTGGAAGTTCCGTCGCTTCCTTCTGTTTCTTCCTGTACAGATGCTGATACCATATAGATCTTACAGCTGTTGCTGATTTATCCCACTCGTATTTTGGGGTTCATTGATATATCCTAACACTTGGTTTTCTTCTAGATATTGTCCATGAGTAGTTTTGTGTGTGTGTGTGTGTGTGTGTGTGTGTGTGCATATGAGGGTAAGACAAAAAGTATTGCTACTAGGTACCAGTTTACACATGCATGGGTTTATTCCAAAGAAAATGTGCTTAAACATGTCTCTGCGATCAGTAGATGGCTGCAGAAAAGTTCTCTCAGTCATACACGTGTCTTCAAAAAAAGGATACTTTTTGTGCCATGGAAAAAAATTATTCTGAGGTCAAGGCTAATACCAAATTTTTAACAAAACTCAAGGGGACATCTTCCCAAATCATTGAAGCTTTGCAACAAGTTTATGGGAACGATGCCCCACATTAAACAATTTTTTAGATGGATCAATCGTTTCAAGGAGGGTCAGGAAGACCTCAAAGACAAACCAAGGGAGGGAAGATCTCCCAGGTTATGGCGACTGTTTTTTCTGGGCGGAGGAGGATTCCAAAGGGGTCATCTTGATAGATTTTCTCGAAGGACACAGGACAATCACGGGGGCTTACTATGAAGAAGTTTTAAGAAAACTGAAGACTGCTTTGGTGAGAAAAAGCCAGGAAATTTGCACCGAGGAATTTTTTTCCATCACGACAATGCACTTGCTCACTCTTTGAGGGTATCAAGGGCTGTCCTACGAGAATTTCGTTGGGAAACCTTATCCTATCCACCCTGCAGCCCTGATCTTGGCCATTCAGACTTCTTTTTGTTCCCAAAACTCAAAGGACATTTAAAAGGAACACAATTTGAGTCCCTCAAGGATGCCAAAACTGTCGTTTTGACGTGGTGTAAATCAAAGAGCACAGAATTCTCCACGAAAGGGTTACAGAGATGGAAACACCGCCTTCAGAAGGGTATAGTCCTAGATACAGGATGTGTCAAGAAACAACAGTTCCATATTTTGATATGTTTGTTTAATAAAGGTTTCCATGATTTTGTAGCAATACTTTCTTGACTTACCCTCATATATATATTCCAATTCTGAAATTCCACCCTAAACAACTTCCACAAAAAATTGTCCTAACATAAATCCTTTAGAAAGCAGAGCCCAAGGCAAAGATTAAAATGCTGGCACTTTGAGAGGAGCAAGTCCAGAGACACAAGGGTGAGGAGAAAAAGCAAAGTGAGACAATGAAATATGCGATGCAATGCCATGCAATGTATCATGCCACCAACTACCGCTTCACAATGCACGAGAGAGACAGCAGGCCACTGTGCAGCCATGTTCACGCTGCACACAGACTTCTCCAGAAGGGTTGCAAAGAGAAGACACTCTTTGTAGTAGTTCCTGAAAGGAAGGAGAATTTATTTGCTCGGTTCCCTCCCATTTTCTGTTGGTCCATTAAACAAATTCCCTCAACTTCTGAGATGCAGCATCTGGTCCTCTGGCAGCCACTCAGGAGTCATAGCCCATGCCTTTCAGCGTCGTGTTTTATTCACTTCAGAGTGGAGGGGTGACCTGTGTAGGTGAGACATTGGCCAAGAGAAGTGGGCAGTTGAGAGATTCTGAGAAGGCACACAAAGTGGGGCTGATACAGTGAATTTGGAAGCTCTGGGGCCCAGGGAAGGATTGCTTCCACAGGAAACAAAGAATGTGGTTTGGCCTTTTGACTCTGGTGTCTGAAAATAACTCCAGCAATCAAGATGCCTTTGTTTTCCAAAATAGTTGGGCAAGTAGGGGCTACACCAACCAGCCCCACAACCTGGCAAACTAACTTCAGAAAGGAAGGGGAGCCTAATGCAGTCATACATATTCACTGATTGGATCAATCATAACTATGCCTTAAAACCCAAGTCATGAGTATGCATTGAGGTCCCAATGACTAGGGGACCTGGGACCTTGGAGCGCTCTCTTTGGGGTCTCCTGGATCGGTGAGAACATCGATGCATGGAAGAGGAAGCAGCATGAGGGAGGCCCCTTGCTGGGAACACTCCCAGACCTTTGCTGCTGTGTCTCTATGCTTGTATTCTTTCTGGTTATAGTAAATGGGTAACTCTAAGTATAGATAATAGTCTCCATAAATTTTGTGAGCCGTTCAAGAGAATTAACAAACCCACAGAAGCAACGAGCCAGCAGGGCCTGGCAGTATACAATCGATTTGTGTAGACCCAGCTCCGGGTGCTGGGTGATAAAGGTGGCTTGGGCAGTCAATGAAGGATAAAGTCCTTCTAGCTTGTGACTTAGTCCCAGGGGACAAGAGAGAGACCAGCTGGTCTGAAGTGCAGGGAGTTGTGCAGACTTCTTAGCTTATGGCTGCTCCCCACTGACTTGGCCTCAGGTGGCCAGGGATGTTTTGACCTGGCTCAGGATAGCCAGAGATGAGGAATGACCTAACTGTGGTAGTTAGGGTCAGAGAAAGGATTTCCACGGAAGTGGCTGGCAACAACGAGTGAAAATGTGAGAAGGTGAGGTCTGGATCCACTTCCAGCTGGGAATTGGTTTCATGCTGATCCTTGCTACGCAGTTAGTGATGAAGGTGGGGTTTGCCTACCTGGACCCTTTTATAGTCGTTTGTAGCCTGTCCTTGCAGAATGTCTCCCCAAGAACTATCACCAGACACTTGTTAAAAAACAAAGATGTCACTTTGAGGACTAAGGTGCACCTGACCCAAGTCATGGTGTCTTCAATCGCCTCATATGCATGTGAAAGCTGGACAGTGAATAAGGAAGACTGAAGAAGAATTTTTGCCTTTGAATTATGGTGTTGGCGAAGAATATTGAATATACGATGGACTGCCAAAGAATAAACAAATCTGTCTTGGAAGAAGTACAGCCAGAATGCTCCTTAGAAGCAAGGATGGTGAGACTTCGTCTCACGCACTTCGGACATGTGACCAGGAAGAGACCAGTCCCTGGAGAAGGACATCATGCTTGGTGAAGTAGAGGCTCAGCAAAACAGAGGAAGACCCTCGAGAGATGGATTGATACAGTGGATGCAACAATAGGCTCAAACATAGCAACAATTGTGAGGATGGCGCAGGACTGGGCAGTGTTTCGTTCTGTTGTAAACAGGGTTGCTATGAGTCGGAACCTCACCTAAAAACAATAGGCCTCTCCAGAGTAGTCCAAAAACCAATTAAGTCAATTCTCTTTATATTCACTCATTATTTTCGTGAAGATCCCAATGGCATGCAGTAATAAATCTAAGTATAATGTTTTGTTGTTGTTGTGTGCTGTCAATTCCAACTCACAGCAATCCCATAGGACAGGGGAGAACTGTCCCGTAGGGTTTCCAAAGAGCTGCTGGTGGATCTGAACTGCTGATCTTTTGGTTAGCGGACTGAGCTCTTAACCACTTCATCACCAGGGCTCCCATAGTGTTTTCAGAACATGGAATTTAAAATGCAGATCACCATCTATTGTTAGCTTCCTTCATGTCAGCCCAGCTCATGGCGACACCATGCACAACTGAACGAGACGCTATCCAGTCCTGCGCCATCCCCATTGTTGGCTGCAGATCTAACGCTGCGTTGTGATCCATAGGGTTTTCGTTCCACTTTCAGAAGTAGATCACCAGGCTTTTCTTCCTACCCCATCTTAGTCTCAAAGCTCTGCTAAACCTGTTCAGCATCCTAGCAACACATAAGCCACCAATGACAGACGGGTGGTGGTCGTACATGATGTGCACTGGCCAGGAAGCAACCCGAGAGCTCCCCCAGGACAGGCAAGAACTCCACCATTGCACTACCAATGCCTCACGGTCCAAGCTATACATCTCTAAATTAACAAAATGTTTTATCATGCTCTCCAAGTAAAACATAATGCAAGACACTCCACTTTTATAGCAAAAAAATACACTAAAACCCAAAACAATAAATGAACAGGAAAAAGGCAATAAACTGGCCTCTCTTTTATTTCACTTCCTTCTACTAAGAAATGCAGTAAGAATTTAGTCTAACATGCCTAAAGAAAAACTGTTTCCTCCATAATATAAATTAACATTTCTACCAAGGTTTATTGAGATGAAGAAACGATAGCTCTAGCCACAATATCCTTGCAACTACCCCCTAAATCACATTGTTTTTAAACTGGTCCCTAAAATATAAAAATGAGCTAGACCTGAGCCCCCCAACTGCAGCCAGAGGCCGAGCTGCCCAGTGGCCAGGGGACCAGGGACGCTGGGGTCCGGACAGGGGTCGCCATGATCTGCTTCATCCTCACTGAGAACCGGGCGGGCAAGACCCATCTGGCCAAGTGGCACACACAGTTTGATGACGAGAAACAGAAGCTGATCGAGGAGGTGCATGCCCTGGTCACTGTCTGCGATGCCAAACACACCAACTTCGGGGAGTTCCGGAACTTTAAGAGCATCTACCAATGCTACGCTGGCCTCTACTGCTGCATCTGTGTGGACATCAACGACAACCACCTGGCCTACCTGGAGGCCATTCACAACTTCGTGGAGGTCTTAAATGAATATTTCCACAATGTCTGTGAGCTGGACCTGCTGTTCAACTTCTGTAAGGTTTACACGGTTGTGGACGAGATGTTCCTGGCTGGCGAGATCCGTGAGGCCAGCCAGCCAAAGGGGCTGAAACAGCTGCTGGTGCTGCAGTCGCTGGAGTGACGAGGGCAGGCGAGCCCCTCCCGGACCCCAGCCTCCCCAGACTCGCCCGCTCGCTTCCCCTTGCGGCCCCCTGCCTCAGCTGCCCGGGAGGAAGGGACCCAGCTGGGTCCGGGACACAAGGGAGGAGGCTACCCCCAACTCCCCTCTGGGCCCCAGCTGGGGGTGGAGGCCACCTCGCGTATATTGAGTAACCATGCTGTTGTCGTGTGATGCTGTGTGTGTGTGTGCGCGTGTGTGTGAGCGTGCGTGTGTGTGTGTGTGTGAGTGTGTGTGTGTGTAGCCTCCAATAAACCTGTGGCCTCCACCTCGCAAAAAAAAAAAATGAGGCTCTCAGGCTACAGGGCTTGACTAACTGTACAATCTTAGCTGATGGCTTGAGAGGCTGGGATAATTTTTTTTTTTTTGAAGCAGTTTTTTTTTTTGGCAGAGGCTTTCACACCATTCCCAAATTACTTTTTGAAAACACTTCTCAAATGATGGTCCCCTAAGTCGTGACTATCCTGTGAAATTCTTATTCAAGGGAGACAGAACCTCTTACATGAGCCTTTGTCCTTTGAGGAAAAGGATAAAAAAATACCACCAATTTGGGTCAAGGCTGGTACAAAGAATGAGACTGAAGCCCCAGAATTCTTGGGTTTTATTCAGTCATTTTAATATAAGATTGAAACAGACGGCTGCAACGACATTTGAAATTCCACAAAGAACTGCATGCTTCTGCTGTTAAAAGACCTTTGCTGAAGCATTTGAACTTTACCTCTTAGGAACTGAAGACATTTGGAGGCCTCAAGCATTTTGTCAGCACACAATCATTCACAACAACCTTCTAGATGCTTATTTTCTACCTTCTCCTATAAAGGTAATTCTTACTTACCAAAACTACATCACCACTGAAGGATTCACAGCTCCTGAGCTCAGAGTGATCAGAACCCACAGATTAGTACAATTAGTAGTCCAAAGCTTGTTTAAATGTTTGAAGAACAGCAAACACCAAAAAATACAATACCAAATAAAGTATTATTGTTACCTTGAGGTGCTGACTCATCAACTAAAACCTCCTCAAGACTGAAATGCTCTCTACTCAGTGTCTGTGGGTATAAACCCTTCATTCTGAATGCTTCTTATGACATCACAAATTCCAGAAATGAAACTATATATTTTCAGCATTCCACAGTAATGGCTTTCAAAAACTGCAATATACATCTGCAGGTTACACTAACATACACAATTCTCTACATAAACATTTTGTCATATATCAACTCTTGGCCTCAAATACTAGACTACAAAATGCTACACAGGACAAAACACCACAGAACTTTTGAATATTCCCCTTCCCCAGGTGTTAGCAGGTAGCGCTTTTTTTTTTGAGAAAGAGAAAGTGATGAAATATCAGAAAGTTTGCATCCAATGTCTGCCTTCAACTCTGTACTATCTTATCGTCTTCTGGTACCACCAAATCCTAGAATGAGAAGAGAAAAATGTATGTTAGTTTTTTTAAACGCATAAAAATTGCTTATGAAATTACAAAAGTAATCCACGTTTACCATTAGCAAGTGAAGAGAATAAGCGAGGAGGAGAGAAGGAGCTGGCCAGGTGGTGCAGGGCTGTGAAGGAAGTAATGCAAACCTCTCCACAATACCCCTCCCAATCATCGCTAAGTCTACTGGACTCACACGTGCTTGCGGGTTATGCTCAACTTCACACCTTATACATTTAACATACTTTACATAGTAATACTCAGCTCTATACAGGAGACAATGTGGTACAGGCAATACTCAAAAGACAGAGGCCGACGGAGCGTAAGCCATGACCTGCTACGTCTCGTCCTCTCACGACTCCAGCAGTGATGAGAAGTAAACTTGGGGGAGGGTTATGGACTTTCAACAGCAAATGTTACTTAAACCTCCATGAAGCAGAATTCTCCCCTCAGCTAACAGACAGATTACAAGATGGCAAGTTTTTCCCTTTATAAAGTCTCTCCTTTTTTTTTAGGTTATTTGGTAATGTTTTATGATTTTCTTCATATAAGTCCTACACATCTCTAAACCAAAAAACCAAACCCATTGCTGTAGAGTTGATGCCAACTCATAGTGACCCTACAGGACAGAGTAGAACTGCCCCACAGGGTTTCCAAGGAGCAGCTGGTGGATTCGAACTGCCAACCTTTTGGTTAGCAGCTGAATGCTTAACCACTGCCCACCAGGACTCCCATAAATCTCTAGTTGATATTTATAATTTTTCTAATTTTATTTTTATAATTTTCTAACAAATATTTTTCCATTAAGAATGAGTTTTCTTTTGTCACAGTATGTCCTACCTAATTATATACTTTTTTTATTCTCCCAATCACTACACCTCTGCTTTCTCCCCAAAACTAACCACTATTTTAACATCTAAGGCACCCTGGTGGCACAATGGTTAAGAGCTCACCTGTTAACCAGAAGGTTGGAGGTTCGAACCTACCAGCTGCTCCAAGGGAGAAAAGACTTGGCAGTCTGCTCCCCTAACGATTTGGTGCAGTTCTATTCTATCCTACACGGTCGCTATGAGTCAGAATCAACTCAATGGCACGTAACAACATCATCTTAACACCTAACACCAGAGGTTAGTTTTGTTTGTTTTTAGACGTGTATATTTATAAACTATAAATGTTATAATCATACTGTGTATGTTCTTTTGTGTCTGGCTTCTTTCTTTATATCTGAATATCCATCCAGATTATTATATACGATAGTTCATTTATTCTCATTGTTGTATAGTATCCCACAGTAAGACTATACTCCACTCATCGATTCAACTGCTGATGAATATGTGGGCTGCTCTCCTTTGAGGCTATTATGAATAGGGAAGCTATAAACATTCTTTCTTTCAGTGTATATGTATTTCTGTTGCTATATTTATCTAAGAATGAAACTGCTAGGTAATGAATATGCTTATATTCAATTATAGTAGGTGAGGTCAAACATCTTTTCAAAGACATTGTATCTATTTATATTCAAACTAGCACTACTAATTTCACTTTTACATTTTTAAACATAGTTATATTTAAATTAATTTCAAAAATTAATTGTTGTTCTGTAGCTTGCCCCCCTGAAAAAGACAGCTCCAATCCACAGCACCCTCTTACAGCCCCATTATGCACCACCCCCGATGATTAGCAGGATGTTTAACTCCAAAGAGTTACTCAGTTGTTTTTTTATCATACCTTTGCTTTTTACAAAATACTCTCTTTACCAATTGCAGTGAACATTACAATCACATTTTTTACAACTATTTAAAGTATGGCTCAGTACATGTTTATTAAATTTTACTGAATTTAAAAGCTTCAAACTTCTCCTCAGAAAATTCCATTTCAGAGCTTAGAGACCACAGGATTAAACATACTTGGAAACCAAGGTCCGGGAAGCTTTAAATTAAAACCTTGGTTAGTAGTAGAGCTGAAATTAAACCAAATCCCTATTTGATCTTTAAAAGAACATTCAGAAGTGGCAGGAAAGAATGAATCTGAACTATATTTCAACCTCAGTTAATTATGCTATTAACATTTTTGGTAGGTATACCAAATAACACCAACACAAAACCAAACCCGATGCCGTCAAGTGGATTCTAACTCACAGGGACCCTACAGACAGAGTAGAATTGTCCCTATGGTTTCAAAGCAGCAGCTGGTAGATTCGAACTGCCCACCTTTTGGTTAGCAGCTGAGCTCTTAACCACTGTGCCACCATGGCTCCCAAATAACACGATTGCTAAATGTATAGTTAATCTTCTTCTTACGTTCCCCAAATACTTCTGTACTTCACTGCTACATAACAGGAACCTCTGTATTCTTTGCTCTTACCCGATGCTGTCCTGGTTCCTGTATCTGAGCTTGAATCTGCTGAATAGCTCCCTGCGCCTCCACGACGTGGTGAGTAAGCAGGACCATTCCACGTGCTGGAGTACGATGGAGGATGAGACGGGTAGTACCACGAGTCTGAGGAGGGTGCTGCCGCTCTAGAAAGACATGAAAAAAAAACTGTGCATTTTTCCTGTGGCTACCCTTTTTAAACCCAGTTCTGTTCCTAAACCATCATTAAAAAAAATCCTTCGTAAGTGTTTTTTTCTGAATGTTCTGGTATATATTAACATAAAGACTGTTCTCTGTTCCTGTCACTAGTATAGTCATTGCTATGGGGCAATAAAGTGAGAGGAGTAAATCCTCTTTCTTTCTGAATTTACACTCAAAAGTCTAAACCTAACCTAGCATTAATACTCAAAACATTCCAAAATCTGGCCCCAAGCTCTATCCAGCCTTGCTTCTTATCATTCTCAGACCAAACCAGACTGTGGCCCAAATACTGTGTGCTTTCCTGCCTTCTCGTCTTCTCAGACGTCAAGTAGATAGTTCCTGGATATGACTTCCTATCTCATAATATCTATGAGAATGACAGCGCAAGGAAGAAACACAATGAAAAAAATAATATATATATAGTATTGACCAAAGCATAAAGTATACCTTTTAAAAAAGAAATATAAAATAAAACACATTTTTACTGGGGTGAAAATAAACAATGTCGGTTACTCAACATAAGTGTGTGTTTATCAGTGATCTGAATAAAGAATTCTATCTTTCAAATGGATCTAGAGTTTATCCTAACATTGAAAGATCTATATTCCAAAGGAAAGAAAATTAAGGGAATATTCTGGGCAAGTTTTAAAACCTCATTATTGCTCAGTGCCTTTACATCTGTGTTAGCCAGTCCACTGTCTCAATTTCCCTTTACTAACACAATCTGGTTTTAGACGAACACAGTCTAATCTAAGGCGTTGCGCTGGCCACAGAAATCACTTAGGGAACGTGTTAAAATGGATTCCCAACTCCTCAGCCCCAGGGACTCTGATTTAGTAGGTTAATGTCACCCTAGTTTATTTTCCTTAAGAAAAACAAAGAAGAGTCTAAAGAAAAGTTGAATAAACAAGTGAGATAAATGAAAAACCTACCTATTGCTGCCAAACAAATATCCTAATAGTCCTCCAGTTCCCAATCCAGTCCAGAAGCCTGGTCCTGAATTTCCGTATCCTTGCTGTCCTTTGAAAGCACTGCCAAAACCATAGGTCCCACCATCGCCAGTACTCTGTGCTCCTTAAAATAAAAATGATTCATTATGTATCCTCATTTAAACACAGTCTACACAAGCAAAGATGCTATAACATTTCAATTATTTAGTCTGTACTATATATTAATAATAAGCAGGCCTCAATTTATGAACAAGTTTTATTCAAAAAAGTCTACATGTAAAATGTCGATTTATAACTAAGGAGTACATTTCCCACAAACATGGAGAAGAAGGGATATATTTCAGTACTGGAGGGACTTCCTGTAAGGTAACATCTGCCCTGCTCATGGTCAGCCGCCAGGAAATGACCCTCCTTTTCACACTGACTTCCTTTCTGGGTTGTATCTTTAAAAACTCCAGGTGGTAGCTATGCCTGAGCCTAATGGAGAGATCGAGTGGAGGCAACCAGATATTTTTTTTCTATCGGCTGGGAGATTAGGTCTTAAAGGAGACAAAAAAGTACCTTCTGCTCAAAGTGAATTTTTTAAAAATTGGTATATAATGTACATATAGGAAAGTGCGCTACCTTTATGTTTACTGCACAATAAAGTTATACATGTGTATACATCCATGTAACCACTACCCACATGAATAAAACATTTCTAGCACCTCAGAAGGCTCCCTCATGACCACTTCCAGTCGATCCCCACCCACATCAGAGATGAGTGCGATTCTCACCTCTCCATGTTTTAGTTTTGCCTTTCTTAAACTTTTTATAAACAGAATCATGAAGTATGCACTCTTTCGTGCTCAGCATATCACTGTCTGAGAGTCAACCCTATCATTATGTGTATCAGCAGTTTGCCCTTTTTTTCCCATCATGTGAAAAAATCCAAAATTTGATCCATTCTAATGCTTATGACCGTTCCATTTCTAGTTTTGGGTCGTTATGAATAAAGCTGGAATGAACGTTCCTGCACATGTCTCCTGGTATACACATGTATTCATTTTATCTTAGGTACATACCAAGGATTAGAACTGCTGAGTCACAGGGCAGGCATATGTTTAGCTTCAGCAGATACTGACAGTTTTCTAACATGTTGTACCATTTTACACTGCCACCAGCAACGGATGACAGCTGCAGTCACTCCACGTCTTTGCCAATACTTGGGACTCTGTCTTTTTAATTTTAGTCATTATGGTGATTACATAATGATCTCATTGAGGTTTTAACCTGCATTTTCCTAAAGACTAATGACGCTCATATTTTTATTGGCCTTCTAGATATCTTCCTTTATCATAAAGTGCCTGTTCAAGTCTTTTGCTCATTTTTAAAATTCGGGTGTCTATCTTTTCTCAGATTTGTGGGAGTTCTTTATATATTCTAGATACAATTCCTTTGCTGGTAAAATGTTTGCAAATATTTTCTCTCAGTCTATGGCTTGCCTTTTCACTTTTAATAGTGTCTTTTGCTGAAAAGGTAGTCCCTGGGTGGTGCTAACAACTGACACCCTCAGCTGCTAATCAAAAGGTTGGGGGTTCAAGTTCACTCACAGGCACCTCAAGAGAAAGGCCTAGCAATCTACTTCCAAAAACTCAGCCAACGAGAAACCCATGGACACGCTTCTACTCTGACACGCATGGAGTCGCCATGAGTCAGAGTCAACTGGACAGCAACTGGCCTGTTTTGGTTTGTTTTTTTTTGCTGAAGAGACATTCTTAAACAGAGCCTAATTTATTCATCTTTTCTTGTATGGTTAGTACTTTTTGTGTTCTGTTGAAAACATCGTTGCCTACCCCAAGGTCATGACAAACAGTCTCCTATGTGTTCCCCTAGAAGCTCAATTGTTTTACCTTTTAGATTAAGATCTTCAATACTTGGATGAATTAATTTTTGTGTACAGCATGAGACAGGGTTCATGGGAATAAGTGCTTATTACCAAATCTGATCATGATTCTCTAACTAAGATGATTTATAATTTAATCACAATAGTAATTACAATGTACCTTTATAGAGCAGCAGAACACAGAAGTAAAAGAAATTGAAAGTAAAAAATAAAATGAGAAGACAAATCTGCTTCAGATTCCCAATGGAACCATTTTCTGTTTCAGAAATCAGCACAGCATTCACTACCTCACAGCCACCCTACTTACTGCCACTGAGGAGAGACATACCTGTGAACTGAGACTTAAAGCCCGGGGGAGGGGGTCCTGCTGAGTTTGTGGATCTCTGGTATTGCTGGGAATATGGAGGATACTCAGAATATGGTGGAGGAGAATCTTGTCCATCACTAAGAAACAGCTTATAAACTCCAAAGGCAATAGCAAGTAGCACCACAATGGTAATCAATCCACTAACACCACAGGAATCTGGGGAGTACAACTTATTATGATAATTAGAGAAAGAGTTAAAGCCACGGTTTTTTCCAGACTCTCTCAACTTCTTCAGGCCAGCTTCTGTGTAATCTAAATCATACTCCAAGCCACAGGACCCTCTTAGTACATACGGGTCTTCAGAGGATTCATAGCCTTCACAGCTCACCACAGTTTTTCCAAATCTGTATGCAATATCTAAGTCAGTCTTACATTCCCACTGTGAAGAAAAATATAAATAGGTTATTGGTACCAAAAGTTTGTTTTTTTTTTTTTCATTTAACATATATTATGTGGGCTACATACATGTCAAAAAAAACCTGCAAGATAGCAAGTGAATTATTAACAAAATTCAGGACAATGAGTAATTCTGCAGTAGAGGAAGACAAAGTAGAGGCTTCAAAATTACTGGTGATGTTAATGTTCTACGTCTTAACCTCAGTGGTGAGTACATGAGTGTTTTATTACTATTCTTTATTTATCACACATACACGTTATATTCTTTTGTACATATTATGTATTTCGTAATTTATAAAATTTTAAGCAAATTTTTTAAATGTCATCTTTTTGCCATGGTTGTTCCAGATGTTTTCTTCAAAAATAGAGATTTTTCTTAAAAGCTTGTGAGTGGCCATCTAAGTTACAACTATTAGTCTCTATGCAGCCAGAATAAAAGAGAATAAAGGAAACCAAAGACTCAGAAAAGAAACTAGTCCACAGGGCTAACAGTCCACACCAACCATGACCTCATCTACCCCGAAGAACTAGATGGTGGCCCAGCTACCACTACCAACCTTTCTGATCAGGAACACAACAGATGGCCAATAGATGGATCCTGAAAGAACGGGAGCAAAATGTGGAACAGAACTCAAATTCTTAAAAACTCCAGACTTCCTGGACTAGTTGAGACTGGAGGACTCCCGGGGACTATCGCCCTGAGATACTCTTTAAACCCTGAACCAAAACTATTCCATGAGGTTATCTTTTAGCTAAGTAACAGATTGGCTCATAAAATAAACAGTATCACCCGTGAGTACTGTGCTTCTTTAAAAAATCATCTATGAGACCAAACAGTGAACTCTCACCATATTTTTACACAAATAATGCGTACTTTCTATGTTTGTTTGCCTGCGGCGCTCACCCCACCCCCCGGGAAGTATTTTTATAGGTATGCTAGGCTAATTTTTTTTACAGCAACATGTGGAAAAGAAATGGTATAGAAGCACTTGTGACGATGCCTCGCGGAGGGTAGAGAGGGAGGGCACAGTTGGCAAACAAACACAGAAGGTATATGTTATTTTTGTAAAAATATGGTATTCTAAAGCAAAGACGAGAAAGCAAGGGGGCAGGGAAACTAGATTACTGGAAACAATCAGAACAGAAATAATGAGAAAGTTGACACACTGTGTAAAATGTAACCAATGTCACTGAACAAATTGTGTAGAAATTGTTAAATGGGAATCTAATTTGTGTGTAAACTTTCACTGAAAATACTTTTTTTTTAAATAGAGATTTTTTAAGATGTTGAGGCGAAAACATCAGCATCATATGTGAAGTTTTGATAGCTGCATGCAGTATCAGAGATATTATATAATCTTCTAAAAAAAAAAAACTTTTCCACACAAATGTTATAAAATCATGGACTAATGTTCCAGGGTCCAACGGTATCTAATCCTCTTAAATTTTTTTAAACGATTTTCAGAAAAACGCAAAAGAATCCATGCTAGCCTCAAACACTCCCATCTTATTAAAAAAAATAAATAAGCCCAAGTTTAGTTCAAATTCTGTAATTATATTTTGAGCTGAACAGAAAATATACTCTTTATAAATATCTGAAGAGATACAAGCTATTGCCTTTCTCGAAGTTTTTGTACCAAATCTCTTTTTCTCTCAAAGTTCAAATATACCCTATTTTACTTATTTTTTAGAACAGCTTTATTGATATAATTCACATGACATACAATTCACCCATTTAAAGTGTAAAATTCAATGGTTTTTAGTATATTCACAGAGTTGGGCATATCACTACAATCAATTTTAGAGTATTTTCATCATCCCCAAAAGAAACTCCATTTTCCCACAACTCCAAGAAACCACCCATCAACTTTCTGTCTCTATGGATTTGCTTTTCTGGACATTTCACATAAATGGAATCACACAATATGTAGCCCTTTGTGACTGGTTTCTTCCACTTAGCATAATATTTTCAAGGTTCATCCATGTAGTAGCATGTACTAATACTTCATTTCCTATGACTTGGTAATATTTTGTTTGTACATACAACATTTTGTTTATCCACTCATCACTTCATGGACATTTGGGTTGTTTCTAATTTTTGCCTAGTATGAATAATGCTGCTGTGAACATTTGTGTACAAGTGTTTGTGTAGATACAAGTTTTCGATTCTCTTCGGTACATACCTAGAGTAGAACTGCTGGGTCATTTGGTAACTCTTGCATAACTTTTGGAGGAATTGCCAAATTGTTTTCCAAAGTGGCTGCACCATTTTACATTCCCAACTACAGTGTATAAAGAGTTCCAATTCTCCACATTCTCACCAATACTTGTTGTTATCTTTTTGATTATAGTCTTCCTAATGGGTGTGAATGGTATCCCACTGTGGTTTTGATTTGCATTTCCCTGATGACTAACGACGTAGAGAATTTTTTCATGCACTTATTTGGCCACTTGGATATCTTTTTTGGAGAAATGTCTAGTCAAACACTTTGCCCATTTTTTAATTTGGTTGTCTTTCTATTATTGAGTTGTAATAGTTCCTTGTATATTCAAGATAGTACTCCCTTATCAGATACGTGATTTGCAAAAACTTTCTCCCATTCTGTGGGTTGTCTTTTCACTTTCTCAGTGATGTCCTTGAAAGAATAAAAGTTTTTACTTTGAGTAATGTGCAAATTTTCTATTTTTTACTTTTGTTGCAACACTTTTATTTTTAAAATAATTTTACTTGGAAAAAGATTTATAAGCTTGCTGATTAAAGTAAGTAAAACAGGCTACATCTCAACTGATATTTGTAGCTAACTATACTTCCTTAGTAGTGCACACGAGAAATGGCTTCTAATGCTATATATTATAGTACTTTATTTATTTAAACTCTTGGAATTAGAGGAGGCTCTCTCCTGAAATGATAAGACAACATACGATATGCTCTACACGTCTTTGCTCATGGTATTTTCTTCTCTATCCTTTCACCTCTAAAAATCTTAGACTTACTTCCAGACACAACACGGATACCTTCTCCTTTAAGCCTTCTCCAATCCCCTCAACTGGACATGACTGTATAATATTTTGTTGGTACCTAAAAAATTCTCCAATTAATTTGAGTGTTTGTCTTATCCCTTCTACTAGGAAGAGTTCCCTGAGGGCAGTGACTCCATCTTATCCATTTTTATATATCACAGCTTCAATATATATTTAATGAATGACCTCACCGTTCTTTTTTTTTCCCCATCAAGACTTGTAAAGTTAATTTAAAAGTAAAATAGGAGTGGGATTTCTGCTTTAATGTAAAGATTGTATTAGTTAATTAGCAATGCTGGGGGAAAGATGTTGTGAAATATGTATCACACAATACACACACAGTCTATCTCTGAGTTGCACAAACCATGGATAAAGGTTACATAAAACAAAAAGTCATTCTGCTGAAAGGGGAAATTGTCAATACAAGCTTTTTGCTTAGTGATCAGCCATCTTAAACCTTTTTTGAAAGCAAGCAGAATACAAAGTAGAAACATATTTAATCGAATTCATTTGATAAACTCTATTCCACTTCTAAAATATGTTGAGTTCTGCAACTTCAAGGAGATGCTATCCGTTATGTACAAAATGCCAGGGTCCCAAGACAATAAATAAAGCACGCTAAAATGCTTTCATCCAAAGTAACCATCCTAAGTTGTAAAACGACTTTAAAATCAAGTATCTGAAGCACAGTAGGGCCCATGTGCCCTAACTATTTACAATCTATGGCCCCTTAAGAGCAGGTTGGTATTCTTGAGGAATGACCAGGAAATGACAACAAGAAGAACTCCCCTACTTCCAGCCAAGTGGATAAAAAGTCTGGAAAATTTACTAATATCTTAGAAGAAAGTCATGGTACAAAAATGACAATTAACATTTCCAGGCTTTAAAATCAGTTCATTTCTTTTGGAGAATGCTTCTTCCGGAGGTTAAGTGACTGACTGAATTATACTGATATACTTTAAGTTAACCTAAGATTTTATACACGTGCTTCCCAAAGACACTGAACAATATCCCAAAAGATACTTTATTAAATAGAAATCCCATTCAGACTTCCATCAATGTAATAAATATTACCTGTACATCATAACCATCCCAGCCTTTGTTCTGACACTGTATGACTTTGGGGGTATAAGAATCACATCCAGCTGTGCCTCCAACACATTTCAACTGTGGGATCGGATCCAGTCTGCGGGAGGTGGTATAGCGGTCATAATGGAGGGTAAGAGCTTTGATATCCCGCAACAATATTCTGTCTGAAAGAGTAATAAAACAGATGAGCAGACAGTAAGTGCCTTAGTAAGCACAGAAAGATTCATTCTAACAAAACTCCTGTCATAGGAAACACTTTCAAAAGTAAGTGTGTTTCCTGCCGTTTGAGAATTCTTAAACCCTGGTGGTGTAGTGGTTAAGAGTTTGACTGCTAAGCAAAAGGTTGGCAGTTCAAATCCACCTGGTGCTCCCTGGAAACCCTATGGGGTGGTTCTACTTTGTCCTATAGGGTAGCTATGAGTTAGAACTGACTTGCCGGCAACAGGTTTGGTTTTTTTTGGTTTTATAAAGAAAGGATGAGACAGTTTCTCAAAGTCATTTCAACAATGTTCAGGCTTGTGCACAAAATTCAAATGGTCACACTTTTAAGGCCTCCCTTCATTTCAGGCTGGATACCTCCTGAACTGCCTCTATAGCACAAGTTCCATGCAACGTTTGCTAAATTAGAAAAAAAGTTCATTAACTTGAAACATATTATTGTGTAATAACGGTAATGGTTAATTAAAATGGGAAAAAATACATAAGCATATTCATGAAGCATTGTTTGAACTAGTGAAAAATAGGAAATGACTTAAATGTCCATCAACAGGTGAATGAATTAATAAATTTTGGTCTATTCACACAATGGAATATTCTACAGCAGTTAAGATGAGTGACCTAGAACTCATGTATCCAACTAGATAAAACAGAAAAACCATTTTAAGCAAAATGCAAGTTGGAGAATATGTTTAGTATGATAGCTTTATATAAAAATTTGAACACAGGCAAAACAGTATTGTATATTACAATGTCTATATATGTATATAATAATAGTATGAAAATATGTATGGAAATTCTTAAACACCAATTTCAGACAAGTATCTCTGGGGAGAGAGGGAGGGAAGAGACTTTAGCTCTATTCCTAATGTTTGATTTCTCTGGAGAAAAAAAAGATTTGTAACAAATAGGGCAAAATGTGAAGAGCTGATAAAACTGGGTGGTAAGTACACTGGTGTTCACTGTGTATTTCTGCATATTCAAACATTTAAAATATCTCACAATTTAAAAATTTTAAAATATTTCACAAATTAAAAATCACTGACAAAGAAGTTTAAAAACAGGAAGTCAAAACAATGAAATTATGTCTTACATTCATGTACATAAATGAATTTTTTTAAGTGTTACTGGAAAATGAATAGGATTTCTATTTATCGTGCTTAGTTTATGGGTGGAAGATAATGTGGACTGGCTCACTTCAACCTCCATTTCACCCTCAAGCTGGTGTGCCTTCCTACAAAGCTGAAAGGATCCCCAAACCTCTTGCAGCTACAGCTCCCAAAAGTGATTTCAGTTCTGCCAATCAGAGGGACTTAAGCAAGTTCTGAAGAACAGACCTTATACTTAAAAAACAGTACACAGTCCTTCAACTAGCAAGCACAGTCATGGAGAAACAGAGTTTTTCTAGCACTATTCCAGTGCCCTGTAAGTAGCGTCATGGGTTGTCAAGAGACCTGATGTGAGCAATCCTTATTTCACTGCAGAGGATGTAGCAGGCATCACTTTCTACCACTTTGTTAGTGCCCAATTCCATATATTCAACCTGTTTCTATTTAAAATAGCCTGAATGGCTTCCATTTCCTGCAACATTTTAATGAATGCTGATTAAAAGACTCTTTATAATGGTAACAGTAATGCCAGAATTTTTAACTTCTGGTTATTTCCTCCCTAAATTCCACTAAAACTACACTAAATGGACTGTTTTGATGACGTGAACAAACAAGATCAGGGAAAACAGAAGAGAAGATGGACAGAGAATTCTGGAAGGAGACAGTAGATGGGCTAGTGATAAGCAAATAAAAAAACCAAAAAGCTGTTGCTGTTGATTCCAACTCAAAGCAACCCTATAGGACAGAGTAGAACTGCTCCATAGGGTTTCCAAGGCCGTAAAGCTTTAGAGAAGCAAACCGCCACATCTTTCTCCCACGAAGTGGGCTGGTGGGTTCAAACCACCAACCTTTCAGTTAACAGCTGAGCACTTAACCACTGCACCACCAGGGCTCCAATGTACATAACAGAATTCCTACAAGGAATAGAAAATGGCAGCTCTGGAATTGGAGATGCCTAAAATAAGCACTGTAGGGCAAAAGCTAGATTTCCAGATCCCCTCCCCAGCTTCACACTGCTCAATTGTACCTTCTCCATTCAGGAAAATGTCTGGAGATTTATTCTCTAGAGAGGGTAAAACTAAAGGGCTCTGCCCTGGGGCCTATCTGGCTCAGTAGAGTACATGGGTATAAAATCATAAAACAGGGAACCCAAGTCACACTGTACGCACTCTGAATGCTGAAAGCATAGACCTTTTCCTAGTCATGGCTCACAAAACTCTAGCAGCCATCCTCCTTTCCTCCAAGCAGGAGACTGGATGTCTATTCCACGCGTAAACTAATCAAGAACACCTAAATATACTGACTTCAGGAGTTTCCTCAAAGGACCACCCAGGTCACTCCACAGTAAAGTTCAAAATCAAAAAGCCCCAACCACACACTAGTAACTTCCGATCAGCTTTTTGGTTCCCCACCCTTAATCATGAGTATAGAGCCAAGGATTGTAAAAGTACGAGGAAAGCCCCTAACATTGAACATAGCAACCAGGACAAAACAACCCAAAAAAAAGCAATCTGGAGGAAAGACAGGCTGTGCAGCGAAAAAAGAACATGGGGGGGGGGGAGTGCTATGATATCCTCAGAGTTAAGAGAAAATATTGCATCCATAAAACAGTCCTTTTTAAATGAACACTCAGAGAACAAAACAAGAGCTCTCAGAAATTAAAAACAGGAGAGCCAAAATGAAAATAATTCAGTAGAATTGTTAAAAGTTAAAGACAAAATCTTCTAAAGAAATGTAAAGCAAAAAAATATGCAAAGTAGGAGGGAAAAAGAAAATTATAAGATTAGTTCAGGAAGTCCAATATCCAACAGAGGTTTCTGAAAGAAAGAACAGCGAACTCAGAGGGGACAAACTCAGTGATATGGTTCAAGAAAAGTTCCCACAACTGAAAGATGTGAGTTGTTATACTGAAAAGACCCAATGAGTGTTCAGGCCTGAAAACAGGCCCAAAGGCACATCATTGTAAAATTTTAGAACACTGGGGACAAAGAAGATTCTACGAACTGCTAGAAGGACGGAAAGCAGGTCACATACAAAAGATAAAGAATTAGAAAAGCTTCAGATATCTCAACGGCATAGAAACAAGACGAAAATGGAGCTATGTCTTCAAAAACTCTAAAGGAAATATTTGGCTGGGTATAGAATTCTAGGTTGTCACTCAAGTGGGAGGGTAGAAGAACTACATTTTTAGACATCTGAAAGGTTTCAAAATATTACCTTCTGGTGCTCACTCTCAATAAAATACTGGAAGATATTCACCACCAAAAGAAAAAACAAACAAAACAAAAAGGAAGACATGGAAATCAGAGCAGCAAAGAAGAAGTAATGGTATATACATAGAGAGAGAAGAGGAATCCCAAGGAGAATGGTGAATGGGGTACCAGGATGACAGCCATGTACCAGTCAGAGCACAAGCCCACGCCGGAAGAGTGTTGCTCAGAAGAGACACGTTGAGGGCTGTGAGCATTAAGATGCCTGCTGCTACAGAACTCTCTCTCTTAAACCTGAGGACAGAATGTCCAGATGAACTGGCTTTGATTTTTATCTGTTTTTGGCTTGTCTTGACCTTGAGCTGACGAAGTTCCTCTTCTTCTCTCCACGTCCTGCTACCTGGATCAGCTAAGGACACTCATTTCACTCCACAGACGCATTCTGCTTTAACCTATTCCTGAGTGCTAGAGACAGACCATGGTGAGCTCAGTAGAAGATATAATACGAACATATATCTGCCAGTTGTCCAGTACCCAGCCCACTAGAGCGTTAACAGACACCCTGATTGTGGTGATTCCTACGGTTCCCATGACTTCTCCCAATTAACTTTCCCAGAAAGGCTCTTCTAACATTTCAGAAAACCTGAAGCAAGAGACCTTCTTTATACTGACAGGAAAACAACTAGTCAGTTTTTCAAAACTTTTATAGCTTTACCACTTACGTAGACAGAAAAACTACCAAGTAAAGTAAGGAAATTATTTCAAAAATTGCTTTTTTACTTAATCACACATCATTAACATTCCTTCATTTCAGCAGATATGGATCTTATTTGTACTTGTTTACCAAAAAGGAACTTAATAAATTCCACCAAGCTGAGATCTATAGACCACATTCTCTCATCAAAATGCAATAAACCTACAAATAATAATATAATATATAAAATAATATAATAATAAAAGAGGACTGAAAATAATTTAACTGGAAAATAAGAAACATAAACTATGCATCAGATGAATATCAAAACAAATTTAGAACTGGGCTTGCAAACTCAAATGCCTTCACGTGCCAGTCAAAATGTCTAAAATACGAGAGGTCACTGGGTAAAAGTGGCTAAGTGGAACACACAGGAAAAGGCTGTGCTTGTGGTCAATGGAGAATTCAAATCCCAACTAAAGCCATTCATTTTTACTTTTGTAAGGCAATTTAGTCCAAAAAAACCATCCCTGCAAACATCAGGTTCTGATATAAAAAGGTTTTTTAAAAGATCAAAATCTATGAGCACAGGGGCATATTTATAGCCTAGGCATTTTTAATGTTTTTAAGTTGGACATAAATAAACTAGGTATTTACACTAAGAAATGAGAAAATTATAAATCAAAATAAAATAAGAGAGAATAAAATCTCAAATTTTAAAAAGGAGAAAAACAAGTAAAACCAAAAGATAGTGCTTTATAAAACAGATAAGCAATGCACAAAACCTTTATGTAGAAAACTGTAAAACTTAATGACATAAAATGTAAAATGAATAAACGGCAAAGTTATGATATACATGGATGGAAATGCCACATACTAAATTGTCAACTCTCTCCAAATTGATCTATAAAATCAATGAAATCCCAGTCAGAATTCCAACAGGATACTTCTTGGAATCCTGATAAATTGATACTAAAACTTAAACGCAAGAATAAATGTAGAAAAATTACTAAGATTATTTTGAAGGAAACACCAACAACAAGAAAAAAATGGGGCTACAGACATTAAAACACATAATTAAATCTAGATTAATGTAAATCGTATAGTATTGGCACAGGATTAGAAAAACCGACCAATGAAATAGAATTAAGCATCCAGAAACCGACTCATGAGTATATGAAAATTTAGTATATAACTAAGGTGACATCTCAAATCAGAGAAAAAAGAACAAATCAGTCAAAATATAGTACTGAAACAATCGACTATCCATGGACAAACAAAACCCACTGCCATCAGGCTGATTCCGACTCAGAGCAACCCCACAGGGTTTCCAAGGCCATACATCTCTACAGAAGTGGACTGGCACATCTTTCTCCTGCAGAGTCGCTAGCGGTTTCAAACCACCGACCTTTTGGTTAGCAGTCAAGTGCCTTAACCATCGCAGCACCAGGGCTCCTTATCTATGGGTGGGGGAATTAAATACCTACCTCACACTACTTAAAAATATTAATCCCTGATTATTAAAAACCTAACATGAAACATACAATAAATTTACAATACTGGAAGAAAGCACAAGAGAGTATGTTTATGATCCTGGGATGGGGAAGATCCTCTTCAGACACCAAGGCGAAAGATTGCCTAGGAAGATAATTACTGTAGTTGATCAAATCATGCTGAACCTATGAGAATCCAAGAATCCATACAGACACTCAAAGAGAAAGACAAAAGTTCATTTGTCACCACTTGAAGTGGCTCCTAATTACCTTCTTACTTTGAAAATTGGTAATGAAAGATTAAATGTTATTCTCTGACTGTTCAATAGGAACTGTAACCTGAAATGGCTTCAGTTGACCAGGGAAATTTCTACTTTACTGAAAAATGCCAGCTAACAGAGAAGAAATTGCAAAATTAGAAAAATCATCATTTTACAACCCCTAGAGCAACTAATTAAAACAAGGAATAATTAGTGTTAAAACCATTTGGTGCGTGGATATCCACGTGGTGTAAAGTAACATTACACAGCTAGTGACAAGCGGAACAGGTGTAACTTTACGAAGGATACGAGGCCATTTAATCTACCGGTCAATCACTAACGGTGAGACAAGCTGATAGTACACTATCTCCTATGATGTAGTCTGCAAAAGCACTTAACAGAATCTAATCAATCCTTTGAATCTAACATCCAGTTTACTAGAAATACAGAGGAGAGAAAAACAAGCTAAAACGATGCCATGAGAAAATAATTAGAATTCAGAAGGTATGATAGTCTAAAGGACCACTGGCCCATTCTCTTCAGCAAATCAGTGGCATGAAAAAAGTGAGGGCTATAGATTTAAAGACTTAAAAGACAACCAGATGCAACATATGGTCCTGGACTAGGTCCTAGTTTGAGCAAACTACTATAAAGGACATCTTAGGGACAACCGGATATCTGAATACGGGAACGCAAAATTAGATATTATTAAAAAATTAGTATCAATTTTGTTAGGTGTAATGTCATTCTACCATGTGAGGAAAAGTTCATTTCTTTAAAGAGGTGAATACTGAAGAATTCAGTGCTAGCCTGTCATGATATCTGTAATTTACTTTAAAATATTTCAACATTTTAAAAAAGAGAGAGTGAAAAGAAAATAAAGCAAGAAAAAAAGACTGATAACCTTCCATCAAAACTTAAAATAACTTCTGAGAGCCCTCCAGGAGACTGACTAGAACCAGGTCACATGATAATGATAACAGCAAGTGATTCAACTAAAAGGAGTATTTGGCTTTTCTAGCATTTACATGGAGGGGACAAGGGAATGGCTTTCAAGTAGTCAGCTAATAGTAACAACAGTGGAAGAGATAACATTTCCTCAGTGGCTTTTTAATATCGAGGGAGCCCCAGTGGCGCAGCAGTTTATAGCTCGGCTGCTAACCAAAAGGTCAGTAGTTCAAATCCACCAGCCACTCCCTGGAAATCCTATGGGGCCATTCTACTCTGTCCTATAGGGTTGCTATGAGCTGGAATCGACTTGACGGCAATGGGTTTAGGTTTGAAATATCCAGTTAGAAATGAAAATGGAAAACCTATCAATCAAACTAGTGATAAAATATATACATATATACATGTGTACACACATAAACTACCTAGAAATAAACTTAACAAGGCCAACACAGGACCTAAAGAAGAAAAAATGTATATAACAAGACCTAAATAAATATAATACACTTCCAACTTAGAAGCCAGTTGGATTTTTTTAGGAACAGGAAAGAAATTATTTGAAAGGCCTTACAGAAAAATGTCCATAAATAGCCAATTTAAGAAAAAAGAATACATTGCTTTACCAGATAGTAAAGCTTTCCATAAAATTACTATAATCAAAACAGCAAGAAACTGGAACAGAAATAGGTAAGAACTGTGAGACACAAGTCCAGAAATAAATCCAGATCCAGGTAGGAATTCAATACAAGATAAAGTGGGCCTTTTAACTCAGTAGAAAATGTATGCCTTCTTTAACAAATGGTACTGGCATTATCGTCCATGCAGCTAGCAGAAAATCCACCTAAAACCATATTAAAATAAAATACGCTAGATTAAACTCAAACTGCCTCTTTATACATAAAAAACTAAAACAATGAAAACATTTGATGAATTGTTGTTGTTGTTAGCTGTCGTGGAGCTGGCTCCCCAACTCATGGCAACCCTACGCACAACAGATCAAAACACTGCCCGGTCCTGCGTCATCCCCATGATCCATCTGCAAGTCGGACAGTTGTGATCCACAGGGTTTCCATTGGCTGATTTTTAGAAGTAGATCACCAGGCTTTCTTCCTAGTCCATCTTAGTCTGGAAGCTGCGTTGAAACCTGTTCAGCACCATAGCAACACACAAGCCGCCAATGACAGACGGGTGACGGCTGCATATGAGGTTAGTCATAGTCCAAAAAAAGGCAGAATGTATTATTAAACTAAATAACATAAATAATAACAA
Organism: Trichechus manatus latirostris; assembly: GCF_000243295.1. Taxonomy (NCBI): domain Eukaryota; kingdom Metazoa; phylum Chordata; class Mammalia; order Sirenia; family Trichechidae; genus Trichechus; species Trichechus manatus. The sequence continues at coordinate 1,094,118 of NW_004444045.1, forward strand.
CTTCAATTTATTTTAAGAGGGTTGAGATAATGCAAAGAACGCTGGACCAATTCCCATCACCAACTTGCTATACGACTTTGGCCAAGCCACTTAATTTATCTGTGTACAAGTTTCCTCACCTGTAAAATGACGATGATGACATCAACCTTAAGATTTGTTGTAAATTATATGAGATATAATTACTAAAATTACCTAGCAGAGTCAAAAACCAAAAACCAAATGCATTGCCACCAAGTTGATTACGACTCATGTCAACCTCACGTGTTACAGAGGAGAACTACTCCATAAGATTGTCTTGGTTGTAATCTTTATGGAAGCAGGTCGCCAGGCCTTTCTTCCATGGCACCACTGGGTGGGTTCAAACCACCAACCTTTACTTGACAAATAACAGGTGAATTTAAAGTATAATAAATATTACTGAGAATGTTATAAGAGCTATATACACTTGAGGAATCATTATCATAGCCTTACATCATCTTTCCTCCCTAGAGGTCCTAAAGATCAACAACAAAGTGTTCACACCCGTACTCCACTAGTTTCATCAGTCAACAGACACGGAGTCCCCTGAATTCCAGACCTACAAATCAAAATCTACTTACAGGTCTCAAACGTAAGATGAACAAAGCCAAAATCCCGTAAACCTGATTCTCTCACAATCTTTCACATCTCATGAAATGATAATTCCATCCTTCTAGTTGCTCAGGTTAAAAACCTTGGAGTCATCTTTGTCTTCTCTCTTACTCTCACCCCTACGTCTAATCCATCAGAGTACCATGTCAGCTCCACCTTCAAAGCAGGTGAGAAGAGAATCCAACCACTCTCACCAACTCCACTGCTCCTCCACTGGTCCAAGCCATCACCATTCACTGAACGTACTGTCCAACCTCTCACTGACCTCCCTTCCCCTTTACCCCCTACAGTCTGTCTTCCACACAGCGGTCAGAATAAGCCTTGAAAATATAAGTCATATCAGGTCATTTACTCCTCTTCCTTCACGTTTCTGATCAAATGTCACCTTAACAGTGACTTCTTCTCTAACCAATGTGTATTTTTAAAAGTCCCCACTTCTGCCTGCACACTCTGTCCTCCTTACCTTGCTTTATCATTGTCTGTATTATCTGTCACCATGACACATTATTTACCTGTTTGTTACTATGTTTCTCTTTGATACATATAAACTCTTTGGAGGCAAGACACTGTTTTGCTCACTGCTATATTCCCAACACTTAGAAGAATGACTTAAATATAAGACTATATTCAATAAAGAATTTTGAAAATTTTTAATTAAGGCCTTTAGAACTGGTGTTTTTTTTTTTTTTTTTTTTTTTCCGAATTACTGCTCCACGTCAGCTAAATTCAAAACAACTGGATCCAAAGTCAAACTGAAGAAATATTAGGTATTGACTACTGCTTTACTAAAGGACTTGATACAAGGCATTCCAATAAAACAGTTCCTCGAAGAGAATTTAAAGTGAAGTCAAATTTATAGAAATTGATTGAGTTTACTCTGCGAAATATTTTGATGCCTCATTTTTGTTCCGGAAGAATGGTGTCATAGCAGGTGGGCAAGTAACACCAGAAGGCAGCTTCTTTCTATTTATATAGTTCTCCTGATTCCTCATCTGTAAACTTCCTTTTATTTTTTTAAAGAATTGACTGAGGGTTCAACCAATTAATGTTTCATTCCAGCTTTTAAATTATAATTCTGATCAAAGTCTTCCATTTACATAAAATATCTAGGAATACACAGAGCATACATAAAGCAGTCTTTCCTACTGGGTTCAAGAAACAACCTTCCCTCCCTCACTAGGTGTGCTTCTTTAAGAGGAGAAATAAGTCCGCTTCAGCAGAATGTTTTTTTAATGAGAAAATAAGTTAAACTTTTGTACTTTAAAACAGGAACAGCTTTAGCGCCACTAGTGTATTATCAAGAGAGTAGCCTGATGGTCAGTAAAAAATTTATTCCTTTGATGATCACACTATTCAGAGTGGTGGTTTGGACAGTCATACAGTTTTAAACCGCTGATTCCTGAACTTACATTGCTTAATTTATATACATTAACAAAGCATATACATAAAAGGAAGCATAGGATTCATTATTTTAAAATATACCAAGTTATGGAGAAGCAGAAAATAAGTCTGCAATTTTCTTCAAGAAATCCTTCACCAGACCCATAGGCTGCATTCACCTGATCAAGATCTCCGTAAGTAAAGTGAGAAAGTGAGAGAGAGAGAAGGGCGGGAGGAAGGAAGGAAGCAAAGGGAGGGAGGGAGGGAGGGAGGGAGGGAGGGAGGGAGGAAGAAAGGAAGGACTGTGTATGGGCATTTAAATTTAACTCGGCTTTTCACTTACTGGTAATAAAACATCTACACCAAATGGGTTATTCAAAGTCAAGTGTTTGCAAGCAGCATCTTGCCTCTCACTTCAGCTTTGGGAATAAAATAGGAAACTATAGCAATAAACCTGTCGCTTAAGTTTAAAAATGTAGGCATTTCCAATGTTCAGATCATAAATGCAATTCTGGTATACTTTCCATACCCTAACATTTTTACTCCCCAAACAAAACATGTCGTTTTAAGTGTTGACAAGTCATTTTTTTACATAATTTCTCATTTAAGAGCATGCACCCTTTATTAAACGAAAAAGTCAAAATCTGTGTGCATGTGTATATATACATACATATTTGTTACAGGATATTGACTCCATAAAAATTCGTTAGATTACATTTCAATAACATTGATATAAAAGAACTCTTTCCCCAGAAATCATTTATATACCATCACCAAAATAAATAAGATGAAAAAAAAATTTAATTCCTGGGTAGGGTGAACAACAATGGGAAACCCTGGTGTAAGGAAATGTACACCGATACTTCACCGTAAACGCCAAGATGAGATCCATGAGCTCCGCTCACGAAAATAAGCAGAATCTATGATTCTGCAAACCTATCTACAAGAACTGCAGCCCTGTCCACTAAATTTGATTCAGAAAGTGCCAGAGACTGCCAGTGGCATGGGAACTGCCAAGCCATAGCAACAGACAGCCACAGGCAGCGATGATGACATCAGACAGTCACAACAATGCAAGGTGCGCAGGTGAACGTCGAGTTTTCCAGCCCGACCCCGGGATGAGGGCTGGAGCCAGGAAAAGGAGAAGGTGGACAAATTCTGCGAGGCCAGGGAAGAGAGGAAGGGGACATTAAGAATTCAAAGTCGTCCCGCCCCGCCCACTCTCCAACTGTCCCCGCTCGTCCCGGAGGGCGTCAGGGAAGCGTAAGGAGCCGGGTAGGGCACAGATAAATAGCGAAAAAGAAGTGAAGAATGTGGTCAGGCTCAGGGCGACGAACGGAAATGGGCGCCCATGGGGGCCTCTCCGCGCCGGGTGACGGCGGCGAGAAAGGGCGAGGGAGGTGCCTGCGCACACCAACGGCACTCACCAGCGTCGTTCCAGCCCAGGGCAGAACCCGAGATCAACAGAAGGGAAAAGAGGCCGAGGAGAGGGCAGCGTTCGGCCACTACCGGCCCTCCGGCCGCTGCCATGGCGCTTGGTGGAAATGGCGCGCGGCTGCCTGACGCTCGCAAGCCTGACCCGAGCTGCTGAAGATCTCGGGCAGCGATGAAGGGAAACTCTTGTCTAGAGAGCGGCCGCCTCAGCGAATGTCTGCGCGCCAGTTACCGTCACTGCCGCTGCGACACGTAGAAAGCCGTGAGCGGCCGCCGCCGCCGGCCCCGCCCCTGGGGCTCAGCGTGCCCGCGCGCGGGCTGTGCTCCGCGGCTCTGGACTGGGCTGGGGACGAGGGCCCCGCGGATATGGGCGGAACCAAGGGCGGACGTCATGGTTGTGGGCGGGGCGTCGCGGGTGTGGGCGGGGTCAGGGGGCTGGTGCAATTGTTGTGGGTGGGGCCGAGGGCGGAGCGCAGCCCTGTTGCTTGTCGTCGCTGACCTCAGACTCCGGAAGCTTGCGCGCGAGCGTGCTGCGGTGTGAGAATAATCGCAAGGCGAAGTCTAAGTGTAGTCAAGTTGTGTATTTCCAAAACCCCGATAACCTTACCGACGTTATTCAACCTGTGCTTCGTTGAACTTTATGTCTCCAGCGCCTAGCGTAGCGCCTGACTTATAATGAGTGTTCTGTTTCTATTTGCTAAATACAAAGAAGATTCAGGGGAAAGTTAACATGGAAATATATTGTCTAGTTTGAGGAGCTTAGAACCTTTAGATAGTTCCTTGAATGTGAAGCCCATCCGAATTTACAGTATATCAGGAGGAGAAAATAATGCGTAGATTAAGAACCAGCCAGAGAAAACAGCTCTGAAGAGTTCACAGTCTGTCAGGCCCGAGTTTCATTCATTCATTCAGCAAGTATATGTTGAATGCCTAATACGTGTCAGGCATTGTTCTAGGCATGGACGATACAAACAACGTCCCGGTACTCAAGGAACTTACGTTAAAGTTGGATAAGACAACAAACAAAAAACAGGTAGTGATAAGTGCCTTGATGAAAATAAAACAGAGTGATACAGGAGAAGCTAAGAGGCAACTTCAGAGAGGACCTTGCTGAGGAGATGATTCTGAAGCTTGAGACCTGAGTGATGAGAAAGCACTGCTTAGGAAATGGTGCATGCAAAAGCCCTAGCTTTTGCATATTGAGCACCTACTCTGTGCCAGGTACTCTTACAGGCACTGGAGATACAGCAGTGAATAAAACAAAATTCAGGGGTGGGAAAGGCAGAAAGAAGACCAGTGTAACCGAAGCAAAGTAAGTTATGGGAAGAGTGGAACAAGAAGAGGCACAATAGTGGGGACTTGGAGTGGGACAGAGCAAGACTGAGATAAAGATAATAGACAATTCTCTTCTCAGCATGTTAAATTTGAGATGCCTGTTAGGAATCCGGGTAGGCATGTCAAACAGACATTTGAATATACAAGTCTGAAATCCAAAGCTAAAGTAAATTTGGGGGTTATGTTATCAACATGTAGATGGTATTTAATGCCATGGGAATAGATACAATAACATAGGAAGAGAATTTAGATATGACAGAGAAGAGGGCCCTATACCCAACTATGGGAACACTACCATTTGAAGGTTGAGCAGAAGAAGATCCTAGAAAGAGTCCAAAAAAATAACCTCTGGTGACATACAGGGAAAACAAGGAGAGTAGTGATATGGCAGTTAAGAGAAAGAGGGAATGGTGAACAGTGTCCATTGTTGATGAGAGGACAAATCAAAAACTGACCCTTGGATTTTGCAATGTAAAGGTCACCAATTATCTTAACAAGAGAATTTCTGTTATCTGAGATCTCACAATGTACCATGTACCTTTCTAGACAGCAGTAAACAAAACATAAAAGGTAGTGCTATCTTGCATTCCAGTGGGAGAGAGAGCTGAAAAATAATATGACCGTTTCAGATAAAAAGTGTCTAGAAGAAGAAAACAGGACAATATGATGGGGAGTGCTATAATAAAAAGGATGGTCAAGAAAGGTTCTCAGATTATATTTGAATAATTATTACATTTTGCATGTTGCTTCAAAATGCAAAGATAATAATGCCTGCTGATAGTAAGAACATAGACAATGTTTCTAATGCAAGTGTTCAACCAGTTGTACAAAGTCTAAAACAACTTTATCTTTCAACCCACTACTTCCACTTCTACAAATTTATTAGAACTGCTATAAATGACACAGAGATACATGAAGTTGTTGACTGCAGCACACTATAATTATAAAAAATTGAGACAAATTAAATGACAAAAATATATGTATAGTTAAAATAATTCTACTATCTTCCATTTGATGAAATATTATGCAGCCATTAAAAAGTATACAAGCAAGAACATTTGATTATGTGGAAAATTATAAATAAATTTACATGACATGGCTTGATACAAAATATTTCAATTTTTTAAATGTAAATACAAATTAAAAAAAGGAAAAGTTAAAAAAAGAAAAGGTTCTCTAAGAAGCTACCGTCTCAGCTGTGATCTAGATGATAAGAGGCAGTTTCTTAAAATGTCTGAGACATACCAATAGCAGTGTGTGAATTTAATTTGGATCCTGATTCATACAAACTATAAAATAAATGATATTTATGAGACAATCGGAAATTTGATCACTGACTGAATGTCTGATGATGTTAAAGAATTAGTAATTTTTAGGTGTGATGATGTTACTATAGTTATGTTATTTTTTAAGAATCCTTTTAGAAACACATACTGAATATTAAAGATGAAATTATATTATATCTGGAATTTGCTTCAAATATGGAGAAAAAGTAATATGGTAGGTGAGTAGGAAACAACATTGACCATGTGTTGATAACTATTGAAGTCAGCTGATGGTACATGCGTGTTCATTATACTCTTCTGACTACTTTTTTCATATGTTTAAAATTTTTCATAATAAAACGTTTTTATAAAAACTTCTTTGAGCTTTCTCTGACTTGATCTGTAAGAGTAACTCCCAGTTTACAAAATTGTGGAGAGGATTAAATCAGATAAATGTTTAAAACACCAGGCACATAGCAGTTGCTCAGTATTTTCACTTTTGAGAATCAATTTGGGAGGATAGGAAGCCACCTCTGTGAAAAATATTGAAACTGGGAGAGGTAACATTGATTACCTATGTCTCAGGCTGGGTTCTCTAAAGGAGCAAGACCAGTGAAGCATATAGACAGAGAGAGAGAGAGATTTCAAGGAAATGGCTCATGCAGTTGTGGAGGCTGGCAGGTCCCAAATCCATGGGTCAGACGTCAGGCAGGCTGGAGGCTTCTCCTGACTCATGTGGTTGCAGGGACTAACGAACCCAAAATCGCAGGTCAGACAGCAGGATGCTGGCTCATATCCCAAGAACCAGAGGTCAGAAGATGACAAGTTGGATGCAAGATCCAGAGAGGGTGAACTTTGCCAGAACATCTATATATATTGGATGCAGGCCACACCCCCAAGGAAACTCCCCTTTCAACTGATTGACTGCTCACATCAGATCACAAAATGAAGGATGATTACATAATAACTGCCAAACCACTGAGAATCATGGCCTAGCCAAGGTAAGACATAACCTTAATCATCACAGTCCACCCCTTGTCAACTTGGCACCTGTACACATCTCCTTAAACCATACATAATCTCTAAATAAAGACAATTATAAAATCATACTTGCACCTAACACGAACTCATACATGTATAACAAAACAAGGAAGCAATACTAAAAACAATTACAGCCTTCATTTCTGCAACTGGTTAGTTGGTCATAACTGGTATTTAGATCTACCTTCTTCCACCACCCATTCCATATTCCCTTTGTCCTCAGCAGGACCTTCAGATGGTCATGGTTCTTTGCCTGGTGGGGAGATCAAAACCTTCATTCCTGAAGGGTCTAGGCCATTAGTAGTCATGTCAGAATTGGGTTGCTGTAGTTTTCCATTGACTTTAATCACAGGGTATGGTAGTACTAAGAGACGTCTTAAGGGATCTCCTGTATTCCAGGCATACTCTTCTTTACCTCCAGATTTTCCCTTGGTAATCAGGATTGATCACACCAGCCAATATGGTATGATCCAGAGCATGAGAAGCCCAAAGTGGTTGAGCGGCATTCCTAACTTCCAGTTCAATGGAATCAGTGTTGTGTCTCCTGCTAAGAGCATTCCTCCTTTTGGAACTAAGACCTCTAGACCCACAGAATATAGGGTCCTGGGGACAGGAAGCAAAAATTCTGAGAGTCAGCCACTAGGGGTAATACCGAGTGCTGCCACTCCCATTTCCACCCCATGATTCGTGCACCCATGAATCCTGGCCATGGGAGAAACAACACAATATATTGGATGCTGTTTTAAAGCATATACAGCCTCCTGGAGAACATTGCCCCAACCCTGCAAGGTATTGCCACCTAGCTGGCACAGTAATTGTTTCTTTAGAAGGCCATTCCATCATTCTATCAAGCCAGCTGCTTCAAGATAATGGGGAACATGGTAAGACCAGTGAATTCCATGAGCATTGGCCCATTGTCTCACTTCATTTGCTGTGAAGTGAGTCCCTTGATCTGAGGCAATGCTGTGTGGGATACAATGATGGTGGATAAGGCATTCTGTAAGTCCACAGATGGTAGTTTTTGAAGAAGCGTTGTGTGCAGGGAAGACAAATCTGTATCCAGAGTAAGTGTCTATCCCAATAAGAACAAAATGCTGCCCTTCCATGATGGAAGCAGTCCAATGTAAGCAACCTGCCACCAGGTTGCTGGCTGATCACCCTGAGGAATGGTGCCATATCAGGGACTCAGTGCTGGTCTTTGCTGTTGGCAGACTGGGCACTCTGCAGTGGCTGTAGCCAAGTCGGCCTTGGTCAGTGGAAGTCCATGTTGCCGAGCCCATGCATAACCTCCATCCCTGCCACCATGGCCACTTCATTCATGAGCCCACTGGGCAATGACAGGAGTGGCTGGGAAAAGAGGCTGACTGGTATCCATAGAACACTTCATCCTATCCACTTGATTGTTAAAATCCTCCTCTGCTGAGGTCACCCTTTGGTGAGCATTCACATGGGACACAAATATCTTCACTTTCTTTGGCACATTCAGAGAGATCTATCCACATACCTCTACCCCATACCTTCTTGTCACTAATTTTCCAATCATGTTCTTTCCAAGTCCCTGAGCGTCCAGCCAAACCATTGGCCACAACCTATGAATTGGAATACACTCACACATCTGGCTATCTCTCCTCCCAAGCAAAATGAACCCTCAGGTGCTCAAACTACTGCCCAATGGGAGGATTTACCTTCACTGTTGTCCTTCAGGGAAGTCCCAGAAAGGGATGGCAGTGCTACTGCTGTCCACTTCCAAATGGTGCCTGCATATCATGCAGAACCATCTGTAAACTAGGCACGAGTTTTCTCTTCCTCAGACAACTGATTGTAAGGAACTCCCCATGAGGCCATAGGTGCAGACTGGAAGAAGGAAGGTAATGTGACAGAAGAGAGGACCACAGACATTTGGGCCACTTCCTCATGTAATTTTCTTGTGTCTTCAGGTTCTGTTGAGCCCTATCTCATATATATCACTTCCATTTAATAACAGTGTGCTGCTGTGCATGTCCACTTTATGACTCTGTGGATCAGACAACACCCAGTTCATGATGGGCAGCTCAGGCTGCGTAGTGACTTAGTGACCGGTAGTTAAGCATTCAGTCTCTACTACAACCCAGTAACAAACCAAAAGCTGTTTCTCAAAAGTAGAGCTATCTGCAGATGATAGCAGAGCTTTGCTCCAAAATCCTAATGGTTTGTACTGTGATTCACCAGTAGGGGCCTGCCAAAGATTCCAAACAGCATCTTTACCTGCAACTGACACTTAAAGAATCATTGGATCTGCTTGATCATACGGACCAAGTGGCAGAGTGGCTTGCACAGCTGACTGAACCTGTTGCAAAGCCTTTTCTTATTCTGGGTCCCACTCAAAACTAGCAGCTTTTCCAGTCACTCGATAAATAGACCAGAGTAGCACACCCATATGAGAGATATGTTGTCTCTAAAATCCAAACAGGCCCACCAGGCACTGTGCCTCCTTTTTAGTTATAGGAGTGGCCAGATGTAACAAATGATCCTTCACTTTAGAAGGAATATCTTGACATGTCCCACACCACTGGACTCCTAGAAATGTCACTGAGGTTGAACGTGCCTGAATTTTTGTCAGATTAATTTCCCATCCTCTAGCACACAAATGTCTTATCAGTAAGTCTAGAGTCATTGATACTTCTTCCTTACCAGGTCCAATCAGCATAATGTCATCAATGTAACAGACCAGTGTGACATTTTGTGGAAGAAAAAGGCAATCAAGGTCCCTACAGACTAAATTACAACATAGGGCTGGAGAGTTGGTATAGCTCTGAGGCTGTACTGTGAAGGTGTATTGCTGGCCTTGCCAACTGAAGGAAAACTGCTTCTGGTGTTCCTTCGAAACCAGAATCAAGAAAAAGGAACTGGTCAGATCAATAGCTGCATACCAGGTACCAGAAGATGCATTAATTTGCTCAAGCAATGAAACCACATCTGGAACAGCAGTTGCAAATGGAGTCATCATCTAGTTAAGTTTTCAATAATCCACTGTCATTCTCCAAGCATCCTTCAAGTTCTCGATGGTGGCAGTAATCACTGCAATCCCTCCAGGAATGTGGTATTGCTTTTGATTTACTATTTTCCCAGGTAGGAGCAGTTCTAACAGCTTCCACTTGGCTTTTCCTACCATAATAGCCGTTACTCCATTTGTCAGGGATCCAGTGTGGGGGTTCTGCTAATTATGCATCCTGGAACTGGGAAAATCATTACAGGATGGGTTTGGGACCCACTGCACCCACTGTAAGATGGACCTGAGCTAAGACACCATTAATAACCTTACCTCCATATGCCCCTACTGTGACTTGTGGGCCACAGTGATGTTTTGGGTCTCCTGGAATTAGTCAGTTCGAGTCAGTGTCCAGTAATCCCCCAAAAGTCTGATTATTTCCTTTTCCCCAATGAACAGTCACTCTCGTAAAAGGCCATAGATCCCTTTGGGGAAAGCTAGGAGAAAGATTAACAGTATAAATTTTTGGCAGTGTAGTGGGGTCCTTCCTCAGGGGGACCCAGCCCCCCTTCATTCAAGGGGTTGTGGGTCTGTAAACTGGCTCAAGTCTAGGAATTGACTGAGGAGCCATGACTATCTATTCTAGCAATTCAAGTTAGACTGCTGTTCACTTGACCTAGAATTCTTCCAGTTATACAGATCAAGTAAATATTTAGTACATTTCCTGTCTATTTCACTCCTAGGGACACCATGACTAAGTAGCCAACGCCATAAGTCCATATGAGGCAGACAATTCTGACTACTGCCTTGACTCTGCTGTCCATTACCGTAACCATGCCCACTTTGTCAATTAAGTGCCACCACTTGGCCCCTACCAACACGGGGTCCAATCAGCCCCACTGTAGTTAGGTGTCTTAATTCATTCAGTTAGGGCAGTTCCTACTGTCAAATCTGACTTACATAAAATAGCAATCACGGCAGTCTTCAAGGATACTGGTGCTCCCTTCGCAAATTTATTCCTCACTGTTGTGGTAAAAAGCGTGTCCTCTAGGTAGTCCACAGGTGGGTCTGTGGGTCCAACATGATAAATCCACTTTAACATGCCAATTTCCCTAAGTGTTTGGATACCTTCTTCTACAGTATACCAAGGCAGGTCTGGTACTTCAGCATGATTTAGGGTAGGCCACCGGGTAATCCATGCTTCAGCGAACAAACCAAATAAACTATTAGATCCTTTCCTAACCTCTCAAGCTGAAACACTGAATGAAAAATCTGTGCTTAGTTGGTCCATATAAATAAACTCATACTGATCCAACTTTATGTTCCTTGCACCATTATCCCACACCCTTAATAGCCATTCCCACACATATTCCCAGGTTTCTGTTTGTATATATTAGAAAAAATCAAGCAATTCTTTTGGAATGTAGTGTATCTCCTCCTGGGTCATGCTTTGTACTTCACCTCTTGGAGCTTGCTGGGACTTAAGTCTAGCTCTAAGTCTAGCCATAGGTCTAGAGGAGCCATGGTGGCACAGTGGTTGAGAGCTATGGCTGCTAACCAAAAGGTCAGCAGTTCAAATCCACCAGCCTCTCCTTGGAAATCCTATGGGGCAGTTCTACTTGGTCTTACAGGGTTGCTATGAGTTGGAATCAACTTGACCGCAATGGGTTTGGTTTTTTGGTTGCAGGTCTAGAAGAAAAAACGGGTGGTAGGTCCTGGGAACATTCAGTAATTCAGTAAGGCAGTTGTCTCAGGTGATGCCCTAGCCAATACCCCAGGTGATATCTCAGACAAAGACTCTTCAGGCACAGCTGGGTTCATCTCATCAGATGGGTGTGGAAGGGATAATGGTTTTACTGGGGAGGGTGGCTTAGAAGACAAAGATGGAGTAATCTCTTCAGATGAGAGTAAGAGGACTGGCTTTGTTGGTGGAAGTGATTCAAGGGAATTTATGAGCTCGATGTCCCCAGCTTCCTGATTATCTGCCCAGATGTCCCCATCCCAAGTTTCAGGATCCTATTTCTTCCCAATCAATAGCCTCACTTTAATTTCAAACACCATTCAAGTTGGGAATTCAGTTGGTGTTGTAATTCAGCCATTCTTATGATAAGACTCTGGGTTTGGTTTTTGGCAGTATCAACTCTGTTACCACAAGAATTAAGGCTTTCTTTCAGGACACAAGTGGCAACTTTTAGGACTTTTATGCAATGCTTTAGCTGTGACTCTGAAGCCCTGAGCTCATCTCTTTCACCACTTTGTCTAGCTAAAGGAGGACCAATGAACCAGCCTCCCTATACTTCTCATTCTGACAAAACTGTAGAAAAGAATCAAATATGCAATCACCCAGAGCCTTGTTTCTCACATACATTTGATCCACTGGTGGTGATATTTTGCATATTTCTATTTCCACCTCACACCATGGATTAGCAGTGCCCTCTTTACTACTGCAGGCAGAGTCATCAGCACCTTTAAGACTATCCAGACTTGAGAACCAATTCAGAAAACACATCCTTATGATTTTGTTCCTCAAGAACCACTCTTGGTACCAAATATCTTAGGTTGGGTTGTCTAGAGGAGGAAAACCAGTGAAGTGTATATATATGTATATACACACATATACGTATATATGAATATATGTATATATACACAAATATACATATACACATATACATATTTATACATTTATATTTATAAATATATTTATGTATAAATATATAGAGAGATTCATTTAATCAAGGAAATCGCTCAACGCAGTTGTGAAGGCTGGCAAGTCCCAAATCCATGGGTCAGATGGCAGGTTGCTGGCTCACAGCCTAAGAACCAGAGGTCAGAAGATGACGAGTTGGATGCAGGATCCTGACCGGGTGAACTTTGCCATAATGTCTATATATATTGAATGCAGGCCATGCTCCCAAGGAAACACTTACTTCAACTGATTGGCTGCTCACATCCGATCACAAAATGGAGGATGATTACATAATATCTGCCAAACCACTGTTAATCATGGCCTAGCCAAGTTGACGCATAACCTTAACCATCACAACCCATTAGGTAAGAAGACTTAGAGTACATTTAAAGGATTTAAGATTACTTTGTATTTTCACTTGGGAAACTGATTAAGAAAACTGACAGTCTCCCTTTTTTCAGACAATTATTTTCAAACTTTAATCTGCATAGGAGTCATTTATGGTGCCTGTTATGGATTGAATTGTGTCTCCCAAAATATGTGTTGTAAATCCTAGCCTCTATACCTGTAGGGGAGCCCTGGTGGTGCAGTGGTTAAGCGCTCAGCTACTAACCAAAAGGTCAATGGTTTGAACCCACCAGCCACTCTGAGGGAAAAGATGTGGCAGTCCGCCACCATAAAGATTACAGCCTTGGAAACCCTATGGGACAGTTCTACTCTGTCTTATAGGGTCGCTATGAGTCAGAATCAACTTGATGGCAATGAATATGGTTTTGGTATACCTGTGGTTATAATCAAAAGGAGCCCTAGCGGTCTAGTGGTTAAAACATTCAGCTGCTAGCATAAAGGTCGGTGGTTTGAACACACAAGCTACTCCACAGCAGAACGATGTGACCATCTGATTCCATAAAGATTTACAGCCTTGGAAATCCTATGGGTCCGTTCTATTCTGTCCTATAGGGTTGCTATGAATCAGAATCTACTGGAGGGCACTGGGTTTGGTTTTGGTCGGTTATAACCCCATCTGGGAATGTGTTTTCTTTGTTACATTAATGAGACAGTACTAGTGTAGGGTGTGTCTCGAGTCAATCTCTTGAGATATAAAAGGGGCAGATTAAGCAAGGAAGCAGAGATGGGGGAAGGATGATGCCAGCAGAGATGGCGGAAGGTAGACGCCGCACCACATGAAGATCACCAAGGAACCAGGGAACAAGGACCTTCCCCCAGAGTCGACGGAGAGAGAAAGCCTTGCCCTAGAGCTGGCACCCTGAATTCAGACTTCTAGCTCCCTAAACTGTGAGAAAATAAATTTCTGCTCATTAAAGCCACCCACTTGTGGTATTTCTGTCATAGCAGCACTAGATGACTAAGATAACCCATTGCCGTCGAGTTGATTCCGACTCATAGATCCCTGGGACCTACCCACAGAAATTCCAACTCAGAAGGTCTGGAGTAGGGCCTAGGAATTTTCATTTTGAGGAAGCCTCCCAAAGGATTCTGTTGTAGGTGGTCTTTGAAATACAACCTTTGCAAACACTTTTTAAGGTCTCAAATGACTGGTCCCTAGATAGCATCTGCAGACCAAAAATAGTCCTTGGGGTTGTACACGTTTTCTTGCTGGCAACACTGTGAATCTCATGGGAAAGTTCAAGCAGTACACTCTCTTAGGATTCTGTGACCATGGAAGCAGAGGAAAACATAGCAGATTAGATGAACAACACAAGTTGCCCATTTAACATCAGCAAGGATGAAGGCCTGTAATGCCCAACCCATTTGTACTGAAAAAGGGAAATTAGGGGAATGCCACGTAACCACTGGGTCATATGGAAGCCACCCCTCAAGAGGCTTCCTAATATGTGATCTGTCTCCCAGGAGCCAAGTCACGAGACTTTGAGATAAGAAACTGTCACTTGTCACCCACAATACCACCCCCACTGATCAGCTATCGCTGCTCTGTCCCCTCACCCATCCTTGCTCTCAAAGAAGGAATTCCATGAAACAAAACAAGAAAACTGTGCCAGTGGTGACCATTTGGAATGGGATCATTTACTTCTTCCAGAATTTGACCTATTCCTTTCAAGATGGTTGGGGAGGAAGATGCATATACCTGCTTCAGTAGTTGAGGGAAGGGAGCTGGTGGTTCACAGATGAAGAAACACACGTGTCCATGGCATATGCACAAGTGTGCCTCATGTTTTTGGTACCTCAATCCTTAAATGCAAGCTTATTTTTTCATGATAAAAGAAAGGGATGGCAGAACTTTTCGCACTAACTCAGATAGGAAAGACTTCTACTCCTCCACAAGATGCCCACAGATTTAGTATTTGGGGCAGGCAGGATCATTTATATGCCATTAAATCAAAAAAACAAACTCGCTGCTGTCGAGTCAATTCCGACTCTATAGGACAGAGTAGAACTGCCCCACAGGGTTTCCAAGGAGCAGCTGGTGGATTTGAACTGGTGATCTTTTGGTTAGCAGCCAAGCTCTTAACCACTGCGCCACCAGGGCTCCCCCATAACAATTACAGCTTAGAAAACCCTATGGGGCAGTACTGCTCTGTCACATGGGGTCGCTATGGTCAGAATCGACTCTGTAGCACCTAACAACAACAAACCTCAAGATGTGACCTCTTTAAAACTGTAATTCAACCACGGAGGTAGTGGAGGGAATAGCGTAGACAACACCTTAAGCTTCCCAGTAGCTCTCATTTTAAATTATGTTAGAAACATCTCTTCTAACTATTCACTCAGCAAGATCTTTATATGCCAGTTTATTTTAATCCTATGATTGAAGAGATTTAAAACTCTAGATCTATGTCACCCACCCCCATCTACCTCCTTTTAAAACCCTTCAAAAAATTCTCATTTCTCAGAGAAAAAGACAAAATTCCTTATACAGGACCCTCCTGTACAACCATACTGCCCCACCCTAACCCCTAAGCAAAACCACTGGCCTCCTCTCCCACCTCCAACTCCACACCACTGCTTTCCTATGATGGCTTTTCCCTGTTCTCTTCTCCTGCTTTCACACCTGTTAATCTCTGCTTTCCCTTTCTCAAGGAAACCTTCCCTGACTGATCTAGAGATCTGATACCTGTCTTTCCCAGCAGTTATCACTATGCAATTGTACACATTTTTGTGTCTATCTCCCTCACTAGACTGTGAACTCCTTCAAGGCAGAAACCATGCCTGGTTTTGCTCACCTTACAGACTAACCTTGTTCCAGGAAAAAAAGAGGAAAAAACCAAACCCGCTGCCTTCGAGTGGATTCTGACTCATAGCGACTCTACAGGACAGAGTATAGAGCTGCCCCAAAGGGTTTCCAAAGAGTGGCTGGCGGATTCTAATTATCAACCTTTTGATTAGCAGTCAAGCTCTTAACACTGCGCCATCAGGGCTCCAATCCTGTTCCTAGTACATAATAAGTGTTCATATAAATTTCTGTAGAATGACTAAGAGGCATACACCAAGAGGCAGTCATTCGAACAGAACAAGGGGATACTGAATGGTGTAAAATCAGGAAAAGGTGTGCCTTTCACCATCCTTATTTAATCTGTTTGCTGAGCAAATAATCAGAGAAGCTGGACTATATGAAGAAGAACACAGCATCAGGATTGGAGAAAGACTCATTAACAACCTACCATAAGCAGATGACACGACCCTGCTTGCCGGAAGTGAAGAGGACTTGAAGCACTTACTGATGAAGATCAAAGACTACAGCCTTCAGTATGGATTACACCTCAACATAAAGAAAACAAAAGTCCTACAACTAAACCAACAAGCAACATCATGATAAATGGAGAAAATATTGAAGTTGTCAAGGATTTCATTTCACTTGGATCCACAATCAACGCCCCTGGAAGCAGCAGTTAAGAAATCGAGTGACGTATTGCATTGGGCAAGTCTGCTGCAAAAGACCTCCTTAAAGGGTTGAAAAGCAAAGATGTCACTTTGAGAACTAAGGTGAGCCTGCCCCAAGCCATGGTATTTTCAATCACCTCATATGAACTCTAAAGCTGGACAATGAATAAGGAAGATCGGAGAACTGATGCCTTTGAATTATGGTGTTGGCGAAGAGTACTGAATATACCATGGACGGCCAGAAGAACAAACAAATCTGTCTTGGAAGAAGTAAGCCAGAATGCTCCTTAGAAGCAAGGATGGTGAGACTTCATCTCACATACTTTGGACTTGTTACCAGGAGGGACCAGTCCCTGGAGAAGGACAACATACTTGGTAAACTGGAGGGTTACAGAAAAGGGGAAGATCCTCTATGAGATGAATTGACACAGTGGCTTCAACAATGGGCTAAAGCATAACAACAATTGTGAGGATGGTGCAGGACCAGGCAGTGTTTTGTTCTGTTGTGCGTAGGGTCCCTGTGAGTTGGAACAGACTCCACGGCACCTAACAGAATCGACTAAGTAAATGGATCTGTGTTTCTGCTTCCTTTTTTTTCTAGCTCCATTATTACCAAGAAGCCAACGACTCTCAGACTCCCAAAAGATTGGGTCTGTATTAAACCCACACCTGTGACACCTTTCCTGGGTCCTGCTTCTCCTATCTCTGGAGGTGGGTCCACACCAGAATCCTAGTGTGGAAAACTGAAGAGCCAGGTACAGACTATAGATCTAGCCTCCCTTCTCCTTTATTACTAGGCTGAGAAGGAGAAAAAATGGGTCTGCTTTAAAGGAAGTAAAATTATCCTAAAAAGACATCACACTCGGTCTTCCAGAGGACGGCGGCGAGTCGCGCCTCATTCTTCTCAGAGAACGCGGTGGCTGCGTGATAAGGGACCGGAGCTTCGGAATGGAGCGTCTGCCCAACTCTGAGAGGTACATGGGGGCCAGAGCCTGCAAGTTCCCCCAAACCTGGCGGGAGCGGAAAGTCTCCGTAAGCCGCGACTCCAAGAAGCTCAGGGAAGAAAGGAGAGAAGGTGTCGGCCATCCAGCCTGAACCCCGTAGCACACCCCCCCCACGCCCCCGCGCGAGCGCGAGCCGCCGGCGGAAGTGCTTCGTCGCGCACTTCCGGGTGTTGTCGCCTGCCGCCGCCCCGCATCTCCGGTCTCCCGGCCGCCGCCGCCGCCGCCGCCTCGGGTCCTGGAGCCAGGAGCAACGTCACCGCCATGGCCGGCATCAAAGGTGGGCCCTGGGCGCTGGGCGGAGAAGGGCTAGGTGTCCGCTTGGGAGGAGGGCGAGGGAGGGTCCGCGCAGCCCCCGCACGCCGCTCCCAGGGCCGGGCACGCGCCGCAGGGGTCCCTGCTCCGGGCGACCCCCGCCCACAGCTGCGCTCCACCCAGCAGCCTTGGAGCAGCGGTGGGCGCGGCGCCCCCGGAGAAAGGCGGAGGGGACTCTGGCTTGTCTACGTCAGGCCCGTTTCTGCCGATTTCGGTAACCTTTCTCTCACCCATGGCTCCCCGTACAAAGAATGAAGTGGTTCCTGGTGTGTTCAGAGTCCTGTTGTGACTTGGACCGTCAGACACGTTTTGCAGGAGTTTGCATTCGAGAGAGAAGTGTTTTTGAGAGGGTTGAGGCCGCAGGAGGTACAGGAGGTACGAGTTATGGAAAATCGGTATCATTTCCCACTTAAAGGCACAAGTGAGAGATCTTCGGGTGTTGAGCTGTACTGAGTCCCTCAGGAACGCCCTCGAAGAGCTTAGGGATGGGTCTTTCAGAAACCTTGAAGATCCACATCCACTCCCAAGACACACGCTCTCTAAGCTTCACACGCTTCTAAAACTGGTGCATTTTCATTTGCGATGTTTGTACCATAATCGGGTAGACTCCTAGTGGCTCCAAAGCGCTCCTGGATCTCTTCCCTGTCCACAGTTGCACGTTGAACCTTTTAAGATTTCAAAGTTTTGTTTCGTTTTCTGTAGATAAAATAGTGTTAAAATTTAAAGACATTTTACCAGGCTTTTTTATTCCTAGCTTTCCTTTATAACTAAGGCATGTTGCATTCTTTCCAGCTGTTTGGTAATTTTGTTGTCAGAGTGTTAGGAGCAAACACCATTCAGTGTTTTCAATTTACAATACTTCTTAACAACGAATTACATTGATTTCCTGAGCTGCTACTTCGTAGAAGGGCCAGGCAAGATGGATATGAAGAGCTTTGATAACAGCATTTCTGTGTACGTTATTTCCTTTAAGGACAACTTCCGTTCAGCTTCTTTTCCAGAGTCACATTTTACGTATGCCTTTTAAAATCCTTACGTGAAAGGCAGTTAAGGTAGAATGCTGTGGTTTTTAGGATGTTGCCTGTTTCCCTGTTCTTCCTCATTTCTTCAGTATCATCTAATGTGGGAATCTCTCCGGAAAATAGCTTTGTAATTTCTTTCTCCAAACCTAAACCCTTTGCTTTGCCGTGGAGTCGTTTCCGACTCATAGCGACGCTATAGGACAAAGTAGAACTGCCAACCTAGGTGCACATTAATCTGGCGAAGTGTCTCAGGTAGACTTGTACTTACACTTTTGGTTTCAAAGGGATTTTCTGATTGTTATGGAAGCTTGTCAGGAATCCAAGATTTCTCACTCCTTGTTGGACTATCGTCTTTATATTAGGGAGGAGTTGCTGTAATTGGAGCCTATAGCTTTTTTTGAGGGGGGGGGGCCATTTCCCTATTCTTTTGTGATATGTTGGGGTTTTCTTCTTATTCCCAGGTTAGAAAACTGGTCCTTTCTCCTGCTCTAATTTCTCTTTTCTGTCGTTTGACTCATCTGCTGTGGTTTCCGTTTGTAATCACAGAACCAGCACCTGTCTTTAGAGATAATTGTGCTGTTCCATCCCTAGCCTGGAGGCTTTAGGAGGAGAAGCCAAACTCATCTAAGCTGTCTTCTGAATGTTGCGTCACTTAATTACTGCATAAATTCTTGCCATGTTGATGTGTCATTTAGGACAATGATTTATATACAGATGATGAAATTTGTATATAAATCAGCCTCGTTGCTAATTTCATAAGACCAAAGAAACTCTGCAAGTTTTGAGAACACTTTTGAGCAATTTATTTCACCTCCTTGCCTTTTATCTTAGCTAGTATTACTGAGAGGTTCAATGCCACATAAAATTATTTTTGATACCTGATACCTCCTTTTAGTTTGATTTTTTTGAAAGAGATCATGTTTCATTAACTTTTTACGAGTGTACTCAAAAGAATTTACACTTTTTTAAATGATTGTTTCTGTCATAGACCATGTTAAAACTCAATGAAATATCACCAGGCTTTTTTATTCCTATCTAAGGCTGTTTGCATCTTGCTGAGATTACTGCAAACTGCTATGCTTTTTGAGAATTTTCTGCCTGATTTTCAAAAATTTTCCATCCCCTCCTTCCTGTCAGAGGGTAGTTCTTGCTTGTATGCAGCGCTTCCTCCTGTTTCACGTTTGTTTCGATCTGTTGTTGTTGTTGTGTGCCATCGAGTTGATTTTTTACTCATAGGGACCCCCTGTGACAGAGTAGAACTGCCCCATAGGATTTTCTAGGTTGCAGTCTTTACAGGAGCAGACTGCCAGGTCATTCTCCTGAGGAACCACCGGGTGGGTCTGAACCACCGACCTTTCAGTTTGCAGCTGAGTGCTTAACTATTGCACCACCAGGGCTCCTTGTTTCAGTCTAGGAAACAACTTTGTGTCACAAGAAACAGGTAACAGTGATCACTGCTGGCAAGGAAAACTTGCTTTTCATTTAATTTTGTTATGGGTGTATGCATGAATTTACCTATTAAAAAACATAAATAAGCATAGATGATTCTTCAAAATAATTTTTTATACTGTTTGAATTCACACACAGCAATTGTTCACAAAAGCTTTGCTCACAAAAATTAATAACCTCTGAATAACAGCCTGAAGGTCTATTTATAAAGTTTTAGTGTATGGGCTTTGCGACATCTGTTTCGTCTCTTTGGTAACCTTTGTTTTTAGCAGGATTCTCAGCTGTATTTTCAAAAACAAGTCATCTGAGTAAGTGAGGTGTGACTGTATTGTGTTTTTAGTGGTGAATTTAGCAGTTTGGCAACTACACTTCAAACAGTGGGGATGGTTTTTTACTTCTTCAGCGTATCTTTAACAAGTGCCTTTAGTGTTCAGAGAATTATTTTCATTTTAGATCTAGTACAATTTTTTGATTTTATAGAAGAAAAAACTGTGACTCATAAATTATTATTGGCTACTAGTGGCTCAGTGGTTGAGTGCTTGGCTGTTAATCCAAGGGTCAGCGGCTTGAACCCGCCAGCCACTCCACAGAATAAAGAGGTGGCAGTCTGCTGCTGTAAAGATTACCACCTTGGAAACCCTATGGGGCAGTTCTGCTGTGTCATATAAGGTCACTATGAGTCAGAATTGACTTGACAGCACACAGCAACACGGTAGGGACTTGGATCCAGTGCTTCTAAGTTCTCTGCTGTTCCCACTCTGCCACATTGCTCTCTCTTTCTCCCCTGGTTTCCTTTCATTCATTCTCCACCTATTTGTTATTGAGTGTAAAGAGCTGGGACACAAGCATTGACAACAACAGAAAAACTTGCCTCTGCTGTCATGGCGCATACAGTTCAGAGGGAAAGATAAATGCAAAATCAATGTGAAATGACAGCTGTGAAAACTGAGCCCAGAGGACCTCTGTCGGTGCCTGCCCCTCTGCTTGCATCGCTCATCCCCAGGTAGCCACATGATTTACTCCCCCTTTTCACAGACATCTCTGCGCACACATCACCTCAGCAGAGACGCCTTCCCAGGCCATTGTGTCTAAAAGAGCACTCCCATGCCTTACCCTGCCTGATTTTTTTCATAGCACTTGACGTTTATTTGCTCACCTTTCTTTTTCTTTTTTTAAAATCATTTTATTCTTCCACTAGCAAGCAAGCTCCATGACAACAAGGGCTTTGATTGTTTTTCGTTGCTCTGTCTCCAGGATCCAGAATAGCACGTGACACACATTAGGTGCTCAATAGACAGTTATTGATGAATGAGTAAATAAACGTAGGAGGAATTGGTCTAGTGAGGAGGTTTGGAAAAACTTCACCGAGGAAGAGGTGATTGTGCTGAGAGCTGAAGGAAAAGGAGGAGTTGACCTGGAGGAAGGAAGGGGAGTGGGACAAGAGCGCAGGCTTCGTGACCGTGAAAGGACCATGTCGCCTTCACTGCCAGATCCCTGGAGCCTGTTACATATTTGGCTTGCAGTAAATATTTCCTGAATGAAGGAAAAAGTGTGTGAGGTAAAAGGAACAGATGTGCACAGGCCATGTGGGTGAGGGACCCTGCTGGTTTCCAGGAAAGGAAAAAAAGCCAGTGTAACTGGAGTGCAGAGAAGAAGGATAATATGTATCAAGAGAGGTAGGCAGGGGCCAGATCATGAGGGCCTCTTTTGACCTGAGTAGAACAAATGATAAATTCAGCATTTTCCTCACAGCTTACATTGCATTCCCTTTGTAAGCTTGAAGTGCCTCTTTCCTCTTCTTTCCTTTCTTCTATCGTTGAAAATATAATGGCATTAAAAAACCAAAAAAATCAAACCTGTTGCCATGTAGTCGATTCCAACTCACAGCGACCTTACAGGTCAGAGTAGAACTGCCCCAAAGGGTTTCCAAGGAGCAGCTGGTAGATTCAAACTGCTGACGTTTTTGGTAAGCAGCCAAACGCTTAACCACTGTGCTGCCAGGGTCCCATAATGACATGAAGGACTAAGTAAATGTGTTGAGGATTGACATGACCTACATCCGTGATCTAACCGAAATCCCAACCTGTCGACCTGTGACATCAGTGAGTGTCCTTGACTATAACCATTTTAAATCTAAGAAGTATGTCGGTAGCATTTGGCAGCGTTCAACCCCCTTACTGTTAATTTTGGTTTGTAGGTCTTAGCTTTTGTCTTAGTAACTTTAAGACAACCAGAAATTATTCTGTTAGTCACTGAAGCTGCAGAAATGCAGATTGTATAGAACTCAAAATAAAGTGATCATTTATTTCTTTGCTTAATTGTAGGCCATTGATTAACTCTGCCTATTCTAGAAAGTTTTCTACTCACTAACATATGTGAAAACACTTTATAAGATATAATGCTTTGTATAAACATATACGTATAAAATTTTAGAAACTACATATTTCACCTTTAGAAACTATATTTCACATCTGTTGCTTATAATGCCTTAAAATAGTGATACCACAGAAGGATTCTACCCATTATCCTGCAAATTTTCTAATATATGGAAGATTAAGGGAGAAAATCCAGCTATAGTTTTGTAAACTATTTTAAGATTTATCACAAATTCGTTGATTAAAAATTATTAGCTACCGATATCCTTGGATACTTTTTTCTTCTCAGTTTTGTGCATGTTGGGGTGTATGTGCCAGAAACGGGCTAATCAGGAGAGGCTTTCCTGTTGGCGAGGCCTCTAAACTCCAGTGAAGCTGAGAATGTGCTTTTCGAAACTGTAATGACCTGTGTGGTAAATACAATCCGAATGCCCAGAGGGACCTTGATCTTACAGATTGTGATACTGCATTAGAAAGGGAAGCAATAATTGGGGAATGTGGTGGTATGCTAGGGTCAGGGCTTTAAAAGTAAATAAAATATCACTTTATTTTGTCTTGATGATGCCACAAAAAAAAGTCTTATTCTGAGACTAGATAACTTACACGCTTTTGAAGACAACTCACTTTTACTGCATTTACATTGTTTTTTGTTTTGTTTTTGCTTCTGGGATTACAGGTAATGTTTAAGCTGTTAATATACTAACTACAGCTTGATTTAACTGGTATTTCCATTTGACTTTTTTGTTTGCTTTGCAGCTTTGATTAGTTTGTCCTTTGGAGGAGCAATCGGGCTGATGTTTTTGATGCTTGGATGTGCCCTTCCAATATACAAGTATGTAAAATTGTTGTCTTTTTGAGTGTTTAAGGGTGGAAATTTCTTACTTCTAAAGCTTTAAAACAATTTTTTTACTACTGTTAAACCTTTTTAAAAGTTCATCATGTAGAATTTATTTGTGAAGATTTTAGGATGCTAGGGTGCAGAAAAGACTCTTGAACTCTCACCTGCTCCTTGACTGCTGCTAAGTCTATATATAATGGCAGATAACAATACTCTAGCCCATCCCTTCTGCTCAGTTTTGAGCAACTGGAAGTCCCTGGGTGGGGCAAACAGTTAAGGAGCTCAGCTCCTAACCAAAACGTTGGAGGCTCCAGTCCACCCAGAGACCCCTCAAAAGAAAGGCCTGGCAATCTACTTCTGAAAAATCAGCCACTGAAAACCCTATAGAGCACAGTTCTACTCTGACACACATAGGGTTGCCATGAGTCAGACTCAACTCAACAGCAACTGGTTTTATTGATAAAATTAAGCACATGAAAATTAGAAACTTTTCAGCCAAAGACGACATAAGCAGAGAGCCATAAGACATCAATTGACTAAGAAAAAAATCACGTAAACAGTTACTTTGCCTAGGATATGCGTTGTGTGGAAATCTCAAATCAACAGAAAATAAAAAATCAGACACTCTTTCACTTCTCTGTTCAGTCCTGACACCAGGTGCCTGTATAGCACTTCTTCCTCTGACCCTAGCCACCTGGAGCTAGGTCAGATCTCACAAAAGGACACCATCTTTCAGACACCACGTCAGCCCAGTAGTTCAGATGCCAGCTCCTGGAGAGACTCTTGGGGGTCTCCATAGTTCCTCTTGCGTCAGACTTGCTGGCTGCAAATTCAGGGTACTCCAACTACTCCTTTAGGATTCTAGCCATAAGCTCGGGGACTCCCCAGGATCCCTCACTTCTGACCTGTGGGCTACAAATTCAGGGGTTCCCTCTACCCCCTCAGGATACCAGCCATAAGCTCAGAGGTTCCCAGCCCCGCTCACTTCTGACCTGTTGGCTCCCATCACTCCTCTGGGTTCGATAACTCACAGAACTTACAGAAATCGAAATACTTACGATTACCACTTTATTACAGCAGAAAAAGGATACAAATGAAGAGACACACAGGGCAAGGTCTGGGAGGGTTTCCAGTGCAGAGCTTCCATGTCTCGAAGAGGGACATGCTTCCATCCAGCATGCATGGATGACTTTCACCAACCAGGAAGCCCGTGGAGCTTGTGTCCAGAGCTTTTATTGAGGATCCCATTACATAACGCAAATTCCAACCCTTCTTCCCTGAGGTTGGTTAGTATCCCAAGGTGATCACAAGGTATTGAGTCTTTCAGGCCTGGCCAGCCCCCACCCCAGGGTCACCTTGTCACCTCACCCAACCTGTTAGTTAGGTGTGGTCTGGAGTCCTTATCAAAGACGCTTAAATTCCAAGTGTTTTTTTTTTTTTTTTAAAGGGATTATCTCTCATCAACTGAGGACAAAGACCAAATTCTTTGGATAAAGTTCATGTAAACCCCACAGAATAAAAATAACTTTTTAAAATTAATAAATAGATAACTCAATAGAAAGATGAACAAATATGAAAAAAAGAACTATAAATTGCCAATAAGAAATTGCTTATTAGCAATTTATCGACCTCACTCAAAATTAATGAAATCTGTTGGCAGAGATAAAAAGATATGGCAAACGGGCATTGTGGGTGGGAGTATAAATAGGTGCAAAGATTTTGAAGGCCAGTTTGCTTGTAGCGCTCAATGTATATACTCTTTAATCTAGCCCTTCTTAAAATTTCTCAGAAAAATATGCTTACAGATGTTTGCAAAGATATGTTTGTCGGGAGAGAGTAGGGAGATAGTATAGATGTTCATGGCAGCCTTTTTTATAATAGCTCCTTCCACCCCCCAAAAAATCTGGAAGCATCCTAAATATCCATTAAAAAAATGGTTAAATTATGATACACCCATCCATGGACATACTGGGCAGTCTTTAAAAGGAGGAGGAAGAGCTGTAAGTATTGATGTGTGTCTTAGTTATCTAGTGCTGCTATAACAGAAATACCACAGATGGATCGCTTTAACAAATTTATTTTCTCACAGTTCAGGAGGCTAAAAGTCTGAATGCAGGGCACCAGCTCTAGGGGAAGGCTTTCTGTCAGCTCTGGGGGAAGGTCCTTGGCTCCTTTCAGTATCTATGGGCCTGGCGTCCCTTGGAGATCTCCATGTGTCTTGGCATCAGTCTTCCCCTGGGTCTGGGAAGTTCTCAGGGCAGGGACCTTGGGTCCAAAGAATGTGTTCCATTCCAGACTCTTCTTTCTTGGTAGGAGGTCCCTCTCTCTCTGCTTGCTTCGCTCTGCCTTTATCTCTTATGGGACGGTGAAGGGTGGTGACTCTCAAGATACATCCCAGCCTAATCCTACTTCACTAACATAAAAAAATAACCTGATCCTCATTAATATGACCTAATCCTAATGAAGCCCTGGTGGCACAGTGGTTGAGAGCTCAGCTGCTAACCAAAAGGTCGGGACTTCGAATCCACCAGCTGCTCCCTGGAAACCCTATGGGGCAGTTCTACTCTGTCTTATAGGGTCGTTACGAGTTGGAAGTGACTCCACGGCAACTGGTTTGGTTTTCTGGTTTTAATCCTGCCTCATTAACAAAGTGGACAGCTGACTCCCAAATGGGACCATAACCATAGACATGTTGTTGCTAGGTGCCAGCAAGTCGGTTCTGACTCATAGCGACACCATGTGCAACAAAACAAAACACTGCCCGGTCCTGCGCCGTCCTCACAATCTTTGTGTCAGTGCATCTCGTTGAGGGTTTTCCTCTCTTTTCCTGACCCTCTACTTTACCAAGCATGATGTCCTTCTCCAGGGACTGGTCCCTCCTGATAACATGTCCAACGCACGTGAGACAAAGTCTCGCCATCCTTACTTCTAAAGGGCATTCTGGCTGTACTTCTTCCAAGACAGGCATACAAGCTAGGATTTACCACACATCACAAAATGGAGGATAATCAGATCATAAAATGGAGGACAACCACACAATACTGGGAATCATGGCCTAGCCAAGTTGACACATATTTTGGGGGGACACAATTCAGTTCGTGACATTATGTAAAGGTGTTCAAGATATATTGTTAAATGAAATCTTTTTCAAAGTTTTTTATACAGAAATATGGAGGGATTACAAGAAGCTCGACAGGAGGGAGAATGAGCAAGAGAAAGCTGGAAACGGGGAACTTTTAGTTTTCACTTTTTTTGTTTTTGTATTTGAATTTTTTTCGTTGGCCATGTATTGTATTTGGAACTTTTTAAATTTTATAGCATTTAGGAAAAAACAGATACATCTTTGCTTATCATAAGCTAAGTATAAGCAAATCTCTTACTATGATGTATATTTTATTTCACAGCAGTTTTAAAGGCCATTCATTTCTTCTTAACTTTTTATTTTGAAATAATTTCAACTCTCAAGAAGTTGCAAAAACAGTGCCCAGAAGTCCCCTGTACCCTTCCCCCAGCTTCCCCCAGTGGTGACATCTGATGTAACTGTAGTATGTTATCAGAACCAGGAGACGACACTGGCACAGCACAGTTGGCTACAGACTAAAAGCCGTCGTTTTTATGATGATAAGTTCTGTATCCTGAATGAAAGTCTCCAATATTACTTTCAGTTAGTTTTCTGTATTTTGTTTTCGGTATTTTGGGAATTGCCACTGACTTAAGGAAAGTGGGGGATGTTTTAGCTGCTGAGTCAGGATTTTTATCAGCATTAGAAGTCAAGGGCATGAATCTTGAATTTTAAGAATTACTATATTAACGTTCCCGTTCTCTATACGCCTCTTTATTTATATCCTAAAATGAAAAAATATTTTTAATTTTGGGCCTTGATTCCAGCTGTTCTGACTTATAAAGCATTTTATTTTAATATTATAAGAAAAATTTATATTATGTTTTAATTGCCTTTAAGGATACTGTAACTCAGAATGTGACTTCCTTTTCAGCGTTCAGGTTATAGCTGGTTTTTAAACTGTTACCATGTTTTGCACCTTGCAGTAGTCCTTTCAGTCTTCTTTTAAAACAAGCATATTTTGTAGGTAGGAAAATGACATGAATAGCAAAAACTACATTAACTTATTTTTCTTTTTCTAGCCAATACTGGCCCCTCTTTGTTCTGTTTTTTTACATCCTTTCACCTATTCCATACTGCATAGCAAGAAGATTAGTGGATGATACAGATGCTATGAGTAACGCTTGTAAGGAACTTGCCATATTTCTTACAACAGGCATTGTTGTCTCAGCCTTTGGACTACCTATTGTTTTTGCCAGAGCACACCTGGTAAGTGATAAACTCCTCGGATATATTCTTCTGTCAATGATTTTATATTCCCACTGCTGTCATCGATTCCGACTCATAGAAACCCTGTAGGACAAAGTAAAACTTCCCTATGGAGTTTCCAAGGCTATAAATCTTTACAGAAGCAGACTGCCATATCTTTCTCTCACAGAGTGGCTGGTGGGTTTGAACCACTGACCTTCTGGTTAGCAGCCGAGTGCTAAACCACTGTGCCACCAGGGCTGATTTTATGTTACCCATTGCCACTGAGTCGATTCTGACTCATAGCGACCCTGTAGGACAGAGTAGAACTGCCCCATAGGGTTTCCAAGGAGCAGCTGGTGGATTTGAACTGCCCATCTTTTGTTTAGCAGCTGAGCTCTTAACCACTGCGCCACCAGGGCTGATTTTATATTAGATTCTTAAATTTTTCTTAACAAAAACAATTTGTTAAATAGCATGAAAAAGAGATGAAAGACATAGGAGCTAGGAGGACAGAGATGAAAATCCAACTTTGGTTGTTGTTAACTGATTAAAATGCTATTGGAGAGCTGGCTGTGTCTGCAGCAACAGTTGGGTTGCCAGTGCTTCACTCTCAGGCTTCGGCACATCAGCTCACCTGGTGCTGAGCAGCCAGAGGCCTGCCCTGTCCCAGTTAAAACATAGGAGACCTAAGGAGATTGTACGCTCTCTGCAGGTGAGAAGTACCAAAGAGGAGAAGGGGCTGGGCTGCATATACTCAGAACTTCCCCTCAAACTCACCGTCAGATTCACGCCTCTGTCTCTGGGGAGGTGGAGAAAAAGACCGAGAGGACAAGAATCTTCCATGTGGAACGGGGGACAACTCCCCCTGCTCCTTTAAAAGAATGTCCATGAGTCTGTCTTCACCTCTGACATTTTAAATTTACTCTGCTCTCTAGATAAAATTTAGCTTCACTATGGAAGAGTTAGAGAATTTCCTTATGAACAGAAAATTGCAGAATTTTATGTCGCCTCCTCATAGCCCAGAAGAGTCAGGCTTGCTTTTCAACAGTTACCATCCTCTTTGACTTTTTATCTTTTTAAAGGAACCAAACATTTAAAAGAAAGAAAAGAAAGCAATATACAAGTACCATTAAACAAACTTTCAGTACTGTGAGAGTCCTTATTACAAATTAGATTTGTTGTAGTTCATGACTGGCATACAACTAGAGCCTTGATTGGCTTTTCGTTTTCTCTTTGTTTTCATATGTCTGTTGGCTGTGTCTGTCTTATTTCTGCAGATTGAGTGGGGAGCCTGCGCACTTGTCCTCACGGGAAACACAGTCATCTTCGCGACGATCCTAGGCTTTTTCTTGGTCTTTGGAAGCAGTGACGACTTCAGCTGGCAGCAGTGGTGAAAAGGAGTTGCTGAACTTTCATAAAATGAACTTCTTGTCATTTGTTGGCCGTCCACGCAAACAGGAAATGGGGCAGTAAAGCTGAATGCTATGGCGAGCCTCTTGCGGGTATTCTGGGTGCTCCCTTTTCACTTTTATTGTAAGCATACTATTTTCACAGAGACTTGCTGAAGGATTAAAAGGATTTTCGGCTTTTGGAAAAGCTTGACTGATTTCACACTTCACAGTATGCTTTTGGTGGTGTCCTGCTGAATTTAAATATTTATGTGTTTTTCCTATTTAGTTTTTTTTTTTTTAAATCAATATGCAGTGCTAAACATTTTTTAAATGTAATAACCATTTGCATTGGTTAGGAATTCAGAATTCTGCTGGCTGTATTACTGGGTTAAAGTACATCTTTTAAGATTATTTAGCCTCCATTATCATAAAAAGTTATAAAAGTAAGTTTTCAGTCAGTCGGGATGACATCATTTCCAATTTTATGCAAACATGGAGACCGCTGGCATACCTTATAGAATATATACTAAGTGCAAATAGAGTTGCATTTATACCTCAGAGGGGCCAAGTATTAATGCCCACGCCCTCAATAAGGGCTGATGCTTTTACTAATAGCAGGTGTTTTGTGAATTGAGCATTATTTTGTGGAACTGCTACAAAGGCGTTGCTTTTCTTCTCAATTGTTAGAAGAACTTATTATTAAACTTTAAGGTCAGGGTGTGAAAACCAGTTTTTGAGATGTGATTTTTATGTTTCTGGCAGTTGAAGTAGAAAGAATGAGTTACACTGTGGGAAGAAACACCGTTGAAATTCCTTTTTTTTTTTTTAATCCTATTTCTGTTGAGAAGTGAAATTTTTTGATTTTCTATCAGCCTTTCATGTTTTACCATGGATAAAATGGACAGACATGAACTACTCACGAGGGAAAGTTGTATGTTGGCATCATATATACAAGAAAACCTTTCCCTGGTCCCGTCTTCTAACTTATTTTATACATTGTATATATTAAGTAAAATAACTTTTCAAATATAGTTTAATAACACTTAAAATGAGAAGTGTTTAACTTACCTGGAAAATAATTGCTATGCCATACATTCAGAGTGCCCCTCCCCCACAAGGCCTTGACGTGACTAACAAGAGACTTGTTAGTCTTGCAGATAATCCATGCATTAACAGTTTAAGGTTTAGACCATGGTAATTGTAGTTGTTCTTTAAGGTCATATCATATGTAATTTAAGAATATTTAAGACAAGTTTCTTATATATCTCTCAACTATTTTGATTTTGATTTCCTCATGATAGATGCTATTTCCTTATAAAAGGCATTTCTTGTGTGAATTAATGCAAACTAGCCAAATCCAGCTGTATACCAGCTTCAGACACAAACCTGACCAAGAATTCCCCAGTGCCCAGGCATGATCAGATTGTAGCAGTCACTTGCGTCTCACAGTTATCCGTACTTTTTTCAACAGTTGGTCTGACAGTATTTTGTTAATGATATTTGTTTGTATATTCATTCTGTTTGTATATTCATTGTACTTACATAAAAATTGTTTTGCCTTTAGACAAAACCGAATAATCATGACACCTATCTTCTGTTTTGTAAAGTTGATTTCTCAACAAAATGGGAACAAATTTTGGGTTTGTTCAGCTTTTTATTAACAATGCCTAAAGCCACAGACTGTATTGCCTACCCCAGGTTGTTATTTCTAGCTGCAAGATGGGAACCAGGATGAAATGTATGCATGTGGCTGTACCATTTACCCATTAGGCTGAAAACGGCTGGCAGTGTTACAGTGTTGTACACTCCAGGGATCCTACATAAAAAGGAAAGTTCGGGTACCTGTGAAATCGACAGCTGGCGATACAACTGGGAGCTCTGTGCCTGTGATCTGCTTGATTTTTTTTGCAGGAAGTACGTTCTCTGTTTCTTCCCCGTTTTCTGTTCTTGTAGAATGTCAGTGCAGTGGACTGCTACTGTTCATTCACTTGGGCCATAGACTTTTTCTAACAGCTGCATATTCCTTCAGTATACTACTGCACTGACAGCATTGTGTCTTGCACCTTGCACACTAGCTTGACATAGTGCTGTCTCTGATTTTTAGGCTAGTCACCTGAGGTATGAATTTTCCATAGAATATGCACTGATACAGCATCGCCATTCTACTAGGGAAAGAAAACTTTTGATGATGAAAAAATAAAGATTTTAAATATCTATTTTAGTTTGTGGGTGTTTCTGAAAAGAAAATATACTGCACACTTCAGTTTCTGAGGTGCATTAACCGTGTTATAAGGTAATACAGAGCAAGTGTGGCATTAATTAGCAACGTTAGACTTGCAGGTGTTTCACTGCCAAATGAAAATCGAAACCATAGCAGCAAATGTTACAATGGAGCCCTTTGATTTTGAGGTTTAGTAAAAGGACTGGTAATCTGAGGAAGTAGAATTTTTACCCAGCTTTTTGCAAAAACATTTGCAGAACGTTTTGTTAATATAAAAAGACTACCATTTAAAGTCAAAGTCCTATTCTTAAAATTTCAGAACTTTTGTGATGGTCATATGTTTTATTATATGTTCATTACCATTCATCATAAGAGCAGCATTTGGGGTATTTTTTTTTAAACATTTCAAACAGTTAAAGATAAAAACTTACTCTATGTGGTACAATGTGAACAGAGAAAAGTACTGCTCTTTTATCAAACATGAATCTTGTCTAAAATTTTAATATCATTATACGCTTATAAAA
This sequence comes from Trichechus manatus latirostris, assembly GCF_000243295.1. Lineage (NCBI taxonomy): Eukaryota > Metazoa > Chordata > Mammalia > Sirenia > Trichechidae > Trichechus > Trichechus manatus. Next base: position 1,126,166 of record NW_004444045.1, read on the forward strand.
AGTTTATAGACTGTAGGTTCTTAGTGTCTGCTTCAGTATGGTCTTTTTTGGGGGAGAGGGGGCATTGTCAAAATAATCCAAATTTTGAAAGTAAACTCCAGCATATTTATATTGAATGTGGCTAAATCCGTAAGTCTCAGATGACTTTAAATGAGTGCATCAAACTTAACAAGCAGCCATGTAGGGTTATTGTTAAATGACATGTAAATTTTATATCTCAGGATGCCTTATGATGCATAAAGTTGTTGGAAAATTCAAATTTCTTCCATATAAGCTGGTCTGTCCTCTCAGGAGACGAGGGAGCTCTTATTACAGGTCTCCTAACTTTCTGGCATCCCCAGGAAAGAGAACATATCCTGTAAATAAATACTCCAGATAACCGAAGCTTAACTCCTTAAGAACTAACATTTGTTTTACTTTAACATTTTAACAAAAGTATTAAATGAACCATACACTTACATGCTTTCTTAGAATATATTAAAACATTTTAATTTTTCCTTGGTAATTTAGGGTTATCATTATAAATTACTTCCCCACTATTTTAAATGGCCTCAGACCTATATTTTTCTCGAATTGTGTTCTTGCTAGCTTTGCTTACAACTGAGTGAGTGTTCCTAACACCCCTTAACTTCTTTAGTTTCTAATTTGCTGATCTACAGTATGTTAGAAAGAAAGGTATCTACTTCATAAGGTGGTTGTGAGGTTCAAACGTGACATGCACAGGGCTCACAGAGATTGTTAAATGGTAGCTATTGTTACTTTTGCTGTTTATTACCAGTTCCCTGTATAGGGTCGCTATGAGTCAGAATCACTCGGTGGCAATGGGTTGGGTTTTTGGTTTGTACAAACTAATCGGTTCCTGCTTCCCAAACACATAGAATCTTTATAAGAAAATAGATTTTAACAGTCCAGCCTTCATAGAATATGGTGTAGATACAGAATCACTCTACCAGCCTTTCAGTAGCTCTTGGAAATGCTGTAACCACCGTGTCCCCAGTCATTGGTTGTCGTACCTCAAGTTAATCAAGATTATATGTCAAGTGCTGCCAGGGTGCTCTGGTGTGTGCTTCCAGTGGACGGCACATGGTCCTCCCCACCTCCACTTCTGCACAAAGCCTTAGGAATGGTAACCAAGCCTTTTTTTTTAAAAGTAGGGAGATACATTGCCAAACAAAACAAGAAGGGGAAGTCTGGGAGGATCTGAAACTAAGAAATCCCTGAGAACATGAAATCAGATGGGATCAAGTTAAAGAGAGAAACTGCAGGCTGAGATGCATGTGGCAGGCACACGGGAGAACACTACAGCCATGCAAGGAGGCCCGCGATCGCTGCAAGCAATGGGATCCAGGGGCAGGAAGGGGCTGAGAGAAGCAACTTATGGGGATTGCTTGGGCTCCTGCACAGGAGCAGCTGAGCCAGCTGATCCATACGCAGATCCGCACACGCACCCATCCCCATCTCACACCCTCCAGACTCGGGGGCAGGTGGAGAACACATTTCGCAGTAGCAGTGATGGGAATACCCAAGCCCAGGAGACCACCAACTGACGTACCCTGCTCGGTGGTGCATCTTTTTCATCTCTAAAACCAAACCCGTTGCCGTCGGGTCGATTCCGACTCATGGTGACCCAAAAACAGTGTGCCTCTCCTCTGAGTCAGGCTACACAAATGGGGGGCAGATAGTCTAGCCAGGGGATCTCAGTTGCAAAGATGAACTCCCAGCCAGGAATCACCAAACAGTCAAGGGGTGCCAGATTCTTGAAAGAAAGCAAATAAAAAATTTGCAACCAAATAAACGGTTAACAGGACAAAAAGCAGCTCCAAGTTTGCAGTATTGGAGCCTTCTACTGGCCCATCAGGCCACGCCAAAACCATGCCGATGAAGTTAAAGCTACAGAACATTTTACAGTTTTTGCACTCAAAGCCAATTAAGATTTCCCTGTGTCCTGAGCCCTGGGGAAAATACTTGACTTGGTTTCCTCAGAGGCTCCTCCTCATATCACAGTGGATTTTATTCAAAGACCCAGTATAATCTTAACGTGAATAGGCCTCTTCCCACAAACAATGTATTCTTCACCCTGTGACACCTTCTCCTGAGACGGTGAACTCAGAACCTGCTATCTGCTTGGACGGGGAGAAAGGAAAAAGCCATACCCGGTATTCTACATCTTCCCTGACTTTCTGGATTCCTGCCTAGAACACTGCATGGCCCATAGAAGGCAGCTGTTCATTCCACAGGTGTTTTCTGAACCAGACAGCAGGGTTACAAAGTAAACGAGATGTGGGGTGGGAACAGGCATAAAAGCAAATCATCATCTTAGAGATCTAGACTACATTATTATCCACAAAGTTGATACATAATTTCAGAGTAAGAAGGCAGTAACAGGCCAGGGAGAATAGAGAATGCTTTCCAAAGAAAATGGTTTTTAGCTGGGTCCAGGATGAATATAAGTAACCAAGTCCCAACCTGAAAGATATTTGAAGTCCTGATTTTTATATTATTCCCCTTTCAAAGTATTTCTGGGAATCCCAGGAATGTTTCCACGTCACACAAATTAGTCCTGGTTGTTGCTGGTACCTTGGCCACTCTTCTGGCACTGGCTGGCTTCCACTTTTCTGCCATTTTGAAATTGCTTTTCCAAGCTATTACCTTTCTCCCTATATCTAGTACCCCAGCATAAATAAGACCCGTATCCTTGATCCTCCAAATCCAATGCCGTTGAGTCAATTCCAACTCATAGCGACCCTATAGGACAAAGGAGAACTGCCCCATAGGGTTTCCAAGGAGCAGCTGGTGGATTTGAACCGCCAACCTTTTGGTTAGCAGCCTGAGCTCTTAACTACTATGCCACCAGGGCTCCTGATCCTCCAAAGCATATCTAAAACTAGGCTGTAACTTTAAACAAATCTTTTACCAAAAGCCTGAGGAAAAGAGAGGAATTACTATACAAACCAACCCTCTCCCTCGCCCCCAGAAAAATAACCACATAAAACTGGGAATTGGACCCAATGACTTCTAGAGTCTGTTGGCCATGCACTTCCTTGGAGGCTGCCCCATGCCTGTCTCCTGAGCTCTGACCTGTTGCCAAGTTGCAGGTGCCATTTCACCTCCCCTAGATGGCAGAGATTTTCGAATAGGGTAGCCTCTCATGAGTCCAGGCCCCACCCCCACAACAGCATAATCTGGAGAAATGTAACTGCCCACAGCGAAATCAGGGTAGCAGATCATCCACTTAACCATTCTAATCTAGAAGGGAGACTTTGCTTTATATAACCAAGAAGCTCACTGAAGTTTTCTCTCTACCCCCTAATAAAATTAATCTAAAAATTGTTGATGGCCCTTAGAGCTTCGCTGGCCTGGGGGTGATGCGCACCACCTCTATTCCCATTTCCTGGGCCTGAAGAAGTCTCAGGACCAAGCCTGACCTCAAAAGGTGGAGGAAATAAAATCCTCCCCCAGGGAGAGGAGGAAAGTACTTTCCAACAACAAAACAGCCCAGCCCCCTTTTCTCCACTCTTCTTTTACCTTATTTTTCTCCCACTCCCAAACCTTATGTCTTGTACTTTAACTTTTTCCTGATTTACATAATCTAAATCTAGTTTCCTGTTACTTAGCTTTTCTCTCTTTTTTCTTTACTCATTTTTTAGTCTCTTCCTCTATTTTTGCTCATCGACTTTCTGCTCCATTTCCACCAAGAAAAGTTGAGTTTCCCTTTGCTCTTCGATACCAACTCTTTTCTAAAAAATAATACGTATTTTATTTTTGGTGCAAATATACAGAGCAAAACATGCACCCAGTAAACAATTTCTACACATACAGTTCAGTGACATTGGGTACATTCTTCAAACACCAGCTCTTGAGGCTGTGTTCGGATGAATCCGTATGACTACTCACCAGATCTTGTGCCTGTACCTCATGATTTACTTTCCCACCCTCCCCACAGGATTACACGGAAGGAAATGGTGTCAGATCTGTACCTTCGATACTCACATGATATAAATTACCACCTACACTATTAAATAGACAATTGTCTTATTTTCAAGAATAATTGCTAATTATATTTTCCTTTTGTATTAAATTTTTCTCTTTTCTTTTTATTAACTATAACCTAGTTTTCACATTTATTATTTAAAAAAAAGAAACAAAACAGTTTTAAAGCAAACTGTTGAAAGCCGTTTTTACATAGGCCTATATCTGAAAAGGAGCCCTGGTGGCATAGTGGTTAAGAGCTCGGGTGCTAACCAAGAGGCTGGCAGTTCAAATCCACCAGCCGCTCCTTGGAAACCCTATGGAGCAGTTCTACTCTGTCCTTTAGGGTAGCTATGAGTTGGAATCAACTCGACCACAATGGGTTTTATATCTGAAAAAAAATCTGACCCATTCTGATACCCAAACTAGTGAATGTATGTTGGATTTCAAAACTTTTAAGGTCTTTACTGAGCTCAGATTGCATTCTCATACAGAAATACTTACCTATGGTGGATACTCAAATACCCATTTAACCCTAATAATACTCTAGACCCAAACCTACAGCTGGGGCTCTGAGGTAAGGCATTAGAATGGAGATACAGAAAGGGATTTGGAGAGGAAGAGGACTTAAAGGTAGAGATTCACTTTTCTTTTCTCTCTGGAACCTTCTAGAGCTTGACTACTACCTCCCGCCCCACAGTGAGATAAATGCTAGGACCAGGGGAACAATGGGAGGGTCTGGGAGACAGGGCAAAGTGGGCATTAGAATGGGAGTTTCCTCCCTAGCCCCGCCTTGAAGTGATAGTGAGGAGTGTCTAGGCCAAAATGAAATGTTCCTACCCACACCCTTCCTTTCCCCCCATTCATGCTCTCCCATCACTGGGCTACACATTCCCAGATCAGATGAGGGGGAGAGGTGGTAGTGGTCCTTTGAGCATGGAGATGGAGAGGAAGACAGTGGTGAGGTCAGCAGCAATGCAGTAGGGAAGGGAGACTGGACTTCTTGGGTACTTGTCAAAGCAAAGGTAGCTTCTCTCAATTTTTTTAAATTTCTCCACCCCAGCTTCCAACCTATGTGCTGCAAACAGGTTATAAGCATGACATGAAATATTGATCCTCTTAGCCCTTGAAATGACCAACAGGGATTAGCGCTCCTAGAGCCCCTCGACCTGAAGCTTCTGACGACCAGCGGCCTGAGGAAGTTCCTCAGAGGATGACTCAAGCAGAATTGGTTACAACAGGGCCCCCTGTGGTCCCCATAGGTAGCGAGCATGACGAGCAGCAGGCCTTGCTGCTCTGCAGCAGTATGCTGAGCACAGACAAGGAGGCACTGGCCACCTGAGCATCCCTTCTGTAGATAGCTGCAGAGCGTGCCACTGTCCACTGAGGCCAAGGGCTTCACGGAGCTGCTGGAGAAGTCCCCAAGAGGCAGGGTGTTCAGTCCAAGATGTGGCCCCACAGGGTGTTAGGGACTGGAAGATGTGAAGCATCTCTCTTCACATATTTGGGATGCTCCTGTTCACTTGCAGCTCTTGTGATAAATCTAGGGGGACTGCTCTCACAATGCATATATGCCTTCCAAATTAGAGCTTCATTTACTTTTTAAATACTCTTAAACGTTCTATTTAGTTCAAAATCCATTCACATTATTATAAAGATATCCAACATAATACTTGTCAATGAAAGAAAAGGAATAACAGTGACATCTTTGCTTTTTAACACTTTAAAGAGGTCTTCTGCACCAGATTTGCCCAAGGCAGTATGTTTGGTTTCTTGGCTACTGCTTCCATGGATGTTGATTATTGATCCATGTAGAATGAAATCATTGACAACTTCAATTTTTTCCCCACTTATCATGATGTTGTTTATCAATCCAGTTGTGAGGATACAAATATGTACCGTAGCTCTGTCTGCTCAGAGGGCCTAGAAGCAATAATGAATGGCACAGTAGGAATAAGCACACCTAGTACCCAGCTCTGTGTTTCTAAATAATATTCTCCAGTGAAAAGAACCAGGGCTCCTTGGAGAAGTGATCGATTCCAGGGCTTAGCAGGGAAAATAAAGGATGAATTTGGAATACCTTGTAATGCCAGAAACTAGAGCTATGCTTGAAAAAGGTTCAACTGGTTAAGGGGTTGTCTGCTAGTCTTCTCCAACGTAAAATTACTATTTTTCACTTTGTAACTGATAGATATTTTAGGCTTGTCAAAAGGACATAGGAGCCCACTGGAAGGCACTTTCAATGGCTAAAGCTGGGAAAATGTCTCAAAAAAACGATTAAAAAAAAAAAATCCACTGTTGTTGAGTTGATTCCAACTCACAGCAACCCTGTTCAACAGAGCAGAACTGCCCCATAGGGTTTCCAAGGAGCGCCTGGTGGATTCAAACTGCTGACCTTTTGGCTAGCAGCCAAACTCTTAACCACTACGCCACCAGGGTTTCCAAATAATAACAGCACTGATTAGAAACTATAGAATAAAATGAATATTCACGAGTGGATACCTGTATCAATAAGTAATTGAATGAATAAATGCAGAGAAAAGGCGGCTGTTCAGAAGAATTCCAAAGAACGTGTAGAAGGAATGAAAGAAATATAAAATCTCCATTAGGCAAATACACAGCAATCATTGTTGGCAAGATCCACCCATGGATTGCTAAGATCAGTGGGAGAAAGTTTAAGGAGAAATAAGATAGTAGCATAGTCTCAAAATATCTCCCCTAAGACAGCTATCAATTACCAAGTGAAAAATATAATTTTACATTGGAGAAAACTAGCAGACAACCCCTGAACCAACTGATCAAGGTCATGCTGCACACATAGGTTGTCTCAGAGGCGGTTCCTGGATCCCAAGCAGGCACAAGACTACTAGGATGAAGACCTCACCCAATGGCATCAACTCCTCCACGGGTGCTATGCCTATCTAGTCCAACTGAGCCACACACACGAGACACTGACACAGTGTGCGCAAAGTGAAAGCTGTTTGTATTTATAAAAAGTAGACAGCAAACGAGAGGAACAGATTTATGGTGAGCCGGCCCCTATGGCGTCACTAGGGTTGGTGTCACTCCTATGCTAATTTCCACAATATTGTGGCTAAAATCCCAGAAAATTTGATAAAATCAGCAACTATAAAAACATCGGCAGCAACAAAAACAAGGGCACCATGCTTGTAGCGCGTGCAAACGCAACCTCCTGATTAGAAGCGTCATTGTAACTGGGTAATAATGACAACTCTGACCGCAGCACATTAGAAAAAAAACCAAACCAAATACACTGCCATCCAGTCGATTCCAACTCATAGCGACCCTATAGGACAGAACAGAACTGCCTCATGGGGTTTCCAAGGAGCACCGGGTGGATTCGAACTGCCAATGTTTTGGTTAGCAGCCATAGCTCTTAACCACTGTGCCACCAGGGTTTCCAGTGGAGCACATTAGAAGGTTCAAAAAGCAAATCAGCATAGCGTTTTAGCCCTGTAGGTATACTGACACATGTAGGCTAGGCTTACGAGAAATGTTTTTGTTGTTATAACTACAGGGATATTTTTATAAAAAATAATAAATTTCTGCTGAAACACTGCACAAAAATTTTATAGACAGTCATTTTGGTGTCACCCCTCTGACAGTGTCATCTAGGGCAGTTCACACCCTCCCCCTCGCACTCTCCTAGTGACGCCACTGGCTGCCCTCCCCGCCCCCCCACCCCCCATTCATGTCCTACTTTGTACCGCAGGCTGACGTCTCAAAAGCGACTTGCTTATCCTTCTCAAAAACCGAAGTCCGTTTTTATGTTACTGGGCGGCTGTGGCTCAGGAGTCAGCAAGTGTGCCAACGTTCACGTGCTGGCTTCACATGGCCACTTCCGGTATGGGCGTGGCTGCACTGCCCGCTGTCTGTCTCTGCGCAGCTCCTCTTGACTGGGTCCGCCCCCATTGCTGACTGGCCCAGCTCTCAACCGGGAGCCTTGGGACAGCCCTGGGCTGGCCCCAGTTCCGGGCTGGCATTATGACAGCTCTTGAAGCAGAGCTGCTCTGCGGGTGGTCCCCTTGCATGGGGTGCCCCCTGCACTCCAGGCAGGCGCTGCCCCACGGCTGCCTCCGGCTCCTGCCCTGCTGGCTCCTGCCCTGCTGGCTCCTGCGCCGCCTGCCCTGCCTCTGGGCCTCGCTGCTCAGCTGCCTCTTGGTTCTGCTGTGCTGGTCGCTTGGGCCCCGCTGCTGCCGCTCTCACTGCGATCATTTCTCTAGGTGTTCAATGTTACTGGCTCAGTGTGGCGGCCCTTTACTCGTGTACAGCTCTTTACCAGGTCTGGGACGTTCTCAGTCCAGGTGTCACCAACACAATGGTTTCGAGGCCTGTACTCTTCTTGTTAAGAATAGCTAAGAGTCATGCGGATTTGAGGCGAGGCATGGTTTATTGTTCGCAGCCAGCAAGGAGACAGGGAGATCGTTCTCAAAGCGCTATCTCCCGGAACAAAGGGCTGGAGGAAATTTTATACTACGCAGGAAAGGAGAAGTCATACATATTCATTAAACGTCTGGGAAATTGCGTGCATATTCAAAAAAGGGTGTGGGGGTGGGCGTGTTGGCAGCCGCACAACGGGTGGTTCAAGACGGCAGCCCGTGTTCCTTCAAGATGGCTCCTGGTAGTCTCTTGACATCTGTGTTCCCAAGAAAATGGTGGTGCGTGCTGAAAACATGGCGACTGAGTTCAGCTTCAAGTTACCGACTGTTTCATGGCGCATGCGTGAAGTCTGGTTTTAGTTGGATCGCCTGAAAAACTATAGGCAGGAAGATTAGAAGGAAACAGGATGTGGTGACTCATTTATCTAGGTCGCAAGATGCTCTTTGTATTTTCTCGGAAGTTTTCTATTGACACAGCTTGTCGCCTGAGGCCTAACTGATCTCACAGATTCCTGTGTCTCAAAGAGGCGCTCTCCTCCCGGCTCTTGTCAATCAGGAGGCCCCGAACCTCTGTGAGATCTGCTGTTACACAGGAAAACGCCTTGAAATTTTCATGGCAAGTCTTCCCTCCAGAATCAAAGCCTAACCAGTCATTTTAGGCAGGTTACAAACCTAAGGCCAGAAAGGCCACATTAAGGGAACTCGTTGTACCCCGAAAGTTAACATCACCAGTAATAAGATATTTCTCCATCGTGTCCCCCCCCCCCCCCCCATATGATGCACCGAGAAGAACACAACATCGCTTCTGTCATTTTCTTGCCAAAAATGCATAACCTTACTCTAATTGCGAGAAAGGGTCAGACAAATCCAGTTTGAGAGACATTCTACAAAGTAACTGAATGATACTCATCCAAAGTGTCCAGATCATAAAGACAAGGATAGACTGAGGAACTAATGTCACAGACTAGCGGAGACTAAGGAGACACTAAGGAGGATGGGGAACGAGGGATATTGCTGATTGATGGTGGACGGAGCTTGGCTGAAGGCAGAGAATACCAGCAAGATGTTTTTCCGTTTGTTTTATTGACTATGCAAAGTCATTCAACTGTGTGGATCATAAGAAATTATGGATGACATTGTGAAGAATGGGAATTCCAGAACACTTAATTGTGCTCATGAGAAGCCTGTACATATACCAAGAGGCAGTCATTCAAACAGAACAAAGGGATACTGTGCGGTTTAAAATCAGGGAAGGTGTGCATCAGGACTGTATCCTTTCACCACACTTAATTAATCTGTATGCTGAGCAAATAACCCAAGAAGTTGGGCTATATGAAGAAGAACACGGCATCAGGATTGGAGGAAGACTCATTAACAACGTGATATGCAGAAGACACAACCCGGCTTGCTAAAAGCGAAGAGGACTTGCAGCACGTACTGATGAAGATCAAAGACTACAGAATTCAGTATGGATCACACCTCAACATAAAGAAGACAAAGATCCTCACAACTGGACCAGTAACCATCATCATGATACATGGAGAAAAGATTGAAGTTGTCAAGGATTTCATTTTACTTGGATCTACAATCAATGTCCATGGAAGCAGCAGTCAAGAAATCAAACCATGTATTGCATTGGGCATATCTGCTGCAAAAGATCTCTTCAAAGGGTTGAAAACAAAGATGTCACTTTGAGGACTAACATGTGCTTGACCCAAGCCAGGGTATTTTCAATCACCTCATATGCATGCAAAACCTGAACAATGAATAAGGAAAACCAAAGGAGAATTGACATATTTGACTTATGGTGTTGGTGAAGAATACTGAGTACACCATGGACTGCCAGAAGAACGAACAAGTCTGTCTTGGAAGAAGTACAGCCAGAGTGCTCGTTAGACATGAGGATGGTGAGACTTCGTCTCACATACTTTGGACATGTTGTCAGGAGGGACCAGTCCCTGAAGAAGGACATCATGCTTGGCAAAGTAGAGGGTCAGCGAAAAAGAGGAAGAGCCTCAACGAGATGGATTGACACAGTGGCTACAACAATGGGCTCAAGCATAAAGATTGTGAGGATGTTGCAGGACCGGGCAGTGCTTCATTCTGTCATACATAGGATCGCTGTGATTCAGAACCAACGCGACAGCGCCTAACAACAAGGAGATACAAACGTAACGTGGGATCCTGCATTGAATCTGGAACAGAAACATAATTTTAGAGCAGAAATTGGAGAAATTTGAATAAGGTTAGTAGTTAATATTAACCAACGTTAATTGGTTAATGTGAAAAATTTTTAAATAGCCAGTGCTAATTTCTTGGTTTTATGATTGTGTTATGCTTATGGAAGTTGATAACATTACAGGAAGCTGTGTAAAAGCTACAGGTTAACTCTACTATTGTTTGTGACTTTTCTGTGAGTCAAAGAATATTGAGTCAAAAATTAAAATTCAAGTTACAAAAGTATGTTGTTGTTGTTGTTGTTGTTGTTGTTGTTAGGTGCCATTGCTGTCGAGTTGATTCCAACTCATATCGACCCTATAGGATAAAGTACAACTGCCTCATAGGGCTTCCAAGGCTGCAGTCTTCACAGAGGCAGACGGCCATATCTTTCTTCCCCAATCAAAGAGGGAAAAAATACAACTTACCTGCCCCATACTTAAGAGTATTAGTGAAATTCTCATACATTATGTCTCCTTTTTGTTTAGTTTCTGAAAATGTTTCCAATTGTGTTAGTTACTTATTACTACATAACAAATTACCCCAAAACTTAGCATTTCGAAAGCAAAAACATTTGCTGTCTCACATAGTTTCTAGGACCAGGAGTCTAGGAGTGGCTTAACTGGATGGTTCTGGCTCTGAGTCTCTCAGAGGCTAGAAGATCCCTGCCAAGCTCACCCATGTGGCTGTTGGCAGGAGGCCTCTGTTCCTCACTCACCACAGGAACCTCTCCAGCTCACAAGCTGCTGGCTTCGCCAGTTAGTGATTTGAGAGAGAGGTGTGAGAGAGTCTGACCAAAATGAAAGCTGCAGTATCTTCTATAAAATGGAAGCTGCAGTATCTTCTATAACCTAGCCTCAGAAGTGACATACCATCATTTCTGTCATGTAAGATTGTTCACACAGACCAACCCTGGTTCAGTGAAGGAAGGGACTACACAAGAGTGTGAAAACCAAGAGGTGGGGATTAATGGGGGCCACTGTGGAAGCTGCCTACCACACTGATTTTTGTAGTTTTTGTTTTATTGGAGGAGGGAAATTCCGTAATCTGCTTTCATTCTTCTGTATTTACCCAGTAGTATTTTGCATTACTTGTTTTTATGTAAATTTTCAAACCCACACAAAAGTAGAGAAAAGAATATAATGAGCTCCCGTGTCTCCATCATCCACTGTAAACAATTTTCAGCATGTGGCCAGTCTTGTTTCATTTACGGATCCTCCATCTCCCTCTACCCTGTATTATATTAAAGCAAACCCCAGACATCATATCATTTTGTCTGTGGGTTTCTCTAAAATATAAGGAGTCTTTTCTTTTTAACAAGCGCTTTAACCACTGTACCACCAGGGCTCCTAATATCATTACTACACCTAAAAAAATTAATAATAATGCCTTACTACCAAGTTCAGTGTTCAGATTTCCCCCATAAGTGTCATTTTACAATTGGCTCATTTGAATCAGGGTGTCAGCAAGGTCCACATATTCACATAAGTATATAAATAGAAAAAATAAAATGTGCATAAAACCCATTGCCGTCAAATCGATTCCAACTCAAAGTGACTCTGTAGGATGGAGAAGAACTGCCCCATGGGGTTTCCAAGGACGAGCTGGTGGATTCGAACTACTGACCTTTTGGTCAGCAGCCAAGCTCTTAACCACTGTGCCAGCAGGATTCCAAAATGTGCATAGGGCCAGTTATATATTTAAAAAATGGGATGAAAATTCTCTTTGCACTTCCCTTCCATCCTGAACATGTTCCCTTGAATTCAGATCATTATAATAAGTGTCACCCATTAGGAATCAATTGGGTCTTTGTCACACATTATTCTTTCTGTAGAAAAAATGCAATCTGAGTTCTAAAAACAAAATTGTGGAAAACATCCCATTAGTAAGTTGAGGATGCCAGAAAATGCCACCCTGTATGACTTCACACTGGTGAACCTATTTAAGGCAATCAATTCAACATACTCAGATTGGTCGTGCAACCAGACCTGGATTATATGAACCACACACATTCCCTGCAAGGACAAAAGTATCTAAATGTATAATTTTCTCAATTTTAGTAGCTTAAAAGGTATTTCTGCAGAAATAGACGCAGCAAAAACCAAGCAAAGCAAACAAAGACACTTCCTTAGAAATAATCTGGCATCTCTAGCTATGGTTGTGAATTGTTCTGGAAGTGAGGTCTAAAGCAGATTAACATTATAAGTATTTGACAGTTATCGGCTGCCAAGTACAGGCTGAGAAATCGAAATCATTATTCAGCAAAGAGCAAGTTAGAGAAGTTAATAGTGTTTTATTAGTACTGGAGAAATATTGTTTTCCTCTGCTGCTTTAATGAAACACAAAAATATCGGTTTATTTTTCTTCACATGGTGGGAAACAAGCAGAAGGAACTTACTAGAAAATGCCTTGGACACTCAGCAGATTTTCTTTCATTTCTTCCTGTTGGATGAATAGAGGCAGGTTGGGAGAAGGATGCTTTGCTTTTCCTGCTGAATGTGTTGAAAAATTGATAAAGCACTTGCAGAATCCTAATATCTTCACGTTAAAAAAAATTAAATGGTTATTTTATCCAAACGCTGCTTTGGCAGACTAGGGAACGTGGGCCCCCAAGGAGGAAGTACTCAGGTCTCACAGCTGTTTAGTGCTAGAAACGAGGCTGAGCAAGGCTGAGCCAGACCTCAGCCTCCTGCAGCCTCCTGGGAGGCCACTTCACCGCGATGACTTTGCTAATATCAGAGTCAGCAGTAACTAGGAATAAAATGCTGAAGTCGTAATGCCCGTTTCACTATTTATTTTGAAACGCTTCGGAAATAGGTTGCAGTTGAACAAGTTAACATAAGATGTACTCACTAGTCCTTCACCTCTCAGTGCTGAGCCCTGAGACTTCAGAGAACCGAGCTTCCTGCACCATCTGCTCTGTTACAAACATGTGCAGGAGAATCTGCTGGAAGTGACTTGAATCTACAGTCCAATAGTTGGGATGATAATGGAGATAATTACCAACTACTGTCACTTATTCTTGTCTAGCAACTGGTCATTGTAATGCCTGTAATCTTTTTGGTCTTTACGGTGTGCCTATGCATTGTTGTTGGTGGTCGTTGAGTCAGTTCCAACTCATGGCCACCCCCATGTGTGCAGAGTAGAACTGCTCCATAGGGTTTTCAAGGCTGTGACCTTTCAGAGGCAGATCGCTAGGCCTGTCTCCTTTCGGCTAGTAGTCGAGTGCTTAACCATTTGCGCCACCCAGGGATCCCAGATTGCACTTTAAAAGACTTTATTAACAGAGTTCTTTTTATAATTTAACGTTCTCTCACAAGCATTTCCCTAGTCATTGAAAGTACTCACTTAAAAATTATTGAAATACTCTCACACAAAAAAAAACTAAGGAAATTAAACCTATGTATATAGAAACTTACACGTCTTAAGTGTAGAGCTGGAAGAATTTTCACAAACTGAACACACCCATGTAGCCAGCTTCCCAGAAGCACCTCCTTAAAAAGCACTTGTTTTAAAAGCTCTGTAATAGTCTATTATAATTTGCTTAACTATGCTAATGTGGAACATTTCTTTCTAGAAGAAATAAAGCTACAGTGATTGTCTCTATTACTTTTCATTTTCTCCCAGTTTCTAACACCCTTCTCCTTCACACTTGCCTCTGTGGGTTTGAGTCTAAGGATGAGCATCTCAGTGGCATGTTTGCAATGGTCCCAGAGTCCTTTAATGCCACCATCTCATACTGTTTCCGCCTTGACAGTCCCCAGCCCTGCGAAACCCCATTTGTCTACTTTGTCTCCTCTGAGCTATTAAGTACAACGAGAAAAAGTACAGAACATGCAGATTAAGGGCACCACAATTAACAGCTCGGCTGCTAACCAAAAGGTCAGCAGTTTGAATCCCCCAGCCACTCCTTGGAAACCCTTTGGGGCAGTTCTACTCTATCCTATAGGGTCGCTATGAGTTGGGGTCGACTCAATGGCAACGGGTTTGGGTTTTTTTTTTTGGTTGCTCACCAAGAACCCCTTAGGTGGTAAAAACAGTTCATGCTATTCGAAAGGTTGACGGTTCAAGTCCACCCACATGCACCTCAGAAGAAAGGCCTGCCGATCTACTCACTGAAAACCCTATGGAGCCTAGTTCTACTCTGACACACACGGGGTTGCCATGAGTCAAAACCAAGTTGATGGCAACTGGTTTCATGCTCGCTGAGGCCTTTGCTTCTTGTTGCATTAAGTTCTGTGTGTTAAGATTGGGTTTATGTCTTACTTTCCTAGGGCTGCCATCACAAAAGATCATGAACAGGTGGCTTAAAACAACAGAAATTTATTCTCACAGTTCTGGAGGCCAGAAGTCGGAATTCAGGATGTCGACAGGGCAATGCTCTCCCAAGGCTCTAGAAGAAGGGCCGGCATTGTCTCTGTCCTGGCAGCCCCAGGCCTTCCTTGTGGCAGCACGACTCCAACCTCTACCCCTCATCACATGGTGTTCGTCCCTGTGTGTTTCTCAGTGTCTGTGTCCCCCCTTTTTATAAGGACACCACTCATATTGGATTAGGACCAACCCTACTCCAGTGTGACCTCATGTTGACTTAGTATACCTGCAATGACCCTGTTTCCAAATAAGGTCACATTCACAGGATCCAGGGGTTAGGACCTCAACGTATATTTTGGGGGATCAACTCAATCCATAACAACATTCAACACTTAAAAAAAAAATTTATTATGGGAAGTTCAAACATACACATCATCAACACATCCTTTGACACTTTCTAAGCTCTGCTTCATGAATGTATTTAAGGTGAAGGTCAGGGAAAGATGTCAGTTAAATTTGTGCTTTCTCCTTGCTAACAGAAAAAGCAAAATACAGTACACCATGGGAAAGACACTATTGTACGAATTACACAGCAACCAGAGACAGGAAAGGCTCCGTACCTCCACAGCCAGCATGATATAGGCAATGATGAGCTGGGTGTGGGCCCAGGTGAGAGTTCTATAGAGCAGCCTCATGGGCCAGGATCTGATAAACAGATTGGCAAAGGTGTGAATCAGGTAGTCAGCTTCCACCATCACGGCCCAGCAGAGGAAACCAAACACCTGTCCTGGGTGGAGGCCATGCCACCAAGCAGAGAAGGCAAACGTCTGCAGCAGTGGCCAGGCCTGGCCACGCTGGAATATGAGGCGTCTGAGCCAGCGAGCTGTGCTTTGGTTCCACTTTCTCGCGAACAGGGATATCCGGTGGGTTGTCTCCAGGGTCCAAATGTCTGCATCAGGGATGTATGCGTCCTCAGCAGGGCCCCCACCAAACTCAGACCCAAAGCCGGCTGCTTGGAGGAGGGAGTCATCCAGCACCCAGCAGGAGTAGTAGGTGAGTTTGAAGAGGCAGGCTGTGGACCACATGACATAGACACACTCAAGTTGCTGGCAGTCCCTCAGCCCTGCTCCAGCACTGACCACCCACCTCAGGGCTGCTCTCAGGCACTCTAGTCCCAGAATCTGCAGACCTCTCCAGCTCAGAGCCCAGAAAGAGTGCCTGGGACACAAAGAGCTGGATCCTTGAACACGAGCCTGAAATCTTTTGAAGGAACACAAAGGGCCTCCCAGGAGGGCAGGGAAAAAGAGCAAGTAGCTGAAATAGGGCAGGGCCTCCCGCAGACGCCCAGACAAAGAGCTCCTGATCCCGATGCCGCTCAATGCTGCCTCCACTTTCCCCTCATGGATGTCCAGAGAGAGGGACGTGACCCTCTGGGTCAAGAGCATGAGGGAAGAAAGAGTGATGCAGAACCTGAAAGAGATTTTTGTTTAATGTAAAAACACTCCATATTTAAGCTATCCCTCCCAGTCTAGACCCTCGCACATGACCCCTCAGCCAAGGTGGCTCTGAACAGCTAGGTTCCATCTGACAGCCTGCAGTGCTTCACAAAGACTCCGGGATCAGTTCAGAACCACAGGCTGCTCCGGGCATGATCAAAAGGTAAATGGGCAAACCCCTCACTGCAAATACAAGAATGACAAGGAACACTGGAGGGAAATATTGATTATAATATTTCTAAAAAAAAACAAACCCTTCCCCGTCCAGTCGATTCCGACTCCTAGTGACCCTATAGGACAGGGTAGAACTGCCCCACAGAGTTTCTAAGAAGCACCTGGTGGATTCAAACCACTGACCTTTGGGTTAGCAGCTGTAGCACTTAACCACTACACCACCAGTGTTCCCATAACATTTCTAAGAACAGCTTTAAAAAGATAAGGCTCAGGTACTGGGAAACAGCCTGGGAGAAATCGGCCATAGAAGAAACAAAAACGTACTAGTGAAGAGAGTACAGGAAGTTGAAGACTTTTAAATACAAACCAAGCCCTGACTGTAAGATTCTGCATGATTTGGGATTTTCTGGGGAATGGTGAGTCAAGCTTGAGGCTCAGGGATGTGCGCTGAGTCATTAGTAATTTGATATGTGTTCTTAACCAATCACCTGAGTTATTACATTACTGCTTCACCATCACAGAGCAGAAAAGATCCCGCTGGCAAGACTGTTGAGAAGAACAATTAATGAAAATGACCGCGCCACACGCTGCTATCAGAAATGCTGCCCCGCAGAGAGAAATCAGCACTCTTTTCCAACCACTGCTGTTTCTGGGTATCTAAGGGTGTAAGGACGACTGATCCCCTCACTTGACTTATCCTAACTGAAGAGCAACACACACACACCAGTTGTCTTTGAGTTGATTCTGACTCACAGTGACCTCGTGAGTGTCAGAGTAGAATTATGCTCTGTAGGGTTTTCAGTGGCTGATTTTTCAGAAGTAGATTGCTGGGCCTTTCTTCCAACATGCCTGTGGGTGGACTCGAACCACCAACCTTTCTGTTAGCAGCTGAGGATGTTGACCATTTGCACCCCTCCAGGGACTCAAAAAAAATCTGAAAGCAAAGTAGTCTCCAAATGCCACCCCATCCTGCTCACTGTCCTGCTCAGTTAAACTCTGGCTCAGCCTTCCTCCCATTCCAGGTCCTGCTCAACTTGCTCATTCAGCCCTTATCAGGTCAGTGCTTCCTACTGAAACCCTGATTCACCACATCCCAGTCAGTACTTCCCACTCTCTACCCACCTACCATCTTGTCTTTTCTTCAAAGAAGCAAGCCCTGAAGGCTTTGGTGAAAACAGTCATAATAAAGGGAAAGGATTCTGGGTGTGGTAGGGAGGACAAAGTGAGTGAACCAATGGCAGGCTACAATCAGATAGGTGACCCACGAGATAAGTCATGGCCTCCGTTCTCTTTATTGATCATAGATTCATGCCAGTTGTGACAACCTGAGGGAGCCGGGAACATCAGACCTGAAGTTCACAGAGGTTCATGCTTTCGCCTAATATGGATAATCTTACTGACTCATGAAAACACTTCTCTCGACTGTAATTAGCTCCTGATTTTTTTCCCCCAAGATGAGGTGACTACCCTTCTTTCTGGGGCGATGGGAACAGCTGAGCCTGGATGAAAGCAAAACCCTTGCACAAGCAGCTTCCTCCTTCTCAGCAGCTGCATGGGAAGGCAGTGAGGGTTTACAGTAGGTTTCCATCTTCCCTGTCCAGCTAACCAATGAGGCTGCTGGCTGTGTGTATAACCCACCCACATTAAGGCCAGTTACTGCACTTAGTCACATCCAGGCAGGCCTCGTCTGTGGGCTCTGGGGCTCGTGATTCAACTGCCTTCCCCCACCAGTCTCCTCAGGCACAGTGCTAATCACAGGTAAGTGCCTGTGTGGTCCTCCTAGGTAGCACGTGGTAGCTATTAGTAGTCACATAACTACATTTATATTCATTACACCCAACATAACAATCTTGCAAGATAGGTATTGTTATCCCCATTTTTTTTTCCAGAAAAAGTGATTGAGGCTGAGAGAGGTTGAACGACTTGCTCAAGCTCATGCTGCTCAAATGTGGACGAATGAGGATTCAAACTCAACGTCCAGGCTTTCTTCAGTGCCACGTGGTGCAAGCAAACCCTGGGGAGGCTCGGTACAGCCTGTTGCACTACCAAATGAACAGGTTTCTTTACCTCACAGAAGGAGGCTCTTGAAGGTAATAATCTGTGTAGTGCAGACCCAGGTGACACAGGGTCTGCCAGCTCATCTGAAAGAAGAAAGTGCACCTGTGGACTTCCTGTGGACTGAGGGAGTGGATCAGAACCACAGTGCAGAGGGCAGGGATGAAGACAAGCACAGCGCAGGAACCCATGGCAGCCAAGGCCAGGAGGTGCCCTCCAGCCAGGAGAAAGAAATACCTGAAAGAAAAGGAAAACCTGGTGTTATGGAGTGCATTGTGTCCCCCAGAGAGGTATGTTGAAGCCTTAACCTTCACTACCTGTGAACATGACCTTGCTTGGATTTTATGAGTTAGTGATTTTTCAATGCTGTAAAACACCCAATAATCCAAGGAGCTGGACTATATGAAGAAGAAGGCGGTATCAGGATTGGAGGAAGACTCATTAACAACCTGCAATATGCAGATGACACACCCTTGCTTGCTGAAAGTGAAGAGCACTTGAAGCACTAGCTGAAGAAGATCAAAGACTACAGCCTTCAGTATGGATTACACCTCAACATAAAGAAAACAAAAGTCCTACAACTAAACCAATAAGCAACATCATGATAAACGGAGAAAATATTGAAGTTGTCAAGGATTTCATTTCACTTGGATCCACAATCAACGCCCCTGGAAGCAGCAGTCAAGAAATCAAGTGACATATTGCATTGGGCAAATCTGCTGCAAAAGATCTCCTTAAAGGGTTGAAAAGCAAAGACATCACTTTGAGGACTAAGGTGAGCCTGACCCAAGCCATGGTATTTTCAATCGCCTCATATGCATGTGAAAGCTGGACAATGAATAAGGAAGACTGAAGAAGAATTGATGCCTTTGAGTTATGGTGTTGGTGAAGAATGCTGAATATACCATGGAATGCCAGAAGAACGAACAAATCTGTCTTGGAAGAAGTACAGCCAGAATGCTCCTTAGAAGTGAGGATGGCAAGACTTCGTCTCCCATACTTTGGACATGTTATCAGGAGGGACCAGTCCCTGGAGAAGGACATCATGTTTGGTAAAGTAAAGAGTCAGCGAAAAAGAGGAAGACCCTCAACGAGATGGACTGACACAGTGGCTGCAACAATGGGCTCAAACATAGCCAACAGTTGTGAGGATGAAGCAGGACCAGGCAGTGTTTCACTCCGTTGTACACGGGGTCGCTATGAGTTGGAACCCCCTCAATGGCACCTAACAACAACAACAAAATACCCACACTAGTGAAGTTTGTGGACTGTATCTCCCTCAGAAGCCAGCAGATACCTTGAGGATCTGCTGGGAGATGGCACATTATGTGGAGTTGGTTCTTCTTTCCATTTTACATGGAAAGTTTGTTTATTTGTTTTTACTTGGTGCCAAATTCATCAATCTACATGAAGGGGTCAGAAAAAGTGTAAAGCAGGGACTCCCTGGTCAGGGTCAAGAATAGTGAGTCCAAGAGGACTCATCGTTTCTAACGACTCCGAACCAGGACACACTGTCATAGGGTGGATATCATAGCACTAGGGCACAGTGCCAGGTTGGGAGAAGTGCTTTCTTTCTTGGGGGAGACTAGTAGGACTGTCCGTGTGAGAAGCTCTATTAAAGAAAGGCCCTGGGCCATTTGGAGCCTACACCCCAGGTAACTCCTCCTCCTTCAACTCCCCACACCCACCCCCAGTTCCAATTAACACTGTGTCCAAGCCTTGATTTCTCTGCTATGAGAAAATTAGGGGGAACACATATTCGTTGCACAGCAGAAGTGGAAGCCTAAAGCAACCTTCCCAGCCAGAGGCAGCTGTCCTCAGGGATTTATAAACATTAAAATGTCTATAAACGTACAAGATAGGATATTTGATTTACTGAGTGCTTATTTTATTCTAGGCATTGTGCTAATCCCTTTACAGGGAATACAGAACCAAACCCATTGCCTTCGAGTCAATTCCGACTCATAGCGACTTTATAGGACAGATTAGAACTGCCCCATAGCGTTTCCAAGGAGCAGCTGGTACATTCCAACTGCGGACCTTTTGGTTAGCAGCTGAGCTGTTAACCCCTGGGCCACCAGGGTTCCTTACAAGGAATATCTTTATTTAATCCTTAAAATAACCCCATGAAACTGGCATTATTATCCCCATTTTATAGAGAGTTAATTTACAGTCCCCAAACCACACAAGGATACTTGGTAAGAAGTGTGGAGGACTCACTAGGCTGACTCCAAAGCCAGCAGTTAAGCCTACATTACCTCCATAGGGCTATTTTGTCGATTATTGTTTTGTGATTCTTTCCCAAAGGGAAACTTCTTTACAACTACCACCTCCTATCCCCTGTAAATGACAGTAAGGGCCATCAACCAGTGGTGAACATGTGATAACATATCACAGTCCACTCAAACTTGGCAATCCTAACTGATTGTTAGGTACAGCTAGATCTTATTTAAGAAATCCCGATATATAAAAATCCTAGTTTATGAAATATTAGGAGATGGCTCTTTGGCAATGGATTATTCACCCCTCCAGGCAGGCGATCAGTAGCTCCACCAAAAGATATTTCAGAGAAGTTTTGTTTTGTTTTTTAACAGGGAGTTCTCTTTTTTTTATTGTTGTAGTTTAAATGAAGTTTACATTTTAGTCTCCCAAACAAAAATTTATACATACATTGTTATGTGACTGTAATTGCTCTTTCCATACTGTGACAGCACACTCCTCCTTTCCAACCCTGATTCCCTGTGTCCATTCAAACCTGTGTCCTACCCTCTCTGCCTTCCCATCTCACCTCCGGACAGAAGCTGCCCGTTTAGTCTCTTGTATCTACTTGAGCTAAGAGGCACACTCCTCACGAGTATCACTTTATGTCCCACAATCCAGTCCAATCCCTGTCTGAAGAGTTGGCCCCAGAAATTGTTTTAGTTCTGGGCTGATAGAGAATCCGGGGGCCATGCTTTCCGGGGTTCCTCCAGTCTCAGTCAGACCATTAAGTCTGGTCTTCTTACTAGAATTTGAGTTCTGCACCCTACCTTTCTCCTGCTCCATCAGGGACTCTCTGTTGTGTTCCCTGTCAGGGTGGTCATTGGTGGTAGCCGGACACCATCTAGTTTTTCTGGTCTCAGGCTGATGAAGTCTCTGGTTTATGTGGCCCTTTCTGTCTCTTGGGCTAAGACTTTCCTTGTGTCTTTGGTGTTCTTCATCCTCGTTTACTCCAGGTGGTTGGGACCAATGGATGCATCTTAGATGGCTGCTTGCAAGCTTTTAAGAACTTAATAGGGAGTTCTTTAATGTATTGAACTTATTTGACACAAAAACAAATTATTACAAACAACTGAAAAGTCCACCAACAGATGAATGGATAAACAAAATGTGATCTAGACCTACAGTGGAACATTACTCAGCCATAAAGAGACCAGGAAGGCTCGATGCATGCCGCAACATGGATGAACCCTGCAAACATCATGCTGAGTGACATAAGTCAGATGCAAAAAGACAAATAGTGCACGATCTCACTTACGTGAAATAAGCAAATATATAGCAACCAAAGCTTATTAGTAGCCACCAGTGGTCAGAGGAGCAGGAAAAGGGAAGTTTTTGCTTGTGGGGGAGGGCAGGGTGTGGGGCATTGAGTTTACGTTAATGGTGGCAGAATGATTTGGAAAAGGGCAGCGAGAATGGTCGCACAACTTGAGGAATGTAATTGGTGTCACTGAGGTGGACATGTAGAAATTATTAAGGTGGCCTATGTTTTGATATGTATATTTTCACCACAATAAAAAAAAAATTACAATCAATTCATCAAATCTCTGGTGACAATTTTTGAATCCCAAGTTGAGATATATTTAATCTAAAAGGATTTGTTTTATTTCATTTCTCTGAGAACTAATTCAAAGGCATTTTAGAAATCACATTTAGTTATATTAAAAAAAAAACCAAATCCGTTGCCGTTGAGTTGATACCGAGTCATTGCGAACCTACAGGACAGAGTAGAATTGCCCCATAGGGTTTCCAAGGAGCGGCTGGTGGATTGAACTGCCGACCTTTTGGTTAGCAGCCGTAATTCTTAACCACTGCACCACCAGGGCTCCATTTAGTTATATATTTAGTAACATTTAGTT
The DNA here is from genome assembly GCF_000243295.1 of Trichechus manatus latirostris. Lineage (NCBI taxonomy): Eukaryota > Metazoa > Chordata > Mammalia > Sirenia > Trichechidae > Trichechus > Trichechus manatus. The sequence goes on from NW_004444045.1 coordinate 1,148,906, forward strand.
TTATTGAAAATGATAAATTATATGAAATTAAGACTTTTCCAGAACATCTGGGACATGTGGTTGGCATAGATGTATCCTTTTGGGGAATTCCTGCACCACCTCAACATCCATCTCTCCCCAGAGCTTGTTTTCATCTTTTACCCGTTTAACATGAACCTATTAAACTTTGTGAGTCGATGCAGACATGATGTCAATTCCCCATTCAGTTTTACTACATTATGCATATTCATGCAAGCAATTAATAATCAGTGACAATGATAGTAAGTTAAAAACAAGAAGTGTAATTAATATTTAATCTTCATATCTGCAGTCTAATCCATGCTTTTTGCCCAACTATAGTATTCATAAATGCAAGAGTAAAATTAGCCATCAAGCCTACCTGGATTGAGTGGAAAATGAATCCACAGTGCAGAGATAATTAAACAGAAGTGCAAAAGGGAAAGCAGCCCCTTGATAAAGTGATAGAGGATGGAGCTGAAGCCAATCCATTATGAACTGGAACAAAAGACACTGTCCTTTCCTGGGCCCTTAGCTGGTTGCCTTCCTGCATGAGACATCTCAGCTACGCTCTCTCTGATCTTTTTATATGGTTCAGGGAGGCCTGGGTGAACAAAGGGCAAACAAAGCACTAGTGATAAGGGGCATAAAAGCTAGCTTTCTGATAAAGGGAACCGCTCTATAGAAACCAAAACGCAGCTGGATGTTATATCACTTAACAATGGCATGTACTAAAAACGCTGCTTTCAGAAGCTGTGGTTTTGTTCAGTTTACATTCCACATTATTTGCCTTTCCGGTCATAAGACTGTCATATTTTCTTCACTAAGCTAGAGAAAAATCTCATTTTCCTCTTGTGGACAGACGACTCAGTGGACTGGCGAGTGGGAACAAGAAGGTGAGCATGAGACAGGGCGGTGGGTTCTAAGAGCAGAAAAACAAGATTCACCCCCCAACCATCACTGTTCTCCTTACACCGCCTTTTTTTTTTTTTTTTTTTTAAGGTACCCATCACCAGCCCTTATATGTCTCGATGAATTTATTGCCATTTCCCTAGTGCAATGTGAGCTCTATGAGCCAGGGACTTTGTTTTGGATATTGCTGTATCTCCGGCACACAGAACAGTGTTGGGCACATGCTATGTACTCAGTAAATATGTTGAAGTAAAGAATGTTTTGAGGAAGCAAAAGGGAAACTTTTTCTTTGGAATGTGGGCAAGAAATACAATGAGACTGCCCAGAGGCAAGACAAGATCAACAGGCCATCTCATAGCTAGCAGACGGCCATCTCCTAAGCCCACGACATTATAGGGCTGTCCCTGATCAGCTGTTTTTCATCTCTAAAGGCACAAGCAAGAGCAAACAACCTTAAAAAAGGATAAGAGAATACAGCCTGACATTGAGCATCATAAGAACAAGGACCGTATCACAGTCAAAGACACCTCCACACACAGAAAACCCAGGAGCTTTGAGCAAGTCACTTTACCTCTCCAAGACTGAGCTCCTTCATCTTAAAATTGTTGTTGTTGTTAGGTGCCGTCGAGTCAGTTCCGACTCATAGCAACCTTATGTACAACAGAACAAAACACTGCCCAGTCCTGCACCATCCTCACATTCGTTGTTATGCTTGAGCCCATTGTTGCAGCCACTGCGTCGGTCCATCTTGTTGAGGGTCTTCCTCTTTTTTGCTGCCCTCTACGTTATCAAGCATGATGTCCTTCTCCAGGGACTGGTCCCTCCTGATAACATGTCCATAGTATGTGAGACGAGGTCTCGCCAACCTTGCTTCTAAAGAACATTCTGGTTGTACTTCTTCCAAGACAGATTTTGGCGTTCACGGTATATTCAATATTCTTTGCCAACATCATAATTCAAAGGCATCAATTCTTCTTCAGTCTTCCTTATTCGTCTTAAATTAGACATACCTAATTCCTGCCTCAACAAAATTCTTAGGAAGATTAGATAAAGCACGTAAAAGTATTCAGTACAAAGCTGATTGGTTGAATGCAGTTGAAGGTAAACAACTGAATAATTAAAATTATGAGCAATATTGGGCGACCGCTTTATGACAGACTCTGTGATAAACACTAGGAATATAACGATGAATAAGACATGGTCTCTTCCCTCAAGTAGCTCTCAATCTACTTAAGAGGCAGAAATGTAAACAAATATTTTCATTAAGGAATTACAGGTGCAGTCTGTCCCAAACAGGTAGGCTTCCAGTCCACCCAGATGCACCTCAGAAGAAAGACCTTTGTGATCTACTTCTGAAAAATCAGCCACTGAAAACCCTACGGAGCAAAGCTCTACTCTGACACACACGTAGTCACCATGAGTGGAAGTGGACTCAACAGCTACTGATTTGTTTTTTTTTTAGTATCAAGGGCATACTGCAGTGGATGAGGAAAAGAAACAATCCACTGTGGAGACGGAGAATTGAAATAGATTCTGGAGAGTGGGAGTGCTTACGTGGAAGAAGGAGGCTTCAGAGGTGGGGCCCTCAGAAACTGCCGGTGAAGTATATATGGAAGTGTGAAGAGTGACTAGGATGAACTCTACAGTTTCCAGCTTGAGCAACTGGGTTAATGGGTGTCTTAGTTATCTAGTGCTGCTGTAACAGAATACCACATGTGGATGCCTTTAACAAAGAGAAATTTATTTTCTCACAGTCTAGTAGGCTAGAAGTCCAAATTCAGGGCGTCAGCTCCAGGGGAAGGCTTTCTCTCTCTGTCCGCTCTGGAGGCTCCTTGTCATCAATCTTCCTCTGGACTAGGAGCTTCTCTGAGCAGGAACCCTGTGTCCAAAGGACGAGCTCTGCTCCTGGCTCTGCTTTCTTGGTGGTATGAGGTTGTTCCACCCCCCTTTCCTTTCTTTTTATCTCTTGTGAGACAAAAGGTGGTGCAGGCCACACTCCAGGGAAACTCCCTTTACATTGGATCGGGGTGACCTTAGTACCGGTGTTACAATCCCACCCTAATCCTCTTTAACATAAAATTACAATCACAAAATGGAGGACAACCACACAATACTGGGAATCATGGCCTAACCAAGTTGACACATATTTTGGGGGGACACAATTTAATCCATGACAATGGGAGATTCCTTTACTGAGGTGGAGATCAAAGGAAAGGGGGGGGGGGAGACGAAAATCGAAAGTTCCATTCGGGATGTTTTAGGTTTGATAAGACTTTGAGGCTTCCAAGTGGAGATGCCAAGTACGCAATCGAATAATCAATCAGGTGTGAAGTTCGGCAAAGAGGAGAGAACTAGAGAATTAGAGAATGCCAGCAGGTAGAGGGCACTTAAACTAGGGAAGGACGAGGTCGTAAGGAATGAATGAGAAAAGGGCCGAGAACACAGGAGGAGGAGGAATCCTAATACGTAGTGGCCGGAAAGTAGGCTAAAAATGAGCATGCAGTGAGGTGGGAGGAACGCCTGCAGGGATGGTCACAATATCAACTGCTGCTGTCAAAATGAGGTCATAATGAGGCTCGTTGGGTTAGACTAAACCGCTGTCTCAATCCGAGTCTATTAACCCCTAGACAGTGCTAAAATCAACTGGAGGACAGTCCCCAGGTCCCCAACAACCAGGCAGCCGCGCCTCGGACGGCCCAGCGCATCCAGGTACTGAGCAGCCACAAAGAACCTGGAGCCGCGGCGCCACCCCACTGGCCCCGCCCCCGACTCCGCCCCACCGCCTCCGGCTCCGCCCCTGTCGACTCCGCCCCTCTTCCAACCCTATCAGGCTCTCCAATCGCGGGTAGAGATCATCGCTTTACCCAGGCAGTTGTGTCGATCTCGGCTCCAACTGGAGACTGGGGCCGTGCCATGGCGGAGAAGACTCGAAAGAGGTGTGTTTTATTGTTTGCGATAAGCCTTTTCTCAACTCTCTGCAGGGGTGGAACCTGTTCCTGGTCGGTAATGGTAGGCACTGAGATGGTGTCTTGTTCCGGGCCCTCGATCTGATGGTACCTGAAGCCCAGACCTGACAGTCGCCGAGGGAGGAGGCGGGGCGGGGGGACTGAATGCTGAATCGGTGCCGGGAGGGCGCCTTTTGTTCCTCTATCCTGCCCTCACCTTGTTGTCCCTCACCCCGCAACACGCCTGCGCGGAAGGTGGGGGTGTCCGGGTGGGGCTGCGAGGGGAGGATGACATCGCCCCCTTCCTAGGGCCGCGAGGCACACCGCGCCTCCCATTTCCTGTTGCGCTTAGTGCGGCTGGACTCTGGGTTGAATTTCCGAGACACCCGCAGTAGTGTTGGACGCACCCTAAAGCCTTCCTGTCTGGCTTGGGCGGCGCCTGTGTTAGTGTAAACACTGTGACTGATTCCCCACCAGCCGCTCCGCGGGAGAAAGATATGGCAGTGTGCTTCCTAAAGATTACAGCCTCAGAAACCCTAAGGGGCAGTTCTACTCTGCCCTATAGGGTCGCTGAGTGAGAACGGACAGAACGGCAGGGGGGTTGGGTTTGGTTTGTCAAAAGGGAGGCCGCTGGGATTACAGCTGTTCCAAATATTCTGCCCGACGTGGACATGCTCTTCTGTAAAAATGTGAGGACAGGAACTGTGGCTTCTCCAGCAGTCTTCATCGCTGGGTACTGTTCGTGGAAACGGCTTGGATGAGAGAAATGCTTAAGTGAAACCATTTTCAAAAACACCGATGTTGAGCACCCTCTAGTTTTTGAAGAAGAAAACACATTGTTTCTGGTGACGTAAATTAAAGATAAGGTGGTTCTCCTATTTAGGCAGGTAATCTGTAGTCTATAAATATTATGTAATGTAGAGATGAAGGTGTTGCTGATTTATTTTAATAGTTAGCCTTGCCATCCCAGCTGCCTGCACCCTTCCAGCGCTGCACCGCGCGGAGGTGCAGTGGAGCCTACGCGGAGATGTTTGGGGCACGCTGTAGTTGCTCTGGTAGTGAATGTGATTATCTTCTGCTTCACCCAGAAGAGTCCTGACTGTAACACAAACACTACCTGGGACCTCTCTCTCGGGCATAAAACTTACGGGGCACTTGTGTGTCTCTCCTACCCTCGTGTGCCCAGGACAAGTTAAATGTTAGATAATGCTCCTTTCATACAAAATCATAGTGAGGAAGGAGGCTCAGGGGATGGAAAATTGGAATGGGAAATATAGTCTAAAACAAAAGACATTTTATATAAACTGATTTATTTGACCAGGGCTTAATAAAATTGCATATTTTAACTCACACAAACCCATTTTAAATGAAAAGAGCCAGAGAAGTAGCATTTACAAGTGATGATACATTCAAGGACAGTATCATTCAGTTATCTCCGGAGAAATTTCCAGAATGATACGGTGATTGATGTCAAGACAATGATGCTCCAGGAATGAATTTTACTTTAAGAAACATCTAGTTTCTGAGCCTCATTTTCTTCATTTATAAAATGAGAGAATTGGACCAGGAGATTTTCTGCTTTGTTATTCTGCTCCATCTTGCTGAAGTTTTTCTTTCTTCTCCTACTCAGTTGTCGTTGTTAGCTGCTGTTGAGTCCCTTCCAGCTCACAGCGACCCTGTGCACAACCGAACGAAACACTGCCCGGTCCTGCGCCATCCTAACAATTGTTGCTATGCTTGAGCCCATCGTTGCAGCCACTGTGTTAATCCATCCCGTTGAGGGTCTTCCTCTCTTGCTGACCCTCTGCTTTACCCAGCATGATGTCCCTCTCCAGGGACTGGTCTCCCTTGATAACATGTCCAAAGTACATGAGACAAAGTCTGGACAGCCTCGCTTCTAAGGAGCATTCTGGCTTCAAGACAGATTGTTCGTTCTTCTGGCAGTCCAGGGTAAATTCAATATTCTTCACCAGCACATAATTCAAAGGCATCAATTCTTCTTTGGTCTTCCTTATTCATTGTCCAGCTTTTGCATGCATATGAGGCGACTGAAAACACTATGGCTTGGGTCAGGCGCACCTTAGTCCTCAAAGTGATGTCTTAAAGTTTTTTAACACTTTAAAGAAGACTTTTGCAGCAGATTTGCCCAATGCAATATGTTGTTTGATTTTTTGACTACTGCTTCCTTGGGCGTTGATTGTAGATCCAAGTAAAACGAAATCCTTGACAGCTTCAGTATTTTCTCCATTTATCATGATGTTGCTGATTGGTCCAGTTAAAACTAAGTAAGCATTTTCATATATGGATATTTAAGGTTTTAATAACTTATTTAAAATGTAAAATTCATGACTTAGAAGATAGGTTCATGAGTTTTTATAACCTTATGGAGCTAGAATGCTTTCCCCTAAGAGTGGGGACAAGCAAAGACGTCTGTTCTCACCACTCCAGTTTAACATAGTACTGGAAGACTTAGCCAGGGCAGTACGGCAACAGCAACAGAAAAATAATAGGCTTACAGATTGGAAAAGAAGAAATAAAAAATGACTCTATTCACAGATGACATGATTATTTACATAGAAAAATCCCAAACAATTGACAAGGTACTTGAACTAAGTGGATTTAACAAGGTTGCAGGATACAAGGTCACTACACAAAATTATTGTATTTCTGTATACTAGCAATGAACGACTAGAAATCGAAATCAATTATAAAGAAAAAATATCTGTAATGGTATTGTTATTTCCTAGAAGCTGAGAGTGGATTTCACACCATGAGCAGTATCATTGCTGTTAAGAAAACATCTTTACTTAAATGAGAACAAGTTACCTAATGACTATCGATTTTTCTTTCGTGTTTTTCATGCCTGCTTTTCCTTGAGCTACATCACAAACTTGCCTTCAAGGACATGACTGTCATCTTCACAGGGAAGTCATTTAATACAATGCCTCGTGTCAGCTCATGGCCCAGCTAGGGGGAGCGTTTATCTCGATACAGCCGTATCAAACAAAAGACCACGGCAGAATATAAAAAATCATCAACAAATGATTTAGAAATTATTAGTCTTTTGAACCATTTGCACTATACTTTATAACACTTGATAAGCGTATAGTCAAAGAATAAATTGGAATATTTGTAGATTTTTAATATCTACCTTAATTTCTAAATTAGGAGTGCCTTGCTTGCTGTGAAGTATTTTGAATACACTGTGCATTCCTTTCCTCCCTTTTTACAAAAATAGTGACAGGTTATATACTGTCCATTTTCTGTGCCTTGCTGTTTTTAATTAACAATATGGCTTGGAGATCATTGCAAAATCTTCACATAAAGGGATTATTATTTTTTCTGACTGTGTATTAGTCTATACTAGTTGCCATCGAGTCATTTGCACCTCATGGCAAGCCCATGTGTGTCGGAGTAGAACTGTGCTCCATAGGGTTTTCAATGGCTGATTTTTTAGAAGGAGATCACCAGGCCTTTCTTCCAAGGTACGTCTGGGTGGACTTGAACCTCCAGCCTTTCAGTTAGCCGTCTAGTGTGTTACCCATCATAACTGTTACCTTCTTCTTCCTACAGTGTGAAGATTGCTCCTGGAGCAGTTGTGTGCGTAGAAAGTGAGATCAGAGGAGATGTAACTATAGGTAAGAACATAGTTTATTAGTGGTGTTTCTCAAGAATTGATGTGATTTAACTTATTTCAGTGCTTTACAATTAGGTATTCTATGTTTGTCTGTTTCACTGATGTCCTAATTATACTGACAAAACAATGTATTTTCTCCATAACTTTTTAACATTTCTAGAAGAATATAGTGTGATAGAGTCTATATTTAAATTCCTATCTCATATACTAATGAGGCAATATAACAAAGTCATTCATTTATTCAAAGGATATCTCTTGTATATCTGCTCTGTGCCAGGCACTGTGCTAGCACTAGGGACACCGCAGTGAACACAGCAGACAAAGGTACTGTCTTTGTGGAGCTTAAATTCTGGGCAGTCATTAGAGTGTGGCCCAGGGAGGCTGGTAGACCTGAGTTAGGATCCTTGTTTCTTACCTGCTGGGTTACCTTGGACTATTACTTAACCTCCCTAATCTTCATTTTTCCTGTCGGTGTAATTGTGTTTATCAGGATTCGGTTCAGCTGCATGCAGTGGCGGCTAAACCGTGCAGAGATTTCTTCTCCTGTATAAAAAAGTCTAGAGGTCAGCAACTCAGGGCTGGCTGGTCAGTTGATGGTTCAGCGCATCTCCTGAAGCTCCAGCCTCGCAGGCCAGGACGAGACGGCTAGGGCACCAAGAGTCATCTTGGATGAGAAAAGGGAGACACAAGGGTGTACCTCCCAGTTAAGTCGGCTCCCTTTAAATAGCTTTCCTGAAAGTCCCTCGCAGCCCTTCTGTGTGTGTGGTGGCTGGAACTTGGTCTCCTGGGCACATTGCCACCCCTAATGACATCAGGCTTCTTTTACAAGGAAAACTCAGAGAATGACTGTCAGGTGGCAATGAGCACCTTCTGTCACCTGGAGAACAGGAGCACCTGCCCCCAGGGCTTGTTGGAGGATTAAATGAGACCGTGTCTGTGGGAGTCATTGTCCAGTCCTGAGCACATGGTAAGCACTCAATCAGTGTGAGCTGTTAGCACGTTCAGTCTTACCCCTGCAGCCTTGCTAGAGGTCAAGTCCAACATTTAGATCAAACAGACAATTCAACATGTGTTCATACTTATGTGAACATGATTAAGTCCCCAAAAATTACATTTTACTCAGTTCTTTTCTACATGTTTTCACTGGATATGGTGCCCTTGCAGCTTTATAAATGTGAGCCCAGCCTTACCCGCAGCTGTGTGTCACCTGCATGTCACCAGAGTAGACCCTTCGGTGGGTCCAGTATGCTTTCAGAGAGAAAATACGCCCCGTCCCCTATACTTAGTTTCCTTACTAGAAAAAACAACTGTAATGTGATTTTTTTTTTCCCTAGTAAGTCTGAGCCTCCGATCAATTTAGGCATCATGCCTTATAAAACCAGTGAAGGTTGTGCCAGTATTATGAAACACTGTTAGGAATTTGCTAGGTTGGATTTATGGAATTCTTTTATATTGACAGAATCTCCACGTTTAGCAAATGATCCTGTTTCCTTTCAGTGCTGTGCTCTTTGTCTTTGGTATTACTTAAACTGCTTGCAGATTGTTTCCTGGGGAGAAATTACGATGGCCGCGTGTTTATCAGACTGCTCCTCAGCATTGTTTGTGCTCTTGATGTTTATATCAGATTATGATTTCATCGTGGTTCTAGGAATAGCTCTGAATAATAGCACACAAGGTATTCTATAATAACACTAAAATAATGTAGTAATTATGTAAAATTTCCCTTGCATTTCTAGTTCTTCCTCATTTTAAAGAATAAGTATGCACGATCTACTATATGATAAAAAACCCACCCGTTGCCGTAGAATCAGTTCCAACTCACAGTGACCCTACAGGACAGAGTAGAACTGCCCCATAGGGTTTCCAAGGAGCAGCTGGTGGATTGGAACTGTTGACCTTTTGGTTAGCAGCTGAGCTCTTAACCATTGTGCCAGCAGGGCTCCCTGCTATGTAATAGACACATAGACATTATAGATATATCTACTTTACAGGCATAAATAAACATACAGGTATACATATATATGTGTATGTGAGTGTAATTCAGATCTGAAATAAGTTCTGTTACTTACAGAAGCTGTTCTAGACGCCATGAAAACAAAGGATGGGTCGGCCACTGCGGAGGATCGGGCACTGTCTCTCTTCCCTCTGGCTTCACCACTTTGTACCCCTCCCCTTCCTTGCCCCTCTTCCCCTCCTACCTTCCCTAAATGTGTAAGTTATGTAAGGAAATTCAGTGTTTAAATCCACTTTCTACCTAGTATTTCACCACTACCTGATAGTGTGCAGCTTCAGTGCTTAAAATATAAAACGACAGTTCAACACAGATTTTCTGTGATGGATTATAGCATTAAGAGGTGATCGTTTGTTGTTTTCTTTTTCCTTAGAAAGAAGTCTGTAATGAAGTTTATTAGAGACTGGGCCTAAGTTAATATTTGTTATATTTATTTTTGACCCAGTTTTTAAAAACAAGAAAATCTGCTCTCACACTTCACAGAAACATCTCAGTTTTAAAGATTAAGGAAAAGAGTCAGAAGGGCGCCGCAGCCCCGGCAGTCTGTCCTCCCGTGGTTCTTCCCGCGTTTGCTTTTTGCGTACTTATGTAGAATTTATGTATCAATATGGAAATTTTCCAAAACGGGTATTTTGATAATCATTTCTATCATTGTTGTATGTGGTGTAAACATCTTTAATCTTTTGACTATTGTTAATTCCTTCTTCTTTATAAATTTTAGCTCCTGGGATATATAAAGTTAAAGCAGAGAGTGGCAGTAAGTCATCTGATTAAAACTCACTCTCCCCAACATGTTTTATTCTTCATTTTAGGACTTTTGCTGTTTTTTTTTTCACTTAATTTCCTGGAAAAATCAATTTAAATCTTTTCCTGTTATACTATGGATATGGAGATTTGGTTACTTAATAAGTTCTGTTTTCTGGGTAAGTAGCAATAAACTTAGGTGTAGTTTAACTGATAGATCTTGGGGATGGTGTGTGTAGCTTTCCATCCCCTAGTTGTTTGTATTTTTATCAGCTTATTCCATTCTGAAATATTTAGGAGGGAAGTTCGTCTTTTCCCTTGCTGTCTTTCAGTATAGTGGAACTTGAAGCCCGATCTTCCATTTTCCTAGAATGCTAGGTATTTGGTTTATCAGAGAAGCTGGTCAGTCAGAAGCTTTGAAGTGTCCTTTTGTTAACCAGGAAGCCCAGGACTTGAGGCTCTGCTGGAGTCTAGCGCCCCCCAGCCCCCCAGTAGAGACTGCTCAGAAACAAACCATGCTGAAACTAACAGCTCGGTCTTCAGCACAATCTGGGTAAATAAGGGTTCATAGTATCATGTCTGCTTTTAATTAGGCTACCTGGTGGCGCAGTGCTTAAGACCTACGGCTGCTAATCAAAAGGTCAGCAGTTCGAATCTACTAGGCGCTCCTTGGAAACCCTATGGGACAGTTCTACTCTGTCCTTTAGGGTCGCTATGAGTTGGAATGGACTCGACGGCAACAGGTTCAGGTTTGGTACCTTGATTCATGGGCCACGAATAATTTCTGTAAATCTTTCTTTGGAAAGCTGAAGAGCATTTCAGGAAGGCACCTGTAAGCGCAGTCCCGTGGTCCCATGATCAGGTGAAAGGCAGACTCTTGGTTTAGGACAGGGCTTGGTTGGGACGCCATAAATGTGAGGGCAAAACTGGGCACAGTGAGAAAACTTTGTGACGGAAGCATTTGTCCCACTTATTCTGTCTTTCTTTCCATTAGAGTTTTTAATACACTTCGAAAGCCCCCCTTTTTCTTGTGGAGATCTTTTTCGATAAGGCTAAACAGTGGCTTTGGCTTGAGAAATTCATCGCATATAAAAAGCAGCTCTTACAGGTACTTCAGCTTACAGATTAAGGGAATTGTTATAATTTTTCAAAGAGAGAGCTTGTGGCTTTTTGAATGATTTATTGACACATGAAAATGTACACAAAGATTGCTTTCCGTGGCAAAGACAGACAGGAAAAATGTCCTTTACCAAATGAGGGAAATGGAAATTTGATGCAGGGAATGTCTTTCTGGCTGTGTCCCACCAAGGCCAGCCAACCATTTAGAAAAATAATTCATCAGCCAGTAAGGCAACCCCAACCCTAGACACATTTATCCAAACAAGGACATAAGCCAAACAGGGTTTCAGGATATTTGGTAAGAAAATAGACAAACTGCCCTGCCAGAAAGAGCTCCAAGGTTCACAACAGGTTTAAAAAAGAAACTCTCCATGATGACAGATTTTTATGTTTAAAGTATTTTAACCTTGAGACCCATAAACTTGGTTTGAATTCAGAGCCAATCTAGGTGAAAGTGCTTATTGCTTTCAGAAAAGCATGGAGCAAGCTGTGCCCCTGCCTCACGGTCACCGCCTGTGACCTGGAATAGTGTTCGAAGAGCCAGGCTCTCTGCTGCCTGACCTCCAGCAGCAAACTGTGGCAGAGACATAGCTGAGTTATACAAGTCACCCACCCAAGTCTGAACGTTCCTTTAAAAGTTCACCAAACCAAAATCTTAGCAGTCACATATCCTGAAGGACATGTATGCTAACCTTTCTATTCTGTGCCCCCCAAAAAAGACCTACGAGAGGCGGAACTATTACTGCCTGTGACATTTGCTGTTACGTCACAACTCAAAGTCTATAACCAAAAAAACCAAACCTGTTGCCGTCGAGTTGATTCTGACTCATAGCAACCCTACAGGCCGGAGTAGAGCTGCCCCATAGGGTTTCCAAGGAGCAGCTGGTGGATTCAAACTGCCAGTCTTTTGGTTAGCAGCTGTAGCTCGCCCTAACTCTTAACCACTGCCCACCAGGGCCCTCAAAGTTGATAGTTCCACTTTTAAGTTACTTTGTCCTCACAATACCAGAGACTGTAGTTTGGGGGTGCTGCCACCAGGTGGCGATGGTGTCTTGGTCACAGATCTAAACTAAGCGGCTGGCATGCCTTACCTCCCAGGACAAGGCCCTCAGATTGATAACCATGAGTTTTCCAGTTATTAAATAACCTATTAATAATGATAGAGGTCTCTGGGTAGCAAAATGGTTTACGTTCGACTACTAACCTAAAGGTGGGTGGTTCGAACCCATCCAGTGGCGCCATGGAAGAAAGGCCTAGCAATCCGTTTCTGTAAAGATTACAGCCAGAAAACCCTATGGAGCAGTTCTACTCTATAACACATGGGGTCGCCATGAGTCAGAATCAACTTGACGGCAATGGGCTTATTAATAAGGATAAAAGTATAATAACAATACTAAAACCCCTGGCTAAAACACAGCAGGCATTATTTATTGCTTAAGAAGACATGAGATTTAAGGTTATTTTATTTTTAAAATTTTGCTTATTTGTATGTGTTATTTTTGTATAACAAACACATATTACTTATGCAATTTTTGAAAGGGAAAATGGAATTATCCATTGTTTCCAAAGTTAGACTTTAGAGGAGCTTCTAAAGAAACCCATAGGTCCCAGTGACACCTGTTTCGTTAGTCCATCCTCAAGTGACTTCTTGCACATCCCTGCTTGTCAAAAGCTATGGCCTGAGGACAAGGACAGTACCTGGTGCCGTAGCTACTTATCCAGCTGTGGCAAAGGGTCTGCTTTCTGTCTGAGACACAGTGATCTCTTCCTCCTGTCATAGAATTTTGAAGCTAGTTATGGGAAATACCTAAATTCATCGCTTTACTGCTCTGCAGTAAGGTGCGGGATTTGCTTCCCGGCTGACAAGCAGGTATTACCCTGACACCCGAGAAGAGGGGTGGAGCGGTCCCTTTTCTTCTATTTCTCAGATCAGGATGAGTGAGTTTGTATGTCATGATAAAGTTATTTGTTAGCTCTTGATAAGTATGCAATATCTAGATTAGCAAGTAAATGAACAGTTTATACAACTGAATGCTGAATTTCACGGAGAGTGTCAGCTTCCTGACCCCTTCCCCACCTTCCCCCAACACGTCTGCCTACCCTCCCTTATTTCAGAGTCCGTGGCCTCCCGTTCACTCGTTTACCAATATAAAGAGCCTTGGTGCTGGGAGGGAACAGGGGTTGGAAAGAGAGGTTACAAGGAGGCTATGTTTTCTCATCAGTGATTTCATGATTACAAAAATGCTAGGCCTGGTGGGTAAATAAAATCGGGGGAGGGAGCATTACCATTCCAGCGTCAGTGTCCCTGATTCGGTGATGCGGTGCCTCTACCACCCTGATCCAGCCTGGATGGGATAAGACTCCCTGCTGCTCCCTTAAATCAGAGATTGTGGCATTGCTCAGGTCTCCCTATATGAGTGTGAGGCTCCATTAATCACATTTGGCTCCTCCCACTGCCTGCCTTTAACCCTTTCAACCTTGAACTGGTTAAAATCACATCCTAGACCAGACAAAAAATGCTCTGCCTCCTTCCAGCGGGTAGGCTTGTAATAGGGAGATTAACAAAGTGCAAAGCTAAGGTTGGATCCCATATTCTCTGGCTCCCATCCCGCCCATGTTTGCTCCTAATCACTTCATACTGAATAAGAAAGCACCACATTATAAGCAAAGATTGTTACCTTTACGAAGGAAAGGAAGGGCATTGTTATTGCCAGCTACACAGCAGCTACTGTGTTTCCACACATTCTCTTATCTAACCCTCCCAACAACCCTGCACACCTGGTATTGTCAGCGCCCCCACTTCACGGCTGAGATGACTGAGGCGTCCAAACGGACAGGAGCCCGGGTTTTCCGGCTGCAGAGCCTCTGCTGTTTCCACTCCCCTTGGCTTGAGATTTGGCGCGAACTGGAGCCCTGTGCCGTAGTGGTTTAGAGCTACGGCTGTTAACCAGAAGGTCGGCTGCTAACCAAAAGGTCAGCAGTTCAAATCAGCTGCTCCTTGGTAACCCTATGGGGCAGTTCTGCTCTGTCCTATAGGGTCACTATGAGTCAGAATCGCCTCGACGGCCATGGATGTTTTACTAATGACAACAGCTGAGGAGGTAACATTTGTAAGGTGCCTAGCGTGGTGCCTGGCACATGATTAGAAAATGTTCTTCCCAACAGCCTCACCCACCTTCAGTCACCTCTCACCTCCTATTGGAAACATAGCCTTTACCAATATTTTCTTTTCATGATACTTTTTCACAGGACCTAGGACAGTGATCCACCCTAAAGCACGGATTATTGCAGAAGCCGGGCCAATAGTGATCGGTGAAGGTAACCTTATAGAAGAACAGGCCCTGATCATAAACGCGTGAGTAAGACTCCTCAGGTAGTCTGAACTAAGTACCACAGATAATGTTTTTGTTAATTTCAGCTATCTAGAAGAACTTTTTACAACCACTATCTGGAAGGCCCACTATTTTTAGTGCTGGAGGAACACTAAGGATCTTTTTCAAAATAAGTAATTAGTAAATGAGGAAACCAAAGACCAGAGAGGTCCAAGGTGAGATGGCTTATTGTTGGCCAACTAGACTCTCCAGCTATCTGGTAATCCTTCCCTTACACGTCACTGCTGCGTCCATTCATCAGTCACTCATTGACTGAGTACTTCCAGCATCCAAGTGCTGCGCTGACCACGTTGCAGAGTGTTCTGAGTTTCTGGTTCTGGTTGAAATGTTAATACCCATGCCCAGACCCATGAACTGAGTGCTAATATATATTTTCATGTGTTTTGCAGGGGTAATACCCAGAATTATATTGTAAAAATTTGGGATCCTAGAGATAATTTTTAAACTTTTAAAGATAAATAAAATATTAGAACATGTACGTGATCTTAATGAAGTAGACTGTAATAGCTATGAAAATTTCATAAGCATTTGTAAGGCTTTCTAGATAAACATTTGGCAAGAAATTCAAGCTTACACCGAATTTATAGCAACAATGTATGGAATTTGTAAGAAAGGCCTTGGAAAAATATTTATGATAAAGACACTGATTTGTCTTAATGCTTACTTAGAACTGGGGAGTTTCTTCCTATATTAAGCAGTTTCTTTTTAAAATCTATCTGGTACCTTTAGCGTGAGCCAGCTAACAACAGCTATATTCTGCAGTCACTCAACTGTCCGAAATGAAGGACCATTTTAAAATAGCTTCCTCCTCTTAGACCACAAACTTTTTATGTTCTAAAAATTTTAACTGTAACTACCTAATTGCTGTTAGTTGCTGTCAAGTCAATTCCGACTCATGGAGACCCCCTATGTGCAGAGTGGAACTGCTAATAGAGTTTGCAAGGCCGTAACCTTTTGGAAGCAGATCGTCAGGCCTCTCTTCTGAGGTGCCTTTGAGTGGGTTTGAACCGCCAACCTTTCAGCCAGTAGTCGAGTGCTTAACTGTTTGCGCCACCGAGGGACTCCTCAACTACCTTATAGCATAAAATAATTATTTTATGTGAATATCTTTTTACATTCTATAATTTTGAATCAGTATTAAGGATGGAAATGTTTTAAGTTTGGCCTGATTTTGATTTCAATTTAATAGGTTAAAAGTCATAGCCAGCATCTTTTTTACGTTGTCCTCGAGAAGGCTCTCTGGACTTTGAATCTAAAAAATAAACAAAAAAAGGCTGTCCTTCTTCACACTCCTTTGACTTCCTTACATTTCAGTAACTCTTTTTAAACTCAGAATCGAGTCTTCTTCAGCACAGAGAATAAAGGATTTGTTTGGATTAAGAAATAATTTACATAGTTGTATATTTTAAGATAAAATTTATGAGAAAATTACCCAAATTCTAAAATGGGAAGAGAATGGCTTATTGTATTATTGACGTTTTGACAATTTGTCTCTTCTTTTTACAGTCACCCCGATAATATCACCCCTGACGCTGGAGATTCAGAACCCAAACCTATGATCATTGGCACCAATAATGTGTTTGAAGTTGGCTGCTGTATCCTTTACATTAATCTAAATCATTCCCAGCTGCCTGTTAGTACCAACTCTCTCCCTACAGAAAATGTCATAATCTATCTATCTAAAAGAGTTACATTTTTAGGACTAGACCATCAAGCTCTTTGAAAAAACTTGTTTACAATATATCAACAAAAAAAAAAAAAGATCCCCTCTGTTCCAGTGAACAACCCGGTAGAGTAAATGAAGAATGTTGTTTTCAGACACACATGCACACGTCTTTAGCTTAGTAACTGGAAGGTAACATCTCGCTCCTGTTGTTGATACTACAACTCATTGACAAATACCAATGGCTGAGCAGCAGGAGACACAGGAACGGTCATCCTGGCCTCTGTCCTGATTTAAGAACCGGGCCTTTGTCACCCGGGCTCCTGTAGAGTTTGAAGTAGACAGCGTGTTGTCTGCTACGGGGAGATGGTAGGTGGGGGCTGGAATGCGAAGACTGCATTCTTTGTTTCTTCCCTCCCAGAGCATCACCAGGCCTTTTGCTTGGCTCTGTTCTCTAAAAAGACAGTAAAATCTTTTCATGGTGTCATTAAAACATCAGTTTATAACAGAAAACTTTGAAGAAAAAATGTAAATGTTCAATAATAGCAAAATATTTAAATAAATTAAGCTACAAGCATCAAACGGACCACCAGGATCATTAAGCAGTCCTTAAAAATTATGTTTTTAAAAATTTTTAATGCCATGGAAAAATGCTTGCAAATTTAAGTGAACTGAATAAAATGAGCTGTGAAACTATTTTTATACAGTTTGGTTCCCAGTTATATATAGGGTAATGTGTATATATATACATATTCATACATACATAGATATATTTTTTCAACAACTCTAAAGCTATATCAAATTGTTAACAGTGTTACCTTTAAGTGATTGGGTGACGGATAGTTTTAATTTTCTTAAAACAATTTTGAAAATGTGTTACTCCTACAGAACTGGAGTGTGTTGTTATTATTAGGTGCCATTGAGTCAGTGCTGACCCATAGCGACCTTTGTACAACAGAATGAAATGCTGCCGGGCCTGTGCCATCCTCACAGTCATTGCTATGTTTGCGCCCATCGTTGCAGCCACTGTGTCAGTTCATCTCACTGAGGGTCTTCCTCTTTTTCGCTGACCCTTTACTTAACAAGTATGATGTCCTTCTCCAGCGACTGGGCCCTCCTGATAACACGTCCAAAGTAGGTGAGATGAAGTCTTGCCATCCTTGCTTCTAAGGAGCACTCTGGCTGTACTTCTTCCAAGACAGATTTGTTTGTTCTTCTGGCAGTCCGTGGTGTACTCAGTATTCTTCGCCAACACCTAATTCAAATGCACCAGTTCTTCTTCGGTCTTCCTTATTTGCTTTCTCGTGCACATGAGGCAATTGAAAACACCATGGCTTGGGTCAGGCGTGCCTCAGTCCTCAAAGTGACATCTTTGCTCTTTAACACTTTAAAGAGATCTTTTGCAGCAGATCTGCCCAATGCAGTAGGTTGTTTGATTCTTGACTGCTGCAAGGTACTTACTTCTTTAAAAAACATAAAAGTTATGTATTCACTCTTGGAGAAGTTTTTGTTTAAAGATTAAAACTTTGCTTTCAGATCGCCCTGAGCAAAGAGTTCTGGCAAGGGCAAGCGTCCATACCCCTTCCCACACCCCTGCCCCCACCCAGTGCAGTATAAGGCTATACTGTATTAGTAGGGAAAAAAAATTTACAGTATTTACTTAACTCTGACTTACAGATTCTCAAGCCATGAAAATGGGAGATAATAATGTTATTGAATCAAAAGGTAAACTATGTTCAGAGTTTCATTGTGAAAAGTAATTATGTCCTTTTGTGGGGTCCTGGGACAGTAGCTGCATAAAATCTATGGCAGGGTGTTCTGCTTGGAAGGTGTGGCTGGAAGGGGATTAAAACAGCTGTGAGACTAAGTCTTTGCCTGATTAATTCTTCATCTGGTTATGTGGTTATTTGGTTATGTGGTTAATACATTAAGTTAAAAGATCAGCTGTGCACGTTCAGATCAGAATTGGATTAAACCATAAAAATTTGAAAAAGTTTTCTACTAAATACTAGTGTCTATGAGAACTTAGTGTTACTGTAGCATTAAAGAAAAATCACTGTCTCTGGCAGTTTGCTTTCTTCACAGTCAGGACTCCTTTACCTTAGCCAATCAGAAACCAGTGTCAGCTACTTCCCGTAAGTGGGGCCAGGCAGAGGGTCATGGAATGTCACCACCACCACTGGGGAGCAGCGCCAAGCGCTTTGTCCCACGAGGGTCCAGAAGGGCCCTGAGCGATAGTACTTCCTTCCCGTAGAGTAGTGACTTACCTTCCTAGGTCCTGATTGGCATGAAAATGCTTCATTTTTTTAATAATAAAACTAGACTTTTTGTTAATCTACTTAATGGTTTTTACTGTAATTTAGATTTCTAGTTATTATCATTGTCGTTTTTTAAATTATTCTTATACGCTTACTGTGTGTCAGGTCTGTGCTCACTCTCTCACATTTACTATCTCATTTATTCCTTGCAGCAAACTGAGAAGTAGGATGATCTCTCCATTTTACAGATAAACTCGAGCTCAGAGAATTTACAGGGGCTTCTCCCAGGTCACACAGCTAGTTAACAGCAGAGCTCTGTTTTGAATGCATCTAACTTTATCCTAACTACCTCAATGCTAGACAGACGCTGAACTGAAGTATTTTAAATTTTTTTTTTTTTTTTTAGGCCAGTTTACGTTTTTATACCTACATCATCTTAGGAAAAACAGCACTGTAATCATTTGATTTCTTAAACTGCAATTCTTTGCATATTTTGAGTGCAGCGTATGTCGGCAGAAACGTCATACTGACGAGTGGCTGCATCATTGGTGCATGCTGCAGCCTGAATACCTTTGAAGTCATCCCCGAGAACACAGTGATCTACGGCACAGACTGCCTTCGTCGGGTGCAGACTGAGCGGCCACAGGTATTAAAAGACTTCCTTCCAGGGCTGCCAGTTTTCCTAAAGTATCACAGAATTGTTTTAATGGGGGCAGTAAGTCCACATTTTAAAAAACAGTTCTAAAATTGGGATATATTTGCAGTGGAATTAATCAGTCTTAATACGAAACTTAATACGAAAAACAGCGAGAGAGAGATGACAGTGACACATTGGTTTATGGGAAAAGAAAATCCAGAGATGTTACTCCTGGTCTTACGTGTGTGCACTAAAGATGCATCATCAAACCTTTTAGGAGTGAAACTTTTATTCACTCTTAAAACATCTGTCTTCGTGTGTAAGGAATAACCCTACCAAATGTATACTGGACATCCACCTTGGGTCCATCTATTAATTTACTTACATAGCTTGATAATAAACACAGCCTATGAATAAGCAGGTGTGTTTGGAAATTTTTCTGGCTTATGAGAAATTATCCCCCCCTGATAACCAGGATCAAGGATAGTGAAGCATACTTCTGTGGAGTTTCATGTTAGAGTAGGAGATGGTTGAGATAGGGCTTCCTTTGAACAGAAGATATTCTGATTGAAGCTTTGAGCCTCATTGCTTGCCACATTCAATATAGTGTATGTTTTAGTTGTCCAGCCTCCTTCCCTTCCCCCAGAATAAATATTTTCAAGACATTTCTTCTTATACTCAGTCATATTTTATCAGAAATTGAAACTCTGGTTCTTTTATGGATTACTCTATGTCTGTAATGTATGTTTGTTTTTTAATTATATGCAATTAAATTTACTTCTTTAAACCAAATAGGAAACAAGAACAAATAAACTAAAAAAAAAAAATCAGATACTTTTTCACTATCTTTCTGCATAACAGAAAAAAATAACTGCAGAGGGGGAAATGAAGCTGGAGCTAGGGAAGGGAGGTTAGAATTAAGTGAGCAAGAATATCTGAAGTCTCAGTACATAATGGTATTCAGCACTGTTTTCAAAATTTCATTGATTGTAAGCATCACATAGAGATCCGTAGTAAAAATAAAGATTCCCCAGACTTACTGAATCATAATGTCTAAGGAAGGGGCCTAAAAATCCGTATTTTTACAAGTGTCCCAAGTGAGTTTTATACTCAGAGAAACTTGGGGGATGCTAGTATATGACCAGTGACAGTCAGCTGTATTGTAGCTGTGCGGCTGTGTAGGTAATATGGAAAGCAATGTCCCTTGGTTATTTTACTTATGTGGTCTTGTTTTTAGAGGCCACAGTGAAACTAGGAAGGCAAGTTTGAAAGGCTGAAAACTGATATATGTATAAAATCAGAGTCTACCTTACACGTTATTTTTATATATAAATCCTACGACCTTTCTTATTACCAAACTAATACATGTTTATTGTAAAAATAAAAAACAAAGCAGGTGAGGAAAAATAAGTCAGTGAAAATCTCCTGTAGTCCCATGACCTAGCGATAACCATTTCTACCTGGCACTCTTGACTGTGTTTCCTGCTAGTTAATTTCCTAACCACCTTATTTTTTTTTAGCCCCAAACACTACAGCTGGATTTCCTGATGAAAATCTTGCCCAACTATCACCACTTAAAGAAGACGACAAAAGGAAGCTCGACTCCAGTGAAGGACTAACACAGCGTGTGACCCCAGGACAGCGTTTCATCTCGACCACAGTCTCATGAAAGGCATAGGGTTTCTGCAGTCGTCGCAGCTCCCAGGGTAATACACGTCGACTCTGTTTTGTAAGATTGAGTTAGAGGGGAAAGTAATGTATTTGCATTGTAACTGTCCTCTATAATTTATATAAAATGTATTATTTTCCTACATTGTTGCTCCTTTTCTGATAACTTACAGATTTAGTTTATTTTTCTTTTGTTATACAAAATATTGGCCACAAATTTTAGTTATGTAAAAGACTCCCCGTGATAAGAAGCGACACGTTGTTATGTATTTATATTCTAACACATTCTAAACTAAATAAAAGTGCTGATGACGGGACGTTTAGTGAGCAGAGTTTAATCAGTTTTTCCGCTTGCATTACTTTTCCCTATAGCTGTCTTCATTTTTATTATGTACTGGCTGTAATAAAGCTGACGTGTTCACCTCTTGTGGATATGCAGGTGTTTAAAACGTCTGGTGAAATTTCAGCAGCTACTGAATTCATTTAGACTTTATTTCCAAGAAAAATATTATTTTTCTTTTTGGTAAAATAAAAGTCATCAGGGAAAGCTATATTCAGTACATTAACTATTCAGAAAGAATGACGTCTGACTAACATGACAAGTAATGACCATTAATTGAGTGATATTCCTGGGTTTCTGCCGACAATGAAAAGAAAAGAGATTTTAAGATATTTATAAATATATGAAATTAATTTTGGCATACTTGTTGTCGTTAGGTGTCATCGGGTGAGTTCTGCCTCATAGTGACCCTGTGTACAACAGAATGAAAACACTGCCCGGTCCTGCGCCATCCTCACGATCGTTGCTATGTTTGAGCCCATTGTTGCAGCCACTGTGTCAGTCCATCTCATTGAGTCTTCTCATTTTTTGCTGACCCTCTGCTTTACCAAGCATGATGTCCTTCTCCAGGGGCTGGTCCCTTCTGATAATATGTCCAAAATATGTGGGACAGAGTCTCACCATCCTTGCTTCTAAAGAGCATTCTGGCTGTACTTCTTCCAAGACAGATTTGTTTGTTCTTCTGGCAGTCCATAGTATATATTCAGTATTCTTTGCCAACTCTATAATTCAAAGGCATCAAAAAAGCCTGTATGGATTACACCTCAACATAAAGAAAATGAAAATCCTCACAACTAGACCAATCAGCAACATTGTGATAAACGCAGAAAAGATTAAAGTTGTCAAGGATTTCATTTTATTTGGATCTACAATCAATGCCCACGGAAGCAGCAGTCAAGAAATCAAACGATATATTGCACTGGGCCAATCTGCTGCAAAAGACCTCTTAAAAGTGTTAAAAAGCAAAGATGTCACCTTGAGGACTAAGGTGCGCCCGACCCAAGCCATGGTATTTTCAGTCGCCTCGTATGCATGCGAAAGCTCAACAATGAATGAATAAGGAAGACCAAAGAAGAACGGATATCTTTGAATTATGGTGTTGGTGCCAGAAGAACGAACAAATCTGTCTTGGAAGAAGTACAGCCAGAATACTCCTTAGAAGCAAGGATGGCGAGACTTCGTCTCACATACTTTGGACATGCCAGCAGGAGTGACCAGTCCCTGGAGAAGGACATGCTTTGTAAGGCAGAGGGTCAGCAAAAAATGAGAAGACCCGCAATGAAATGGACTGACACAGTGGCTGCAACAATGGGCTAAAACATAGCGATGGTCATGAGGATAGCACAGGACCGGGCAGTGTTTCGCTCTGTCGTACACAGGGTCGCTGTGAGTCAGAACCAACCTGACGGCACCTAAAACAACGATCTTTATGGAAGCAGATTGCCACATCTGTCTCCCTCGGAGCGGCTGGTAGGTTCAAACCACTGACCTTTCAGTTAGCAGCCAAGCGCTTAACCACTGGGCCACCAGGGCTCCAAGACTGAGCATATATCAACAATATCAAAAAAGTATCCTATTTTTGTTAACTGCTATTTATTAATATTTCAACCCTTGATGAACAATTTAGAATTTTGTTGATCTTGGAAATTTTTCAGATGAAAGATCAGAAATTGCAAAAGTGCCTTTGCAATGCCATACCAGTTCTAAAATGTTGTCTCTCAACAAGCTGTAATATGTTCAGTAAATGGCCTCTGGTCCAAACTGTACAGGTAGTATATGAGTGCAACAGTGAGGTACCTCCCAAGGACTTGATAATAGGATACCCTACGAGGGTTAAATTAAGTAAATCAACATGTAATGAGAAGAGTCTCAGTGTTTCCAGTAACATTGTAGGTTGTTGAATGCTATTAACTCATTTGAAGAGAAAAAACGTTAACAAAAATAGTCAACTGAACAGTGACAGTGTGTATGCGGTGTTCTCTGTGGAGGACAGACACTGCATCCAAGAGATGTGAGCAGTGCAGTGACCAGACATGTGCTCTACTTCAGGTAGGATATGTTTATCAAGACTGGCTGTGGCTTGGGAAGAACATACCTTGAAACTTGCCACTTCTTTTGGCTCTAATTGGAAGCTTATCCAAACCACCTTCTGATTGCTGATATGGCCTCCAAGCTATCATCATTCAGGAAAAGGCGGAACCCCGGATAAGGGCACCAAAATTCCATTCTAGACATAGTAAATTAAGGGGAGTGTTTCTGGTTTATACATCAGTCTCATGTGAATTTGGTCTGTGTAGTTCTGCCCCCCAAGATTCTGTCATTTTAGTCGATTTAGAATATTGTGATAGTGTACAGAACCTTCAGGACGGACAACCTAAGCCCAGACAGATTATTGCGAACGTCACTCTCTGTGGCTTTACCATCACCATGCTACCAGCCTTGTCCTAGTAACACTCCGTCTCACTGAGAGTGCTCTCAAACTTCCATCACAGATATTCTAGGCAAATACGCCAAATGGTGGAACACACCCTGACTTGCTTGTGACATAAAAGGTAGCAACTGAGTAGGGAAAAGAAATAAACCATTTTATCACAGCATCTTATTGCACTTTGGCAATAGTTCTTGGGTCCAGAGATGAATTTTCACCAGTTGAATAACGTCAGAAGGACCCTTGTGGCACAGTGGTTAAGCGCTCGGCTGCTAACCAAAAGGTCGGCAGTTTGAACCCACCGGCCGCTCCACGGGAGAAGGATTTGGCAGCCTGCTTCTGTAAAGATTACAGCCTCAGAAACCCTGTGGGGCAGTTCTGCTCGTCCTGCAGGGTCACTATGAGTTGGAATCCACTGGACGGCAGTGGGTTTGGGTTTTTGGTTTTTGAATAGCGTCAGGTCTAGAAAGGTGACTAGTGTCAGGTCTAGGAAGGGTGCATTCCACTGCTCTCCTGACTTCATCCGTAAAAACACTCTGATAGTTGTCTATGCTGTGTAGCAAACTACCTCCAAACACAGCAGCTTAAAACAACAAAGGGTCAGGAATCTGGGAGTGGCTCAGCTGGTGGCTCTGACTCAGTGCGTCTCCTGAGGTGGCAGTGAGCAGCCAGCCAGAGCTGCATCATCTGAAGACTTGACTAGGCTGTAGCATCTACTTCCCCTATGGCCGCCTCACATGGCCGTTGGCGGGAGGCCTCAGTTCCTCCCCACAGGAGCCTTTCCACAGGACAGCCTGAGTGTCCACAGGATATGGTGGCTGGCTTCCTCTAAAATTAGTGCTCCAAGAAAGAGAGGTAATAAGCCACAGTGCTTTTTATGACCTAGTCTCTAAAGTTGCACGCAGTCACTTCCTCTTCATTTATTTGTTAGAAGGGAGTCACTGAAGTCCATCCCACACTCAAGGGGCAGGGAAGTGGGCTCCACCTTTTAAAGGGAGGCACATCTAAGAATTCATGTTTACATCCATGTATAGCTGGGTTCCTCCACTGTCAGCATGTCTTAGGGGGTCTCCCCACTGTGTGCAGAAGATGGTTTGGGAAGGACTGCTGTTTACTGACGTGGCACGTGACACTGTCAAATGTCTTCATTTTATAACTGTAAACCACATCTTCCTAGAAATTTAGATTGTTTATCCCTAAATATAACAAATTTCATTAAGCATCAGTTTAACTTGTCTAAGTTTAATAGTAGTTATTACTGATGAAAACCTTGGTAGAGAGAGAGATGTTGTCTAGTCAACTCCAAGTCATGACGATTTTGTGTACAACAGACTGCCACATCTTTTTCCTGCGGAGCAGCTGGTAGGTTTAAACAGCCAACCTTTCAGTTAGCAGCCAAGCTCTTTAACCACTGTGCCACCAGGGCTCCTTACTACATACTAAACCAAAAAAAGCAAACCCACTGCCGTCGAGTCAATTCTGACTCATAGCAACCCTACAGGACAGGGTAGAACTGCCCCATAGGGTTTCCAAGAAGCACCTGGCAGATTTGAACTGCCAACCTTCTGGTTAGCAGCCTGAGCTCTTAACCACTACACCTCCAGAGTTTCCTACTATATACTAGACACGGTTAGAAGCACATTAACTCATAACTCATTAATTACACATTAACTCATTTAATTCTCAACAATTTTATCAGGTAGATAATATTACTGTTCGTATTTTACAGATGTGTAAAATAGATATAGGTGCAGCGAGGTTAAGTAACTTGTTCAAGGTCACTCAGCTAGTAAGTGGCATTTTGGCTCCAGAGTTCATGATCTTAACCACCATGCTATGCTGCTTTTTGGAAGACTTGTTAAACCTTTTAAGATAGAGATTCTATAATTCAATGGGCCTCCTAAATGAATTAGGAACAGATGAGGATTTACCTTTCTTAAGTCTTTGCTTCTCCTGAAGTTCTTTATCTGCGTGAGATAAAACAATAGGAAAATTTTAAAAAGAATTGTTTAGTCTTCCCACTGAATTCATTAAGAATTACCCATGAGACAATCTTTAAACATTAAGCCAAAAATATCCCCTAAAGTCTTCTTAAAACCAAACAATAGTTTAGCTTAATTAGTGAAAAATGTCTGCCTTGAGCATTATGCTCTTTTAAGAACTATTTATAGGAGCTACAGCTGCTAACCAAAAGGTCAGCAGTTCGAATCCACTAGGTGCTCCTTGGAAACCCTCTGGGGCAGTTCTACTCTGTTCTTTAGGGTCACTATGAGTCAGAATCAACTCAACAGGTTTGGTTTTTTGTATATGGGATCAAAGTGATAACAGCAACTAGAAAGATTAGAATGGAACCTTAGGGGGCAGTGAGTTTATGTTAATAAAGGAGGACAACTCAGAAAAGGAGAACGAGAATGGCTACACAACTCAATAGTGTAATCAGTGTCACTAAATGGGACACATAGAAACTCTTAAATTGGTGTATGTTTTGATGTGTATGTTCTCAACAACAAAAAATAAACTGTATTAAAAAAAAAAAAAGGAATTACCCAAAGAAGTATCCTCATGTTGAGGTTCCAGATCATTTTGTCCAAAACTTTAAACGGAGTCTGTTTATTATTCTTAATTGTGGTAAATCGTGTGTTTTTAAAAAATTATTATTATAAAGTATTACATTTTAGGCATTGAGGGGGTCTGAGGAAACACTTGTAATTCCATGCCCCTACCCCACTGTTGGGGCCCTGATGGTGCAGTGGTTAAGTGTCTGGCTGCTAACCAAAAGGTCAGCAGTTCAAATCCACCAGCTGCTCCTTGGAAACCCTATGGGGCAGTTCTGCCCTGTCACTGAGTTGGAATCTACTGGACGGTATCTGGTTTTTTTACCCCACTGTTATCATTTTGGTGGCTGATTCGTAGTGTGCAGTCCAACCACTAACAAGGGTAAGTGACTCTCTCACTCAAATATATTAACCTCACAGCTTTACAATCCCCACTGCACACTGCTGTGTTTTATCACAAGAGGGCACCAATAAACAGGATAGATTTTTCCCTTTTGGTGAGCAAATGGGAGCTGTTGGAGAGTTTTATTATCCTTAGGAATCTGACCCACAGTAAAGGCTAATATATTAGACTTTAATATTTATTAAACATAAACCAGGAATAGTTTCTTTCCCATCTGGATATACTACAGTTCTTGTTTATTCACTCATTTGTTGATGAATATTTGGTTTATTTTCCTTTTTTGCTATTATGAAAAATGCTGCTATGAACATTTTTGTACAAGTTTTTGAGTGAACATATGTTCTCATTTCTCATATATACCTAGGAGTGGAATTGCTGGGTCATACGATAACTCTAGGAGTCCTGGGGGCTCAGTGGTTAAGAGCTCGGCTGCTAACCAAAACGTCAGCAGTTTGAATCCACCAGCCACTCCTTGGAAACCCTATGCGGCAGTCTACTCTGTCCTACAGGGTCACTATGAGTCAGAATCGACTCGATGGTAATGGGTTTGGTATGGATCTTCTAAGCAGGTAGTTCATCTTTGTCCTGAAATGCACATATCCTCACCACCACTACTGTATGACAAGGAAATCATAGGTGCATTTGTACACAAAAGCTATTTTTCTCCTTCTTTTCTTGAACAGCCTAGTTATTTTCATGTGTCCTCCCATTCTCCCATATGACACAGGGGAAGATGATTCATTCCATCTACAGCTCCAGGGATAGATCCCGGTTAGCTTAAACCAGTTAGAGCAATCCCACTCCCCCTTCCAGGGATTAGTTTAGAAGGAAGTTTGTGACCTATTGTGGCCAATGAGATGTGAGAAGGAAGTGTAATGGGGAGTGGGGAGGCTTCTAGGAAAGGTCTCCTAGCTCCTAAGATAAAGAAGTAGAGGAAGAAAAGAATCTTCTTCCTCTGGATGTTGCCATGACTGAATATGATACCTAAAACTGCCTCAACCACGTTACTACTAGCCGGAGGCTGAAGCTCATGCAAGAAGGGGACCAAAAGAACCCCACTGCTGTCGAGTCAATTCCAACTCATAGCAACCCTACAGGACAGAGTAGGACTGCCCCCATAAGATTTCCAAGGAGCGGCCAGTGGATTCAAACTGCTGACCTTCTGGTTAGCAGCCTAGCTCTTAACCACTGTGCCACTAGGGCTCCAAGAAAGGGACAGAGCCAAGAAAATCAAACAGAAGTGGAGGCAGAGCTGTGCCATCGCCAGTCTGTTAGGTGATGTTACAGTACTGTAATCAATAACAAAATTCCTTATTGTTTAAGCCAGTTTGAAGTTAAGTTTTCTGTTATCAGCAGCCAAAAGTTTTCTAGTTGATACACCACTTTGAAGGAAACTGTTAGAGATCATTGTATCACAACATGAATTAAGTGTTAAGTTTAGGCTTATATAAATTCTCTTTTATGAAACTGGGAAAAATAAAAAAAAAATTGCTCGGAACAAAACAATGACCAAAGCAGTTAGGTTGTGCCAAAATATAATCACTGCGATGATTTTTCACTTAATTTACAACCTTAATGATAAAAAAATTATTTGGAAGATAAATTTTAAAATATTTTTTATTTTGGAATGATTTTTGATTTATGGAAAAGTTATAAAGATCGTATAGAGTTCCCATATACCCTTTGCCCAGCTTCCCCGAACGCTAACATCTTACATAATCATAGTACATTAGACATAACTAAGAAATTAACTTTGATGCAATACTACTAAATAAACTGTAGATTTTATTCAGACTTCACTCGTTTTTCCATTGATGTCCTTTTTCTGTTCCAGGATCCAATCCAGAATACCACATTGCATATAGTTATCACGTCTCCTTAGTCTCTTCCAATCGTGATAATTTCTCTCCTTCCTTGTTTTTCATGACCTTGACATTTTTGGAGGGCACTGGCCAGCTATTTTGTAGAATACCCCTCAATTTGGGTTTGCCTGATGTTTTCTCATGATTAAACTACGGTTATGAGTTTTGAGAAAGATGACTGTAGAGACGAAGTGCTCTTCTCATCGCATCATATCAGGAGGTTCGTGATATCAGCATGACTTATCACTGGTTATGCTAATCTTGATTACTTGTTTAAGATGGTGTTTGCCACCTGTCTCCACTGTGAAGCTACTAGTTTTCCCTTTTTGTAGTCTATTCTTTCGAGCAAGTCACTAAAGCGAAATCCACACTCAAGATGCAAGGGGGAGTGTCGACATATATTATTTGGAATTCTCTTGTAAGGAAAGTCAAATGTAAATTTTAATAAGACTTTTCCATATTTCCGCATATAATGCCGAACTAGTCAAAAATTTCTTGATTATGCTCACAGTCATTTAATGACTCAGTAAGTCCTTAAAATGTAACCACAGCACTTAGACCTTAATGTCTAGTCTCTGTATACCCAGTGTATGTGGAATGCCTGAAAACCAGCTGAAATGCTTTGAGGCAGAGTCAGTATAAGAACATATCTGGATGTCAGTGAAAATGGCTGAGTAAGGAACTCCAAAACTCTACCCTTCTACAAAAGCACCTAAAAAGCTGGTAAAAACTGTCAGAAGCAACTATTTTGGAGATCGCAGCAAAAAGATCTATAAGGGAATTACAAACCAAAAACTTGCAGCAAGAAGAACTACTATAAGGGAGTTAAAATAGTGCACTAGAAAATATGTATTTAACACAAAAGAAAGCAGTAATAGAGTACTTGAGGAACAAAAAAGATATGACATATTTAAAAAATAGCAAAATGCAGAAGCAGGTTCTTCCTTATCAGTAATTACTTTGAATATAAATAATTTAGATTCTCCAGTTGCAGTTTATCCCAGGAATGCAAGAGTGGTTCAACATATGAAAATTAATATATATTAATATAACCATAGAAAAAACCCACTTGATCATGCAGAGAAAGTATTCGACAAAATCCAACACATTTTCATGAAAGAACACTCAACAAACTAGGAATAGAGGGGAACTTCCTCAACATACAAAGAGCACCAGTGAAAAACCCACAGTTAACATCATCTCTATTGGTAATATAATTGAAAACTTTCACCCTAAGATCAGAGTAAATGACAACGATGTCTGTTCTTGCCACTTCTTTTCAACACTGTACTGGAAGTTCTAGCCTGGGCAATTAGGCAAGGAAAAGAAATAAAAAGCATTCTGATTGGAAAGGAGGAAGTAAAACTACCTCTATTCCAGGATAACATGATCTTATATATCGAAAATCCTAAAGAATTCACAAAAATACTATTAAAGCTAATAAATGAAGTCAGCAATACTGTAGAATACAAGGTGAATATGCAAAAATTATTTGTATTTCTATACACTAGTGTGATGGTTAATGTTATGTGTCAACTTAGCTGGGCTATGATTCTCAGTGGTTTGGCAGACACTATGTAATCATCTTCCATTTTGTGAGCTGATGTGGGCAGCCAATGAATTGAAAGTGGAGTTTCCTTGAGGGTGTGGCCTGCTTCCAGCATATAGATGGATGTTCTGGCAAAGCTTGCTCTCCTTCTTGACCCTGTACTTTTCTCGTCACCTAATCCTCAGCTCTTGCTACACAAGCCTGCAGAAGTCTCTGGCCTGTCACCTGACCTGCTGATTTTGGATTTGCCAACCCCTGCAACCCTGTGAGGTGGCAGAGGATTTCAGCCTGTTGCCTGACCTATGGATTTGGGACTTGCCAGCCCCCACAGTTGCATGCCATTTCCTCACAATTGTGTGAGCTATTTCCTTGAAGTGAATTTCTCTGTATATTTATATACACTTCGCTGGTTTTCTCCTCTAGAGAACCTAGACTAAGACAACTAGCAATGAATAATTCAAAACTGAAATCAAGAAAACAATTCCATTACAATAGCGTCAAAAGTAACAAAGTACTTAAAAATAAATTTAACCAGGGAAGTACAAGATTTGTACACTGAAAACTATAAATAATGTTGAAATAAATTAAAGAATACCTAAATAAATGGAAAGATGTTTCATGTTCATGGATTGGAAGACTTAATATTGTTAAGATAGCAACACTCCCCCAACTTGATCTACAGATTCAGTGCAATCCCTATCAAAATGCCAACTGCCTTTTTTCCAGAGATGAGTAAGATCACCCAGAAATTTATATGGAAATGTAAGGGACACTGAATAGCCAAAACCATCATGAAAAAGAACAAAATTGGAGGACTCACACTTCCTGATTTCAAAACTTTCTACAAAGTTACAGTAATCAAGACAGTGAGGTACTGGCATAGGGATAGACATATAGATCAATACAATAGACTTGAGAGTTCTTAAATAAGCTTATATGTCTATGATCAATTGATTTTGACAAGGGTACCAAAACCATTCAATAGAGAATAAATAATCTTTTCAGTAATTGGTACTGGGACAAATGTATATCCATATTAAAAATATTCATTTGGACCCCTACTTCACACCATATACAAAAATTGACTCAAAGTGGATCAAAGACCTAAATGTAAGTGCTAAAACTATAAAACTCTTAGAAGGAAACTTAGGTATAAATCTTCATGACTTTGGATTAGGCCAACAATTTCTTAACTTAAAGCACAAGCAACAAAACAAAAAAACAGATAAGTTGGACTCCATCAAAATTTCAAACTGTGCATTGAAGAACACTATCAAGAAAATGAAAAGACAACTCATAGAATGAGATGAAATATTTGCAAATCATATATCTACTAAGGCTCTAGTATTCAGAATACACAAGGAACCCTTACAATGCAACACTAAAAGGCAAATAACCCAGTAAAAAATGGGCAAAGGATTTGAACAGGAATTTATCTAAAGATGATATACAAATGGCCAATCAGCATATTAAAAGATGCTCAACATCAGACTATCAATTGCTCATATGCAAGGTCAAGTTGAAAATGAAGAAAACTAGAGAAATTCTATGAGAGCCAATATATGACCTTGAGTATATCCCACCTGAATTTAGAGACCATATCAAGAATAGATTTGATGCGTTGAACACTAATGACCGAAGACCAGATGAGCTGTGGAATGACATCAAGGACATCATACACGAAGAAAGTAAGAGGTCATTAAAAAGCCAGGAAAGAAAGAAAAGATCAAAATGGATGTCAGAAGAGACTCTGAAACTTGCTCTTGAACGTAGAGTAGCTAAAGCAAATGGAAGAAAATGATAAAGTAAAAGAGCTGAATAGAAAATTTCAAAGGGAAGCTTGAGAAGACAAAATAAAGTATTATAACAACATGTGCAAAGACCTGGAGTTATAAAACCAAAAGGGAAGAAGAACACGCTCAACATTTCTCATACTGAAAGAACTGAAGAAAAAATTCAAGCTGCAAGTTGCAATATTGAAGGATTCTACAGGGAAAATATTAAACAACGCAAGAAGCATCAAAAGAAGATGGAAGGAATACAGAGTCAGTGTACCAAAAAGAACTGGTCGACGTTCAACCATTTCAGGAGGCAGCGTATGATCAAGAACCAGTGGTACTAACGGAAGAAGTCATTAATCTCTAACCCGTTGCCACTGAGTTGATTCCAACTCATAGCAACCCTATGGGACACAGTAAAACTATTCCATGGGGTTTCCAAGGAGCAGCTGGTGGATTCGAACTGCCGACCTTTTGGTCTGCAGCGGAGCTCTCAACCACTGTGCCACCAGGGCTCCAGGGGGCATTGGTCTCTAGGGAAGTGTAAATCAAAATCACAATGAGATACCACTTCACACCCAATAGGATGGCTATGATAACTTTAAAAATAGAAGATTAGTATTGGCAAGGATGTAGAGAAATTGAAACCCTCATACATTGCTGATGGAAATGTAAAATGGTACAGCCACTTTAGAAAACAGTTTGGCAGTTCCTCAAAAAGTTAAAGATAGATTTATCATGTGACCCAGCAATTCCACTCCTAGGTATATACTTGAAAGACTTAAGTATATGTTGGCACAAAAACTTGTATATAAATGTTCATAGCAACATTATTGCTAATAGTTAAAAAGTTGAAACAATCAAATCTCCATCAACAGATAGATGAATGCTAAACAAAATGTGTGGTATATCCATGTCATGGATTGAATTGTGTCCCCCCAAAATATCTGTCAACTTGGCTAGGTCATGATTCCCAGTATTGTCTACCATTTTGTCATCTGATGTGATTTCTCTATGTGTTGTAAATCCTATCACTATGATATAATGAGATGGATTAGTGGCAGTTATAATAATGGTATCTACAAGATTAGATAGTGTCTTAAAGCCAATATCTTTTGAGATATAAAAGAGAGAAGCATGCAGAGAGAGGGGGACCTCATACCACCAAGAATGCAGCGCCGGGAGCAG
Source organism: Trichechus manatus latirostris (assembly GCF_000243295.1). Taxonomy (NCBI): domain Eukaryota; kingdom Metazoa; phylum Chordata; class Mammalia; order Sirenia; family Trichechidae; genus Trichechus; species Trichechus manatus. Next base: position 1,181,992 of record NW_004444045.1, read on the forward strand.
AGCGTGTCCTTTGGACCTGAGGTTCCTGCGTTGAGATGCTCCCAGACCAAGGGAAGACTGATGACAAGGACCTTCCTCCAGAGCCGACAGCGAGATGAAACCTTCCCCTGGAGCCAGCACCCTGAATTCGGACTTCTAGCCTACTAGAGAATAAACTTCTCTTTGTTAAAGCCATCCACTTGCGGTATTTCTGTTACAGCAGCACTAGATGGCTATGACACCATACAATGGAATATTACTCAGCCATAAAAAGGAATGAAGAACTGACACATACTACAACATGGATGAACCTTGAAAACATTACGCTAAGTGAAAGAAGCCAGACACAAAAGGCCATATATTTTATGATTCAATTTATATAAATGTCCAGATTAGGCAAATCCAGAAAATGGATTATTGGTTGACAAGAGAATGGAAGGAAAGTAGAATTGGGAGGTACAGAATTTCCTTCTGGGTTGAAGGAAATGTTCTGGAATTAAATAGTGGTGATGGTTGCACAACACTGAGAATATACTGAAAACTACTTAATTGTACACTCTGAAGTGGTTAAAATAGTGAATTTAATGTTATGTGAATTTTAATCTTAATTTAAAAAAGAAAATTTGTACTGCAGAATCGTCTGTGATGGTTAAGGTTGTGTATCAACTTGGCTGGGCCGTGATTCTCAGGGGTTTGGCAGTTGTGATGTAGTTTGGCAGTCATATGATGTTGTGATCACTTCCATGATGAGATCTGATACAATGTGATCACCTCCATGATGGGATCTGCTGTGAGTAGCCAATCAGTTGAAAGGGAGTTTTTTGGGGCATGTGGCCTGCATTGAATATAAATGGACATCTCTGCTCACTCTGGATCCTGTAGCTGCCTCCTGTTCGTCTGACCTCTGGTTCTTGGGACTTGAGCTAGCAGCTTACCTGCGGTCTTGCCTGCCCATCTTGTGATTCCTTGGTCTTCATAGCCTGTGAGCAAGAGCCCTGCTCTCTGACCTGCTGATCTTGAGTTTGCCAGCCCCTGTGGCTACGTGAATCAGGAGAAGCCTCTATCCTGACTCATGGACTTGGGATGTTCCATCCTCTACAACTTCGTGAGCCATTTCCTTGATGTAAATCTCTTTCTATATATATTTATATGCTTTACTGGGTTTGCTTCTCTAGAGAACCCAGCCTAAGACATTGTCAGAGAATAAGACTACCACTGAATATTTAAAATAAAAGGACACAGCTGAATCTGTTGCTTGCTATTGTAAGGGAGAACTATGCTGGTCTCCCTGAGCAGAGCAGACTGCTGATTTTATTTGGAGTTTTTGAGTAGTGTGGAATTCAGAGACTGGTGGATTTTCAGAGATGAAGTGAGCTGACATCATCAGTGGAAGTGTGGTCACGCAGGTGAGACTGGTATTCATTTGTTGGCACTCAAGGGCATGTTTGTTGGAGTGAGTCCTTTCTTGATGGGCTGGCTTTTAGAAGCAAGGTAATGACACTGGTTGGCTGATTTGCAAAAGCTTGTTCACTGGGGCTAGTTGTCACTGATCAATTGAACAAGTTTAAAACTGGTTCTGGTGGCTACTTGTTACCATGGCTGCAGAATAATCTGTCTTTTCCCAAGTTTGTGGGATCCTTTTTGTTCTTTTTATAAAGAACTACATAAAGAATATATAAAGAACTCTTATAGCTCAACAATAAAAGGAAAAATAACCCAGTAAAAAATAGGCAAAGGATTTGAACAAACATTTCTCCAAAGAAGATATACAAATGGCCAATAAGCACATGAAAAGATGTTCAACATCATTAGTCATTAAAAAAAAACAAAACCCAAACTCGTTGCTGTCAAGTCAGTTCCAACTCATAGCAACCCTATAGGACAGAGCAGAAATGCCCCATAGGGTTTCCAAGGAACGCCTGGTAGATTCGAACTGCCAACCTTTTGGTTAGCAGCCAAGCTCGTAACCACTGCGCCACCAGAGCTCCCATTAGTCATTAAAAAAAAAAAAAAAAACCAAACCCATTGCTGTCGAGTCAATTCCGACTCATAGCAACTGTATAGGACAGTGTAGAACTGCTCCATAGAGTTTCCAAGGAATGCCTGGTGGATTCGAACTGCCAACCTTTTGATTAGCAACCAAACTCTTAAACACTATGTCACCAGGGTTTCCCATCAGTCATTAGGGAAATGGAAATCAAAACCCCAATGAGATACCATTTCACACCCACTAAGATGACTATAATAACAACAATAAAAAAAAAATGAAAATGACAAGTGTTGTCGAGGATATGGAGAAACTGGAGCCTTTATATGTTGCTGATTGGAATGTAAAAAGGTACAGCCCTATCACCTACCACTGAGTACCTGGGCAGTGCAAATGGTAACACTCTCCGCTGCTAACCGAAAAGTTTGAGTCCACCCAGAGACACCTCAGAAGAAAGGCCTAGCAATGTACTTAGAAAAAATCAGCCATTGAAAACCCTTTAGAGAACAGTTCTCCTCTGACCACATGGGTCACGATGAGTCAGAAGTGACTCAAAGGCAATTTTTTTTTAACTGCCTACCATATCAATCCCATCCACTTTTATAGCATCTGTTATGCTTTCCCTCAGGATCTGATCAATGAAAGGGCAGGCATTTCCTTTCACTACTGGCTTTACTTTTCTTCATTAATATAGTCATTCAACAGACTCTGTTACGGGACACAGAGGAGAATAATACAGTTCCTGTCTTCTGAGTCGCTACAGCATAGAAAGGGAGCCCAGCTAAACAGTTGGTTCCAATTCCGTGTGGAGGGAACGCCCAGGGGACCGAGGCCACTCGCTCTGTCTGGAGGACGGAAGGAAACTTCACAGACGAGGAAAGCCTTGAATGGACCTTGATCCTGGCCTGGTCCTGGCTCCTACCCTATGAACATAAGTGTTCCAGGACAAGTCAAGATAAAGGACCTATCAACAGAAGCAGTGTAAAAATACATTGTGACTAATTTTCTATGTCAATTCATACAATCAATTAACATTTATCGGTTACTTACTGGGTGCTAGGCACATTGTCTAGTGCTTTAAAAGGATTATCTCACTTATACCTTACAAAAACCTTATGATTAGGACCCACTGTTGACCCCACTTACCAGTGAGGAAATTTATTTTTAAAAGATTAAATAACTTGCCCGAGGTTCTATGGTGTATAATGCACACCTTCTACGTTTGTTTGCCAGCCACGTCCACCCACTGCGAGGTATTTTAGAAAGCAGGCTATGCTCATTTTTTTGGCATACAAAAATATCTCGTGGGGGGAGGGCACAGTTGGCAAACAAAAGTAGAAGATGCGTGCTATTTGCATAAGAATACAGTAGTATAGCCTGGACTCAAATACAGAGAGCCTAATATCTACTTGGACCCTTCTTTGATAAATTACAAGTTCAACTGAAGTTTGGAAGAAAAAAAAACAAAGGTTAGCCTACAGAAGAGGTTATTCAATTTCAATGTGAAGTGCCCTTAATCCACCCTAACAGGACATTTATATTTGGGCAGTGATCATAATTATGATTTGTATTCAAAAAGTATTTTAATAATGTTCACAAGGTTAAATTCATTCATTGTGGTGAATTAATTATGGACAATATATTGATAAAACTTCAACAAATTCTATACAATGCTATATCTTTATGGCAAAAATATTTTTAAAAATCCCCTGATTTGATAGATAATAGTAACTTCATTGAATAACGCTAATTAGTCATTAGGTAAAGGAACTGTACAGAGAAACAAGGATCTTATCCTTTAGACAATGATCTTAATCTTTAGAAAGAAGCTTATAATCCAAATGGGAGATAACAATGAGAAACAGACATCTATGTAAACGTATCAGGGCTTGAATCAAAACAGTAATTACCTAAATCCTTATCCTGTGGTTCATAGATTACATGCCAAATGGATTTCATGCTTTTTTTCTGCGGAGAGGATCCATCACTTCCATCAGCTTCACCCAGAATTCCTATCCACTTCTTGTTAGGTCCTACTAAGTCGATTTTCGAGTTAGAGCAACCCTGTGTAGATGAAGAACCACTGCTCTAAATTTTTCAATAGGAAAAAAATGACTAATAAATTCTTAATGTTTGCTGGCATTTACATTTTTTCTCAATAGTAATGATTGGTTGAATTATACATTTTTGTCTTGGTTGCCATTTTTTCTAGTCACTTTTTGGAGGGTTATGAAGTAAAGTTACCAAAGGCTCTTGAGGTGGCTCATGGAATCCAAGGCATCAAGTATAGCTGGGCCTCACAGGGGACTGGACCGGGAAGCCAACAGCCAGCTCCACTCTCTGACGGTCTCTCTCAGCTTGCCTGCTCCATTGGTCTCAACAAACCCATGGTCACTGCTTATGCATGCGTGTAACTCAATATGGTTGCCTTCAACTCCCCAGTTTACAGGTCCTTTGTTCACTGATCTGCAGGAATGACTAAATAGCATCTCACAGTCTTAATTCAAAACTCTCAGGATGGAGAATCTGGGTCAGGTGTCCACTTCTAGTCCCATCAGCTATAGCCGGGAAAGCAACATCCTGTAGTGCAACACGACTGCTGCCCCAGAGTCTGAGCAGGGGTGGCTCTCGGGAAAGAGAGGAGGGGCTAAGACACATCATCATCAGTGTCTACTACTCCACTCATGTGAAAATGAATTTGCTCGTCTGAATACATCTGAGCTTCAGGAAATTTTCATCTATATGAATCTCTAGAATCTGAAACTACTTTCATTTCTTGTGGATGTGGTAATTATAAGAGAAGACTTTACTTCAACAATGGTCTTACTTTTAGATCTAAATCTCTGTTATGTTGGTCCAGATCTTTTATCTTTATTGCAAACCAAGCTGTTATGGGTTGAATGATGTCCCCCAAAAATATGTGTTGTAAATCCTAACCCCTATACCTGCGGTTATAATCCCATTTAGGAATGGGTTATCTTTGTCATGTTAATGAGACAATATTAGCGTAGGATGTGTCTTAAGTCAATCTCTTTCGAGATATAAAAGAGATTAAACAAGCGAGCAAGCAGAGCTGGAGGAACAGAGATGCCAAGCTACATGAAGATCACCCAGGAGCAGAAGCTCAAAAGAGAGAAAGACCTTCTTCCAGAGCCGACAGAGAGAGAAAGCCTTCCCCTGGAGCTGGCACACTGAATTTGGACTTCTAGCCTCCTAAGCTTCAAGAAAATGTGTATATATGTGTATATATATATATATATATATATATATATATATTTTCATATATGCCTTCCTGCACATATACGTTTGTTAAAGCCACCCATTTGTGGTATTTCTGTTATAGCAGCACTAGATAACTAAGACACAAGCCATGTGGGATTTGTGTCATTTCCCATATTAACAGCTTCAGATCCCTGCCACCACCAGCAACCCCCACATCCCCACCGCCACACATTAGCTAAAAGCACAGATCCTCCTTTTTTTTTTCAATAAATATTTTACTGTGTTTTTAGTGAAAGTTTACACAGTCAGTCAGGTTCTCATTTAACAATTTCTATACATATTGTTTAGCGACATTGGTTACATTTTCCACAATATGTAAGTATTCCCATTACTTTCATTCTGGTTCTTCTGTTTCCATTAGTCTAGCTTCCCTGTTCCCTCTTACCTTCTCATCTTTGGCCTAGGCTAAATGTTTACCATTTGGTTTCATTTTAGATGACTATTTTGAAGAGCACAGTACTCACGAGTGATGTTATTTATTTTAAGGGCTAATCTGTCAACTGGCTGGAAGGTGACATCTGGTAGTGGTTTGAGTTCCAAGTTTAAAGGGTATCCCAGAGCTATAATCTCAGGGGTTCATCCAGTCTCTACTGGTCCAGTGAGTCTGGCCTTTTTTTAGGAATTTGAGTTTTGTTCTACGTTTTTCTGTCCAGGACCATCTATTGAGTCCCCGGTCAGAACAGTCAGTAGTGGTAGCTGGGCACCATCTAGTTCTTCTGGTCTCAAGGTAACTGAGGCCGTCGTTTGTGTAGACTATTATTAGTCCCGTAGACTAGTTTCTTCTTTGAGTCTTTGGTTTCCTTCTTTCACTTTTGTTCTGGACTAGTAGAGACCAATAGTTGTATCTTATATGGCTGCTTGCAAGCTCTTAAGACCCCAGACACTACTCACCAAACTAAGATACAGAACATTGTCTTTATGGACTATATTGTGCCAATTGACTGAGTTGCCCCACAAAACTATGGTCCTAAGCCCTCAAACCCAGTAAACCAATCCCGTGAGGTGCTTGGTTATGTCTAGGAAGTATCCACAACTGTGCCTCCTATGTGCTTTATTTTATATTTGAATATATATGAAGCACAAATAAACATGTATATACGTATGCCTACAGATGCACCTATACATGCACATCCATATATTCATATATCCTTCCTGTACATATATATGCACATATATCTATGTAACCGTACACATATTTTTTAGTTGTTATTACTGTTGCTGCAAAACTGTGTATCCCTCTATGAATTTTTTTTTACAATGTCCACACAAATTGTTCATTGACATTAGTCACGTCATAATTTGTCAGCATTCGCTTTCATTGTGTCTGTACCTTTCTATTTGTGCTCAAACACTCGTCTTTACTACGGTTATGCAGTGCTCACTACTTCCACATTCGGTGCCAATTTTCCCATCACCAAAAGTAACAAGTCACTACCTTCTAAAGCGCACTTTCCCCTCCTCCCCTTCTCCCTGGTAACCACCAATGAACATTGGTTTCTCTATATTTATTCTGTTCCTGTCTTCTTATAAAAGAGGAAGCATGCAATATTTGTCCTTATATGCTAGACTGGAGCCCTGGTTGCACAGTGGTTAAGAGCTCAGCTGCTAACCAAAAGGTGGGCAAGTTCGAATCCACCAGCCACTTCTTGGAAATCCTATGGGGCAGTTCTACTCTGTCCTTAGGGTCACTGTGAGTCAGAATCGACTCGATGACAATGGGTTTAGTTTTGGTTTGTTTATATGCTTGACTTACTTCTCTTAGCATTATGCCCTCCAGGTCCATCCATGTTATAATATGGATGGACTCATCATTGCTCTTTATTAGATCCTCCTTCTTGAATGTTTAGTTTTAAGATTGGCACTGAGTTACAGAACATAAATCCAACAGCTATCAATCATTTGAAGAGGTAAATCCCAACCTGTAGCATCTCATACATTTTATTTCACAAACCCTCTCTCACTTCCAAGAGTGCTGTGAAACCTGTGCTTTAAAAAAAAAAAACAAAACAAAAAACCCAAACTCTTTGCTGTCAAGTCGATTCCGACTCCTAGCAACCCTATAGGACAGAGTGGAACTGCCCCATAGGGTTCCCAAGGAGCGCCTGGTGGATTCGAACTGCCAACCTTTTGGTTAGCTGCCGAGCTCTTAACCACTGCATCACCAGGGCTCCAGAAATGGCCATAGTGACCAGGAAAAAGAGAAGCAGACATGCTCATCTACTGTGATGGATCATCAGATTTGGCTTTGAGAGAGCAGGTATACAAACAGCCAGTATAAAACACAGAACACGGTTATTGTTGTGCAGCTGTTGAGTCGATTCCAACTCATAGCAACCCTATAGGACAGAGGAGAACTGCTCCATAGGATTTCACAGGCTGTAATCTTTACGGGAGCAGATTGCCAACTCTTTCCTCCCAGGAGCTGAGGGGTGGGTTTGAACTGCTGACCTTTTGGTTAGCAGCAGAGCACTTAACCACTGTACCACCAAACCCCCCAAAGAAACCAAACCCATTGCCAGTGAATCGATTCTGACCCACAGCCAACCTAGAAGACAGAGCAGAACTGCCCCATAGGGTTTCCAGGGCTGTAATCTTTGCAGAAGCAGATCGCCAGGTCTTTTCTCCCACAGAGCCGCTGGTGCGGTTGGAACCATGGACCCTTCAGTTAGCAGCCGAGCACTTAACCATTGCACCACCAACAAATAGTAGCTAATATTATTATAATTCATAAATAACCAATATTACGTTTTTCTTCTCCTATTTTCATGTTATTTTACCACATGAAGTTGCAGTTACATCCATTTTTGAGGCTTTAGAATAATTTTAGAGTAAGACATCATTGGATCTGAATCCTCCATCCAGTAGGCATGGAGCTCTGCTGGGCTGTGTCTTCTAACCCAGTACTTGCGGATCCTTTCAGCCATGTTTAGCTCTTTCATTTCTGACTGGAAAACTTGGAGGCAATACCAAAAAAATCAGTTGCTGCTGAGTCAATTCTGACTCATGGTGCGCCCATGTGTGCAGAGTAGAACTGTGCTCCAAAGGGCTTTTAAGGCTGTGAGACCTTTCAGAAGCAGGTCACCAGGCCTTTCTTCCAAGGCACTGCTGGGTGGGTTTGAATCACCAATCTTTAGGTTAGTAGTCAAGCGCTTAATGATTTGTGTCACCCAGAGACTCCGCTGGTGGCAAAAAGGTCCCTAGTATATTTGTCTGGAAAATGTCTCTGTGATTCTTGGTAGCTATGGCAGATAAGAAAAAAGAGTAAGTCCTGTTGTTCTTGTCATATATAATGGAGGGTTTCCACTAGAAGACTCAAAAAACACTTCTAGTGTGGGTCAGGGAGACTGGAGAATCTAACCAAATGGGACTTTCCTCTTATCCCTCATCTGCGTCTGAGATCCCTGTACAAGAACCAGCTTGCACAGCCCTAAGCCCTGGGGCAGTCCCACAGCCTCCCAGAAATGACACAAGGGGTCTGGAGCCAGAGTCCCAGTTTGTACAGCAGATGGTGGTTGTCATCAATGGCACAGTGGCAGACATAGAAAAAACCAGCAGGACCCCATTAGGGTACAAAGGCCAAGTCTGTTTTCATACGCCCTCCTTAACCGCCCGACTACTAGCTGAAAGGTTGGCGGTTCAAACCCCCTGGAGGCACCTTGGCAATCTGCTTCTGAAAGCTCACAGCCTCGAAACTCTACAGAGCAGCTCTACTCTGCACACGTGGGGGTCGCGATGGGTCAGAACTGACTCGACAGCAACTAACAACAACAGTCAAATCCTCAGGCGATTCCATCCCTTGATCCTCCTAAGAGGACACCAGAGGGCAGTTTATAACAGGGCTACCTTTCCTCAGGCGTCCCAGCACACTGGACAGTAGGCACTCAACAAATAAATGAATCAGAACCGAAAAGCTTTCGCAACAAAAGTGACCCTACTGGTAGAACTTCAGTGCAGAAAAAAAAATTTTTTTTTAAGAAGGGAACGAGTTGTTAGGCTCAAATTGTCAGTGAGTCCCCAGACATTTCACCATTTAGGCGGTCCATCCTATGGGCCATGCCTGTTGGGTCCCCTCAACCTGTGAGTATCCAGTTCTCCTCATCTTATCAGAAATTACCACCAACTGTTATTATTTAGCAACTCTGCCTTAACAAGAATAAGAAGATTTGGGGTGGGGGAAGAAACAGCAGATGAAATGCCTTCTATTTTACGAATTGATACCAAGAGAAAGGAAGGAATGTGAACATGATCAATCTCTGCTGTTCGTCAAAGAGAAAATACTAATTGTTAAAAGAAAATCTGTGGGCTAACGCTTGTTTTTGCTTGAAAAATCTGCATTAGGTCCTGTCTTAGTCATCTAGAGCTGCTCCAACAGAAATACCACAAGTGGATGGATTTAGCAAACAGAAGTTCATTCTCTCATAGTCCAGTAGGCTACAAGGCCAAATTCAGGACATCGGCTCCAGGAGAAGGCTTTCTCTCTATGTCAGCTCTGGAGAAAGGTTCTTGTGATGCATCAGTCTTTCCTTGGTCTGGGAGCTTCTCTGCGCAGGAGCCTCAGGGACAAAGGACGCGCTCTGCTACCGGCACTGCTTTCTTGACGGTATGAGGTTCCCATGTGTCTCTGCTCGCTTCTCTCTTTTATATCTCAAAAGAGATAGCATTAAGACACTTATCTCGTCAACCTCATCAATATAACCTTATCACTGTGATAGAATTTACAACACATAAGAAGATCAAATATAATCTCATCATAGTGACAGAGTTTACAACACATAAGGAAATCACATCAGATTGCACAATCATACAACACTGGGAATCATGACCCAGCCAAGCTGACAGATATTTCTAGGGGACACAACTCAATCCATGACAGGTCCCAACTCATCAAATTACATAAATGTAGTTTTCTTGGATTTCTCTCAGGCTAATAACTACCCTACCTCGCCTCATGCATAGTAAGAACCTCTAATATCTACCTTGTGTCTGTTGAAATTTTAATAAGCATTAATACTAATAGATGTATAGTTACACTGTGATCATGAAAATCAGAAGTGAGAAAATTGATTTCTAGAGTCTTTACATCATTGTTTAATTCTCCAGTCCCCCCATCACATTTCCACATTAGAAATCTTCAGAGATAATTATAAAACTTTATATATGTATTAAAAAGTCGATTTGCTTTGGTGAAGGTAAGACAGTACACAATACTGGGGAAGTCAGCACAATTTGACCAAGGCAAGGTCATGGAAGCTTCTTAGACACATCTAAACTCCCTGAGGGTCTGAATTACTGGGCTGAGGGCTGGGGACCATGGTCTCGGGGGACATCTAGCTCTACTGACATAACATAGTTTATGAAGAAAATGTTCTACATCTTACTTTGTTGAGTAGCATCTGGGGTCTTAAAAGCTTGTGAGCAGCCATACTCCGTCTGGAGCAAGGGAGAATGAAGAAAACAAGATACAAGAGAAAGATCAGTCCAAAGGACTAATGGACCACAACTGCCACAGCCTCCACCAGACTGAGTCCAGCACAACTAGATGGTGCCCAGCTACCACCACCGACTGCTCTGACAGGGATCACAACAGAGGGTCCCAGACAGAGATGGAGAAAAATGTAGAACAAAATTCTAACTCACAAAAAAAAAAAACAGACTTACTGGCCTGACGGAGACTGGAGAAACCCTGAGAGTATGGCCCCTGGACACCCTTTTAGCTCAGTAATGAAGTCACTCCTGAGGTTCATCCTTCAGCCAAAGATTAGACAGCCCCATAAAATAAAACGAGACTAATGGGACACAACAGTCCCGGGACAAGGACAAGAAGGCAGGAGGAGACGGGAAAGCTGGTAATAGGGAACCCAAGGTCGAGAAGAGGAGAGTGTTGACACGTGGGGCCAGCAAGCAATGTCACAAAACAATATGTGTCTTAACTGTTTAATGAGAAACTAGTTTGCTCTGTAAACCTTCATCTAAAGTACAACAAAAAGTCAACTTGTTTGCACACAGGATAAAATCCTCATAGATATGATTCTGCACATGATGTAGATGAACACATACACACTCTTCATAGCACCGTTATATATTATTGCTTATTTCCGTGGTTGAGTAAAATTTCCAGCTAACACATGGTAGATTTAGAGGTGCTTAATGGTTGGTGCTCGACTACTAATCTAAAGATTGGCTGTTCAAACCCACCCAGAGGCACTGCAGAAGAAAGGCCTGGTAATCTGCTTCCGTAAAGATGACGGCCAAGAAAACCCTATGGAGCAGTTCTACCCTGTGACACATAGGGTCGCCATGAGTCAGAAACAACTCGAAGGCAAAGGATTTGGTGGTTTTTTTTAAACTGTGAAGGAGGCAAGATACCAACGGACTGAGCAGTATTCGGATATGCCACGTTGCTCTTTGGATGGTGAGGGGAGTGCTTTTTTCCCTAACTGCCGCGAGTCTTGATCTTCATCCATCAGCCCAACACCCAATCTCTCAGCCAAAGAGCAGCAGATTCTTCAGAAGCTTTTTTCTTGTTTTCTCTCCTGGAATGTTCCTATCGCAAGATCAAAGTCAGGCTCAGAAATGTCTCTGGATGGTATCGCCGCTGATATTTTTCTTAGTGCAAAACAAGAAAGAGTGACGTTGGCCCAGTGGTCCAGGGCTCTTATCCCAGAGTGAGTGAAAGGAGATTATAAAACCCTCTTTCTCTTACCTTCTAATCCTACAGGCTTGAGCCCCAAGTGGTCAAGGCTGTGGCCATGAGTTATGGCTGGGCCTGGATTGAGAACAGTGAGTCCACGAGGGCAGAACAGTCCCAGATGTGACTCTGACTTGCTCCTCCTGCTTCCCCCAGTTCCCACGCTCCCACTGTGCCTGCCTGCCCTTCCTAGCGGCTTCACCCGGCTTTCCTTGTGCTCTTAACCAGCCCCGTCAATCCCACAGCACTCTCCCAGCCTCTGCTCTCTCCTTGTTCCTTCACACCCCGATCCCCCTAAATGCCGGTGTTCCTTGGGTTTCTGTCCCGGGCTCTCCTTGGATGATCTCACCCACACGCGTGGCTTCAACTGTCGCTAGCATGCTAAATATCTGCAGCCTGGACTGCTCACCCTGCTGAGCCCTGACATCCAAGCCTGCCTCACCAGCTGCCTTCTAGAGACCCCCGCCTTGATGTCCTTTGGGCATTTCATTCAACATGTGCAAAACTGAGATTATTTTCTGCTCCTCCCCCCGAAAGAGTTCTCCTCCTTTTTCCTTTCTCTCTAAGTGAATATCATTACCAGTCACCTAGTTTCTCAAACTAGTCAACTTTCTACGATACTCCTCCCTGCACCATCGGTAGCCTACTCAGCCCAATCCTACATCCTAAATAGCTCTTGAAGCTGTCGCTTTGCCTGCACCGCGTGATCACCCTGCCACGGGGGTCATCATCTTTCCCCTCCAGCAGCGTCCAGGCTGATCTCCATCACTCCTCTCTCTAGTCCAAGGGTCCTCCTAAAACGCAGAATGCGCTGTGTCTTAGGAAGATACTTGATGATTTGCTTGCAGGTATGGAGCCCTGGTGGTGAAGCGGTCAAGAGCTCAGGCTGCTAACCAAAAGGTCAGCAGCTCAAATCCACCAGCCGCTCCTCGGAAGCCCTGCGGGGCAGTTCTACGCTGTCCTACAGGGTCACTGTGAGTTGGGATTGACTCAAGGTCACACAACACAACAACAACAACAACAACAACAAAGCCCAAAGCAGAGGGCAGGTGGTTTAGCGGCAGAAAATCCTTGCCTTCCACCCAGGAGACCAGGGTTCTCCTCCCGGCCAGTACCTCATGTGCAGCCACCCGCTGTCTGCCAGTGGGAGCTGACCTGTAGCTGTGACGCTGAACAAGCTGCAGTGGAACATCCACACTCACACAGACTAGGAACAAGGCCTGGTGATCTACTTCTGAAAAATCAGCAATGAAAACCGGATGGATCATACAATAGTCCAATTCACCAACTGATCGTGGGGATGGCGGAGGACTGGGCAGCATTCGTTCCACTGTGCAGGGGTCACCATGAGGTGTTGGCTGACTCCCCCGCACCTAACAACAAAGCCCAATGCATACGGGGGCTTTCACAGTCAGCCCTCACGCTACTTTGCCACCCTCTTCTCTGGCCACTTCTCCCCGAACTCCCAGGCCCCCAGCCAGACTAATTTCCCCCTCCTTGAGCTCACCACCTCCTCCCAGGTCTCCATGCCATTGATCATGCTACTTCCTCAGCTTGGAATGTCCTTGTCTTTGTTCATCCGACAACCACGTACCATTGAAAAACCCAGTTCAGGCACAAGCACCCCTGACTCCCCTGGGCAGATTCAGCAGCACTCCCTGTGCTCCTACTGGCCCGTGGACCTACCTCTTGGGAGGGCGACGAGTGGGCTATTTATTGGCTTACTTATCTGTGCATCAATCATGCTCCCTAGTTAATGCACTGCCCAGAGCTGGCGCTCAAAAACCCGTTGGTTTGAACTTCACCAGAAAAAAAGAGCTGAAAAGTCATAGATCCTTTTCCTAACAGCTTCATTAATGCTTTAATGATCTCCTCTCTCCACAACAGACACTGCGTAAATGAGAATCTAATCTGATGGATATGTGTTGGAACGACTTCTGGGAGCAAAGAATAAGCCCTTGTGAGGAAGTTCTCGCAGTGGAAGCCTGTTGCTGAGGTAACAGAAATCTCCCCTTGCATCTTCTCAGGGTCTTCACTGGACAGGCTGGAGCGTGGTGGGGGAAGGCGGTGGTGGGAGGGGTGATCAGTGCCGTAAAACCTCCCAGAGGTAAAGCAGAACGCCTAACCCCCAACAGCCTACCTTAACTCCCTCAGACGTGTCTAACTGCACAGCCCAATTAGGCTAATAGAGAACTAACTGGACATAAGCTGCAGAGAATAAATGAAACTGCAGGGTGATCAGATAAGCACGCTGGAATGGGGAGGCGAGTGTGGGCTCCACTCTGCAATCTCTCTGATGTGGTCTCTTCACCTTTCCCTGACTTCTTTCTCCCCAGTTGTTGAAGGAGAGCCTTTCGGAAGGCTGAATCATCTGGAAGGCTGGGAAGAGGCGGGCAAGGAGGGCAGTACAAGAGCAGAGAGGAGAGGAGGCTGATTTGGAGAGGGACTTGTAGGGCTTTGTGACAGCAGGCTGGGATGGAGCCTCCTGTCCATCATTTTCTCTCCTGAGTGATCCAGGCCCTGACTGCTTCTGTCTGGGGCTGCTCTCCCTGATGACTAGCTATCGCGTCCCACTGACACCCTTGCCTGCCATCGGTCAGGCCTCCGGGCTGCAGCCAGAGTGAGGTCTCCAACAGGCTAATCTAGTCACGTCTCTCTCTGCATTCCGGGGTCCCATCCCATTACAGGACACACCCAAGTTCTTCAGCCCGGCATCCATGGCCTCCCAGTCCCAATCTTGCTTGCCTCCTCAGCCTGGTCTCCTGACCTCCCCACCTCACATCCCTGTCTGGGGGTCTGCACATGTCGCTCGTTGCCTCTGTGCACCTGTGCATGCTCTTCTCTTTGCTGGGAATCGCCTCTTGAGATTTAGGTCAGGCATCTTGTCCTCAAGGAAGACACACACACAGACACTTAGATACACACACACACAGACACACACACACACTCACAGACATTCAGACACACAGACACAAACACACAGACATATAGGTGTACACACACACATTCAGACCCACACAGACACTCCAACACACACATACACACTCACAGACACACATACAGACACTCAGACACACGCACACACACAGAGACATACGCACACTCAGGTGCACACAAACACACATTCAGGCACACACAGACACTCAGAGACTCACACATACATAAACACATTCACAGACACACACACCACACCACACCACACCACACCACACTAAGACTGGGCTAAAGCAGCACCTTATCCAGACCTCTATCACTATACTGACCACAGCTTATTGACATTATGGATTCACACATGTGTCCCTACCTCAATGATAAATCCTTCCAGGTCAGAGACCATGCCCTTTGCAACCTTCAACACCTGCCCTATCTCACACACTGTCTAGTTCATCACGGGCTGTCAATCAAGGTTTGCTGAATTGAGCCAAACCATCATTCCAAGGCAGGCCACAGGGACCAGGGAATGGAATGGTTTCTACAGTGACCGATCCTAAAATTTATTCTCTCCTCCAAATCTCTGGGCAAGGACAGATGACTGAGATCATAAAAGAATATGGCACTGAGAGTAATAACTTCACCCCACCCTTCTAGTCTCATCCCTGTTTCTTAAAACACAAGGCCATTTGCTGCTGAAGACAAGGCTTTCTTCCAATTTGAGATATTCAGCAAAATAAACTGAGTTAGCAGGGAGAGTGCTGACACATTCAGGGGTTGCAACCAATGTCATGAAACAAGCTGTGTATAAATTGTTGAATGGTAAATTAATTTGCTCTGTAAACTCTCACCTGAACAACAATAAAATGTTTTTAAAAAAAAGAAAGAAAGAAAGAAACTCTGACATGAATCTCCTTATATAGAAAATGCTGTTTGGTATAGAAATTATTTCCAATTCCCTTTTCCAAGCTCTACCTCCAATGGATCTGTTTGGTTAAGAAACACATTTCATTATGTATGAAAGTGAAGACCACCTGTAATATCAACCGAAGAGCTCAGCTGGAATAAACATGGCGGCACCTCACTTACCTGAAGTGTTCTTTTTAAAATGCCTTCCATATAAGATTTAAGAAGGCATATAAACATAAGTAGTACATGGAAAAATTGTCTTTGTGCAGAGGTATATGGGCAACAACAAAATCAACAATAACAAAAATAAAATAAATTATAAAAAAAGAATAAACTGAGTTGATGCCTCTTCTGGCAGCCAAAAGGAAACAGCAAATAACTTGCTTATAGCTTCATTCAGTACTTACTCCATCCCCCACTTATCTCCAAGATTAAAACTCTTTGACGGCAGGAGCTGTGTCTGATTATTCTTTAGATTTCTCACAGCTCCTAGCAGAATACTGGTAGTATACATGGCAAAAGCACCAGAGAAGAAGATGGGATAGGATGGGTCACGGGCCCCTTGGACTTCCCAAGGAGAGAAATAACACGTAACTTGAAAATATAACAGAACCTTCAAAACTACACGAAACCAGCTATGCAAACTGTGAGAACTCAGCCACGGTTCTGAGTGTTCCATGTCCACTCACCTCTGTCACATCCCAGTTACAGGCACAGGTTTTGGGATCAGACGGCTCTGGTGAGAATCCCAATTCTGTCATGCACTAGCTGTGCCACCCTGGGGTTAGCCTCTCTGACCATCAGGATCCTTATCTGTAAAAGAGGAAAATCATACCGACCTCACAGGAAGTTGTAAAACACCTCACACGGTGCCGGACTTAGTACGTCACCTGTAACAGGTGCTCTTTATTACTGTTGTGGTTGTCATTGTTATGTGGGTCGTCAGTAAACTTGAAATGAGAGCAGAGATTCTAAATTAGAGCAGAATGCTATTAAAATATTGGTGGCTTTGGGAATTTGGAGAGGTATAATAGGAGAAACCACATCTGAATGTAAATACAGATAAAAAACAAATTACTAAAGCAACGTGATAAATCCAAGACCAGAGCATAGGCAGGACGTTTCTTTGGGCAAAACAGGACAGGTAAAGAGGAGGGGATCTTGGCTCAGCCCACCATGTCGACCTAACAGAGGGTCAGCACTGCCTGATATCCAAAGGGCCAGGCAAGCTCAAGCCTAATTTAGGTTGCAGATGGCAGCAAGTTCCCACCTGGAGATAGGACTACTAGCCCAGGAGATCCAGGCAAAGGGTGATTCTCAAAGTCTGGTTCTTAGATGATCTGTCCAGGCTTCCAGCTTCTGGGAAGAGACATCAGCAAGAGCAAGATGCCAGCAAGAACCACGCTGAAGCCCTGTCCTGTGTTGTGAAGGCCACGGCTTCTCCCTGTGGCTCTGGACACACTCCACCTCTCCCCAAAGGAATTGGCTGCAAAGCACAGCTGGTACTAAGTGGGGAGCCCAGGGATCTTCTGGTGGCCTAGGATCCCTAAACCCTACAGAGTGGGGGCGCTTAAACTATTCAATCACTTCCTGCAGGAGCACTGGCTCAGAAGCCTGCCGTTGGAGGTGGTGGGGTGGGGCGGGTCAGCAAAGCCAGCACTCCCAGCTATGAGCAGTTGGTGGAGAAAGAGGCAGGACTAGGGGATGGAAGCCACAGATCCTGCTGAACTCAAATAGGCTGAATTATCAATTATCCATGCTGGTCAATGTTCCTCCTCCCGGAAGAGTCTTTGCGCAGAGGTACAGCTACACAGCATGCAGATGGGTACATGCAGAAAACTTGCAGGTGGTTCTATAATAATAGTATCACTCAGTGTTTACAGGGCACTTTACAGTCTCCAAAACACTTTCATAAACACTAGCTCACTTGTTCCTCCAAATAACCGTGTGGGGTAGAAAGGATGATGGTTTTCATTCCCATTTAACAGATGAAACTTTGCTGCTGTTAGCTGCTGCCAAATTGACTCTGACTCATGGCAACCTCATGTACAACAGAATGAAACACTGCCTGGTCCTCCTGCCATCACCCTCACCATCGCCGGCTTGTTCCAGTCCGTAGCTGCAGCCGCTGTGAGAATCCATCTCACCAAGGACCTCCCTCAACCTCTTCCAGCGATTGATCCCCCCTGATGACGCGTCCAAAGCAAACGAGTCAGATGATGTTCTGTTGTGATCCACAAGGTTTTAATTGGCTAATATTTGAAAAAAGATCACCAGGACTTTCTTCCTAGTCTTAGTCTGGAAGCTCCACTGAAATCTATCTACCATGGGTGACCCTGCTGGTACTTGAAATGCCAGTGGCATAGCGTCCAGCATCACAGCAACACACAAGCCACCACAGTACAACAAATGGGCAGACGGGTGGTGGAGATGAAGCATTAGAGAGAGATGTTATAAACGCTATCATACATTAACATGGGAGTAGAAAAAGGAATCCTGATTCCTGTGTAGTGTTCTTCCCGCGACTCCAGACTTAGCATTCTCTATTTGGAAGATATCTGCAGCTATTTAAACCCAGCCTGGTGAGCGGGTTGCAGTTAAGTTCATCTCATTCACTCCCTATCTCTTCCTACACCAATCCCTGACTTTCTGTGGTTTGTTTACCATTAAAGACAAAAAAACAAAAACCAAAACTAAACCCATTGCTGTCAAGTCGATTTTGACTCATAGTGACCCTATAGGACAGACTAGAACTGCCCCATAGGGTTTCCAAGGAGCAGCCGGTGCATTCGAACTGCCGACCTTTTGCTTGGCAGGCGAACTCTTAAACACTGCGCCACCAGGGCTCCAAGTGTTTACCATATGAGCCATTAACTACTCCCTTTCTTTAAGCTACTTTAAGTTGGATCTCAGTCACTTGCAAACAAAGAATACTGACTAATTCCTAAATGAGAGAGCTGAGCAGTAAGCACCAGGAGCGGAAGCCAAAAGACACGTGAAGAGAGGCGGAGACTGAGGGTAGGCGAGTTGCGATCGTGCGGCATCCCTAGCCCTCACATGCGCCCAGCACACAGGAGGTGCTCCAGAGCAACTGGGAGAATGAATGGCAGAGAGACTGCCAGTGAGCACCCGCCAACGAGTGGGCGGCCAGCTGCCCAGGCCACCAGATCCCCCCTGGATCCCAGGCTGACCCCAAGTCTGTACTTCATCCCGCTCTCGAGTGAGTCCCAGTTGTGTGTACCTCCTGTGTTGCCATGGGGGTGTCTTCCTATTGCCACTTAAACGTCTGCGATCAGCTTGGCCACCACCCGCCCCATACTTGAGGTCATCCCAGTGATTCTGGACGTCTTGCAACCCAAAGCACCTCATGTGCTTAATGCGCTAATAACAACTGCAAGACGCAGAAGAGTACCCGGCATTAAAATAAGATGGAGGCTCAGAGAGGCCAGGCAGCTTGCCCATCCCCTAATTATGTAACGCTTTCCCTTAACTAATGTCTTTAAACAATAGGGCAAGAATAGGCAGCAAGACTGCACCATACAGTTCTTTCAGAACCTTTACATATCCTAGCACAGAACTCAAGCCCTGGGAAGTGCTCAGCAATGGTTGTTGTTGCTGCTGTTGTTGTTTTTAGGTGCCGTTGAGTCGGTTCCAACTCACAGCGACCCCATGTACAACAGAACGAAACACTGCCTGGTCCTGCACCATCCTCACAATCATTGTTATGCTTGAGCCCATTATTGCAGCCACTGTGTCACTCCATCTCGTTGAGGGTCTTCCTCTTTTTCGCTGACCCTCTACTTTACCAAGCATGATGTCCTTTTCTAGGACTGATCCCTTCTGATAAAATGTCCAAAGTATGTGAGACGTAGTCTTGCCATCCTTGCTTCTAATGAGCGTTCTGGCTGTACTTCTTCCAAGACAGTAATTAACAAGCTCGACAATTAGCTCTCATACAATTGGTAAATCAAGAATGACTATATGCATATGAAAGCGGATCTAGACAAACTAGATCTACAGAAGTACAGGTAGTCTATTATGATTCAGGGATGTTTGTCTTTGTTTTGAGCACCTCCTATATTCTAGTAACTGAGTTACTCTGAAGGAGAAAAGAATACAAACATGAAAATACGTTGCTGCAACGCGCTGTATTCATAAGTTCTTAGTGAAGACCATTTGGAGCTGAGCACGGGCCAGACTACGTTCCGGTGGTGTGGTCAACAGGCACTGCTTACTTACAGAATGACCAGGACAGGGATGAGCAGGACAGCCAACATCCTTATCAGCCAAGGTTCCCGGAAGCTAGGCTCCCATCCCAGGGGGAGGTTATGGTCGCATCCCAAGGTGCCCTATTTTGCACCACAGAAGAGGAATGCCAGAGCCCCTCTCCCCTTGGGTTTAATATGCTAACAGGACAGCCATTTCCATGAGCCAAACAGCATGTACGGACATCAAGCAGGGGAAAGGAATAATACAAGGATCGATAAAGGACAAAAGGGGATAATAAGAGTGGAAGGCCCCCTGCGGGTAACGGACGTTATTCATCGTCCCTGTTTACGGTGGGCGACCATTTCCTGATGCTACTCTAGATTTACGGAGTCAAGACCGTTCTGTTCCCCTTTACCCCACTAAGATATCTTAACAGAGTTCTGGGTTTCTTCAGAACATCTCATCCTAAAGTACATACGTCACTTTGTGTCCATTAATAGCTATGATGTCCATTAGTAGCTAGGGAGGTAGTGAGAGAGCTTATAGGAGACCTGTGCACCCAGAAGTTGGCCGTCTCTGCCCTGTAAGAGTCACAGTCTACTGGGAGAGCAGAAACATTAACTAATCATTGCCATACAATGTGATAAATGCAATAATTACAATAACTGCAGAATTCCATAGTGGAAGCAGAGGCCACTATGATGCCTGAGAGAATTAGAGAAGACTTCACAGAACATTTGATTTGGGTCTTGAAGGATAAGTAGGAGTTTGCCACTGATAACTAAAAGATTGCTTCCTCTGGAAGTTACAGTAATTTGCCGCATTATATGCTGGACCAAGAGCTGGGAGACACACTGGGCAAGGCTCCCTTTATTCCCCCAGAATATCCTCCTGGACCTGCACTGTGGACTCATGTGTGCCCAACAACCTTAGCTTCAACACAACATCCTCCAAAGCAATTAAAAATGCTTTTACCCACAGACTGACATTTAATTCCCTTCTCCATACCAAATTTTAAAAATAACAGTCTTATTAGAGCTATGTTGAGCCCTGATTAGAAACAGCCAGTTTAAAAATCAGTACACTCTTCCTAATCCCTGGAGTGGAGACAGAGGTTCCTCCCTGTCTTCCCTAAAAGATCAGTGTTTATACAAAGCGAGATGTTGCAGGACTCAGAGCCGAGAAGGTGCCCGTGCGTCCACCCAGCCGCCTGCACCCGCTGAGTCCCACACGACTTATTTGGCTATAACTAATCTCAGCTCTGGACTTGCTTACATTTTTGGGTTACCATTTCAACTGGAATGCAGCTCCGTGTTCTCCTCAGAGCTGCCTTCCCAGCCCAGCCCTCGCTCTTCTTTTGTTGCTGCTCCTCTAGTCCTGCCATTAGTAATCCTGACTGTTCCCAGCACGCAGCCAGGCCCTGGAGTGTTCCCCATCAGCCTGACAAGTCTTGTTCCTGTGCCAGATCAAGGCTGGCTCCCCCTCCCTCCCCGCTCCCCACGGCCACACTCTGCAGTCTTTCCCAGATATTTACAGTGGGATTTTTTTTTTAAATTAATTCATTTTCCACTTATAAAATATATTTTATACTTTTTATAGAAAATTATTCTAAAAAATGGTAAGAAAACTCCCGTTATTCTCCACTCAGAGTCAAACACTGTCAGTTTTCTGGCCTAATCCTTATTTAAAAATTTATTTATTTATTTTTTCATTGCAAAAATCGTATGTCCCTTGACGCGCTGTGATGAGAATGTAGTCTTTTTCCCAAAAGCCCATAACCTCAGGCTAATCATGACAAAAACGTCAGGCAAACCCCGATTGAGGGGCATTCTATAAAATGCCTGACCAGTACTCCTCAAAACTGTCAAGGTCGTCAGGAACAAGGAAAGTCTGATGTCACAATCTAGAGGGACCTAAGAGAACATGAAGACTAAATGAAACGTGGTAACGTGGGTGGGTTCCTGGCACAGAAAAAAGGACACTAGGTAAAAAAGAAAATCTTAAAAATCTGATTATAATGGACCATAACCACCAGGGCCTCCACCAGACTGAGTCCATCACAACTAGATGGTGCCCGGCTACCACCATGACTGCTCTGACAGGGATCACAACAGAGGATCCCAGATAGAGCTAAAGAAAAATGTAGAACAAAATTCTAACTCACAAAAAAAAACTAGACTTACTGGCCTGACAGAGACTGGAGAAACTCTGAGAGTATGGTCCCAAGACATCCTTACAGCTCACTAATGAAGTCACTCCAGAGGTTCACCCTTCAACCAAGATTAGACACGCCCGTAAAACAAGACTAAATGGGCACAACAGCCCAGGGGCAAGGACTAGAAGGCAGGAGGGGACAGGAAAGCTGGTAATAGGGAACCTAAGGTCGAGAAGGGAGAATGTTGACATGTCATGGGGTTGTTAACCAATGTCATAAAACAATATGTGTACTAACTGTTTAATGAGAAGCTAGTTTGTTCTATAAACCTTCATCTAAAGTACAATAAAAAAAAAATCTGATTAAACCATGTTGTTGTTGTTAGGTGCTATGAAGTTGGTTTCAACTCATAGTGACCCCATGTGACAGAGCAGAACTGCCCCATAGGGTTTTCTAGACTGTAATCTTTACGGGAGCAGACCACCAGGCCTTTCTCCCACTGAGTCGCTAGGTAGGTTCGAACCACCAACCTTTCGGTTGCAGCTGAGTGTGTAACTGTTGGGCAACCAGGGTTCCTTAATTAAAGCCTGGACATTAGTTAATAATACCGTATCGACATTGGTTCATTAGCTGTGGCAAAATACCATGCTAGTGTTAAGATGTGAAGCCCTGGTGACACAGTGGTTAAGAGTTCGGTTGCTAACCAAAAGATTGGTAGTTCGAATCCACCAGCCGCTCCTTGGAAACCCTATGGAGCAGTTCTACTCTGTCCTACCGGGTTGCTGTGAGTCGGAATCGACTCGCCGGCAAAGGGTTTTAATGTAAGATGTGAACAATGGGGGAAACTGGGTATATGGGAATTCTCTGTACTATCCTTGCAACTTATCTGTAAATCTAAAACTACTCTAAAATAAAAAAGTTTATTTAAAGAACAGTAATCCATGATCACCAGGGAAAACTTCAAACAATACGGAAGCATATAAAATAAAAGGCCCTAGCCCTCTCCTTCCTTCCTCCCGCCTCACAGTTGGTGCTGGCCTTACTTTCTGGGAATGTCTCCTCTTCATTGCGTAGTTGAGCACATGCTGCAAATACAATTTTGAATCCTGGCTTTCTGTGATAGCAGAAGCATTGTCCCATGTCCTCAAGGCCTTCTCTTCAAGACAGTTTTATAGGTTGTATAATAGTCACTGCACTGCTTCCTTGCTTAAATTAGCTGTGATCCAGCCCTTATGTTTCCATGAGGTTTGCCTGCATTTATGCTTGTCTTAGAAGGTTTCCGCCTGCAGACAACTGCTCCTTGCATTCCTCCAAGCAACAGGACAGCAGAATCCTCATCAAGGGTCTCCTGGGCCAGCAATGTATTTCAGCAGAGCTCGAGGTTAAAGTCTTTCTTTTCCTCTTCCCTTGTCTTTTATTTTTCATGACATAGGGATTTAGAATCCACTGGGGTTTGGAGCCCCGGTGGCACAGTGGTTAAGAGCTCAGCTGCTAACCAAAAGATCGGCAGTTCGAATCCACCAGCTGCTCCTTGGAAACTCTATGTGGCAGTTCTACCCTGCCCTATAGGGTCTCTTTGAGTAGGAATTGACTTGATGGCCAACAGGTTTGGTTTATTTGGGGGTAACCAGGCGCCATCATTGCTGATGCCTAAGCTATGGAATGTTGGAATATGGGCCTGGACCTCAGACAGACCTGGGTATAGGCAGAGCTCTGGCAGTTATGTAGGAAGTGGGGCCATGGTTCTCACCGTGAGGGACGGTGGGATCCTGGAAGACGAAAAGGGCATTTGGTAAAAATGAAAAATATCTGAGAAAAGTGTGGACATTTCTTAATAATAATGTACCATTCCTGGTTTATTAGTTGTGACAAATATACATGCTAACGTAAGATGCTGACACAGGGGAACCTGGGTACTGGGTACATGGCTACAGGGGGGTGTCTGAGGGCACTCCCTGAGCTCACAAACCCAAAGCAGTGAGCAGAGGTCCACCCAGAGCACAGGTGTTTCACGTCATTCCCTTCTCCCTTCCCCACCTGGTGGCCATTCTTTCTGGTCAGACAGAAAGAGAACAACAAAGACTGCTTCCTCCCCCCTTTTATCTGCAGCCATATTATTTCTAGAAGATCTAAGTTGTAATTTCCCAGAATATGTCTCCAGGTAGAATACAGGTTAATGTCAAAGCTTTGGTTATGACAAAATAAATTACATCCACCATTCTTTTAGTGCTAAATTATTTATAATGAATTTGCTTTGGGAACACATGCCCAAGAAAACTTTAACAGTGATGATTTATTTTCCAGTTTTTCTAAAATGAGCCTGCATTACTTTTATAATGAAAACATTTACATAACATTTCCTTTAAAGGGGGCAGGGTGCTGCATCTACCACAAAAACGGATGGTGGGTGGAGAGAGTGTCCTCAGAGGAGAGGCTGGAGGTTGGAGAGGGATGTTGGCAATCGCTTTTAAATGTTCAGACCCAGGGATGTCTCAGGACCCCAAAATAACTGTCTTTAGGATGCTGATGAGGTACTGTGAGCTCCTGCGGGGACGTGTGGTGAGGGATAAATGCCCCTTGTGGTGGCGGGGTAGGGTACTGGTAGGGATGGGACCAGCAGCCGACTCTTGGAAGAGTTTAAGGCCTTTTAGTACAATTACGGGGTCAGAATGGGAAGAGAAAATACTTCTCAGGCACTCCTGGGCTACTGTGAATGAAAACCAAGGAGGAAGGTGAGGTTTGTGGGTAGAAGAAGGGTGTCTTAGTTATGGAGTACTGCTATAACAGAAATACCACAAGTGGATGGCTTTAACAAACAGAAATTTATTTTCTCACTGTTTAGGAGGCTAGAAGTCCGAATTCAGGGCGCCAGCACCAGGGAAGTCTTTCTGTCTCTGTCGGCTCTGGAGGAAGGTCCTTGTTTCTTTGAGATTCTGTTTCTGGGCGATCTTCACGGGGCTTGGCATCTCTCTTCCCCCATCTCTGCTTGCTTGCATAATCTCTTATATCTCAAAAGGGATTGACTGAAGAACGTTCTACACTAATCCTGTCTTAGGAAAATAACAAAGACAACCCATTCCCAAATGGGATTATAACCACAGACATAGAGGTTGGGATTTACAACACATATTTTGGGGGGTCATAATTCAATCCATAACAGGAAAAGCTTCTGTGGTTTACCACAGGAAGGCAGACCACGCCTGCAGAGAGGTGCCTCTCGAGTCCTCTGAAGGGCTTAGCATCCCTTTCTGTGATCTATTATCTGTTATCTATTGCTGTGTAACCTCAAAACTTAGTGCTTAAGACAATGATAAACACTTACTATCTCCCAGTTTCTGTGGGTAACAAGTGTGGGAGCAATTGAGCAGGCTAATTCTGGCCTGGGTCTCTCATGAGGTTGCAGTCAAGACGTCAGCCAAGGGGGCAGTCATCTTAAGGCTTGACTGGGACTGGAGGATCCACTTCTGAGGAGGGGCTGGCTCTTGGCAGGAGGCCTCAGTTCCCTGTCACAGGGACCCCAGGGCAAGTGATCCAAGACAGAGTAAGGCAGATGCTGCAATGCCTTTTACAACCTAGTCTCAGAAGTCACACACTGTATCACTTCATATTAGTTACACAGGTTGGTCCTATTCAGGTGGGAGGGGCTACACAAGGATGCCAATACCAGGAAGTGAGCATCACCGGGGGCCATCTTGGAAGCTGGCTGCTACACTCTCCCCAGGACCAAACCATGTGTAGAGCTGCATCATTGGATCCATGGCTCAGAACTGAGTGCACAGAAACCAACTCTGGGGCTGGGAACTTTGAGAACCTGAGCAAGTGTGTGTTCTTTTTGAACTCTCAAAGGGAAGCATTCAAAATATGCCCAGGCCATACTGGAAATGAGCTAGATCTGGGCAAGATCCTGAGGATGATCCCCAAGAGGTCAGAAATCCAAGACAAACCACCACACTTCACCCCTACTCAACATTTCCCCCAACTATTTTTTTAAACTAATTTTTCCTTTTGATATAAAATTTACATGCCATGAAATGCACAAATATTAGGTTTACAGTTGTCCAGTATTGAATGCATACACCTGCATAGCCGAAATCCCTACAGAGAAATATAGAAAGTTCTCTCATGTTCCTTCCCAGCCAACCTCCCCCGCACCGCTCCACCCCCGCACTGAGGCAATCACTGTTCTGATATCATTCCACTGCAGAGTTTTACATGTTTTAGAACTTCAAATAAACGAAATCATACAATATGTACTCTCTTGTGTCGGGTTTCGTTTCCACTCACTATGCTGATTCATCCATGTTGTCATGCATCAGTAATTCATCTCTCCTAACACATTATTTTAAAACATTCAAGCCTACAGAAGAATGAACCCCTACATGCCCTTGACTGAGGTTCACCAATTATTAAAGGTTTGCCACATTAATTCTCTTTATTTCTCTTTCTTTCACTTTTTACAAAACCACTTGAGAGGTGCAGACATCCAGACACTTCATCCCTAAATACTTCAGCATGTGCTCCTAAGAATAAAGACATTCTCTTACATGACCCCAATACCACTATCATCCCCAAGACATCTGACATCGATACAGTAATAAAAAAAAAATTTAAATAAAACCATTGCCTTCGAATCGATTCCAACCCTATAGGACAGAGAACTGCCCCATAGAGTTTCCGAGGAGTGGCTGGCAGATTTCAACTGCTGACATTTTGGTTAGCAGCCAAGCTCTTAACCGCTGTGCCACTAGGGCTCCAATACGATAATATTATCCAATATATAGTCCATATTCAGTTTCTCCAATAACGTTCTTTAGAGCTTCTTTCTTTTTTTTTTTTAATATTTTATTGTACTTCAGGTGAAGGCTTACAGAACAAATAGTTTCTCATGAAACAGTAGTACACATGTTGTTTTATGACATTGGTTAAC